>NC_091124.1:107576666-107918333 GCF_040183065.1 Periplaneta americana
TATTCAATACAAAATGTAAACACAAAAATAGTCTGTTCCTTATGAAAGAAACATAAGATAATACAGATTGTCTAACCATGGACACAACCAACATACACTGCGCTCGTGGATTCCAGCTATACTTTCAGTCGCAGAGAAGGCGCCTGCCATAGTCGGTCACATTCAGCTCAAGACAGGATAAGTTTATGCGAATTTCACGATTTTACATATTGTTAATAACAAAAAAGCGACATAAGCGACCACGTTGTTTATCATACAAAAATTAGCTCATATAATTTTTTTTATTCTAATAGCTGTGGGCCAGTTGGGATGGTTCCCTTGTTACATAGTAATCATTGTACCCACATTTTTTCTTCCATGTCATCAATCAAAAAGGCAAGCTCAGAGCTGCTGTTCTTCTAAATCAGCAGTCTCAAACATGAGCTAATCGGGCAGACCTCTCTCCTTCCGGAACAACGCTGTCCGCATGAGGGCAGCTAGATAAGCATTCGGTTATGTTCGTGACAGTGACATCAAACACCGTGTAATATGAACAGATCAACTTGGTCACTTACAGTTACACATTGCTTTCCGTTAGTGTCCGTCTAAAGTGGCTAGGAAATCTGAAAACTATGTGTTACGAGAAAGTTTGTAACAATATGATTTGTTTACAGAGAGTGGAACTAATAAAGTTGAGATAAAGGAATTTTTAGACAGTCTTTAAGCACACAGTACCAGAGCTTATAGATGAGGAATGGATACAAGATTTGGCCTTTCTTAGTCATATCACTGCATCTTAGTCAAAAGCCTAAAAGGGAAAAATAGCTTAATAACTAACATGTATTATGAAAGCAAATTTTTTTTATCATGAGGTTCATGTTATTGGAAGCCCAGCTGAAACTCGTGGTGGGAATATAATGGTGTAGCAGACGGTTGACTCAAACTCGTTTTCTACTGCGCATGTCGTCACTTGGGAAGCAGCAGCGGCGCGCTAATTCGCACCGCAGTGCTCGAGGAACAAAACAAATAGCTGTCGTGTGTACGTGCACGGTGTTAATTCTTTGTTTATATATATTATATTGAATGTTATTCTTGTATCAGTAATGCTATTAATGTGACACATGCTATTAGTATGCCTGGATGTGCAGTATCTGATTGTATGAGTTACAATCGAAAAACAAAAGGAACTGACGTAAAATATTATAGGTTTCCGAAGAATGAAGACTTGGCAAGACAATGGTTGCATGCTTGTAGAAGGGAGGATGAAGTCAATTTACAGAACGAGTTTTCTCGCAATGTTACTAAATTTTATTTGCTTCGCAACTCATTTGCAAAATATATTTTCATGTTAAACTTATTGACTTATTTCATAGATCGCTTTGAGGGAAAAGGGGGTAAAAATCTTAAGACAATGTTGTTTCAGCTCGAATATGTTCACTTCATTTTGAGGAGTCAAGTTACGAAGTACCTTTAAAGCAGAAACTCCTAAATTATGAACCAAAAAATAGTCGTAATCTGAAAGTAGACACTGTACCCACAAAAGCTCTGGCTCAGTCTTGCTTGAAACGAAAATCAACAGATAATGTGAGATTGGACAAATGTGAAAAATGGAGAAGGAGAAAAGAAATTCATGACATCATTGCCAATAGTTCATGTACTGTTCAGGCCACTTCCAAAACCAATTCAGACAAACATGTATCAGAGGATAGTGCATTAGACCTAAATAACGAAACGTGAGTAATTACAGCAATTATATAATTATAATAACTATTAACTGGTATGTTCCTGTGTATCATATTGTTAAAATTTTTCACATATGAGTTGCTCCACAGAAGGGAATAATTTTCTCATAATTCTTCAAAACTTTCTAAGCTAAAAGTACACAGAAATGGCTTCAGTAAATGGAAGGATTCAATTGTCTCAAATGTCAATAGAGCAAAAAAGGCGTCAATCAATGGGCATAAAATAATTATTTTCTCGCTTAACCCTAGTATTATCACAGTTGGGAAAAAATTGCCCACCCTTTTTATTTTCTAAATTTTTTTGAATTAATGAAATCTGACAGCTTTCACCTTCACTCTATTTGTCTCTAACATGATAAAGTATACACATGTGTTCTGTTTTAGATTTCAAATATAGCAGACTAATAATTTGAAGTATTTGTTAATGGACAGATTTTACTCACCCTTGGCATTTCATATGACCTACATTTTTAACATTTTCTAGTTTGAATTCTGTGATTTTTGTCCATTGTTGTAATTGTTTGTAATGCCATTAAAGTCGTTTACTGTTTCAATTCTCCACTTTACCATTTACTTGCAGTGTAGAAACTTGAGTTGGTAAATTTGTTCTTTCTTTATTGGTGTTTATTCAAATCTAGTTGTATTCAGGGATACAGAACATAGACATGAGTTGTTTTGTGGATAATAGCAGCCTTAATGTTTTGGGTGAAAGTGATATTATAGTGCTATTGGAAATTGATTTACCGGCGGAGTTGAAGAAAGAAAGTGGTAGTGAAAAAGATAATACAGAAGTGGTTGGTGAGGATGAATCAAGGTCTATTTGAAGTACTAGCTGCTAACAAGAAAGCCGTTCACATTATGAAAATTAATGTCAGATGTGGAAATTGTGGACTAAATTTGTGTAAAATTGTGTGCAGGAGCATTTTACTAAAAGAAATATGCAGAATCACTGGAATGAAAAACTGATGTGTATTTTTTTTAAGTAATGTAAAAATGTTGACGATGAAACTTTATTGAAAGTATTTGAGGTGCTCGGAATCAAAACGCGTGAAGTCCACAATTTATCGAAAATGCGTTTTTTCCGAATTTGCCTTCTTTTAGGGACACTTCATCATGCTACACTTGACATTTGTTGCAATTCACATTTTTAGCCTCTTTAAAGCCAGCCTGAAATCGAAGGTCTGATTCAGAACATATTCTGTCCATCACCCTGAATGGATCAAACCAAGTTAAGTCCATGAACTTAAGATATCTTCTAACGAAAGCAGTACACCAGAATGAACGTAATTAATTAGACACCTGCCTTTAACAAATGTTCATTATTGACTCTTTTCTAAAGTTTGCTTGTTGCTACCTTTAAGTTCATGCAGTAAGATTTAAAAGGATGGGTTTATTGCCTGGAATCTCTATTTAAATCTCCACGCGCAGACAATGAATTGGTGGTGTGCGGTAAGTGGCATTTAAAGGCAGGTGGAGGTCGTTTGCAATAAACATGGGTCTTTTACTACAAATTGTGATGATATACTCATAATTTGGTAACAATTTGAACAGTACGTTAAGTTTCGAAAGACTCCAGTACAAAAAATTGTTTGCACTCCCACGTTGTTTCGCTTCTTTCGTGTGATTTACAAACTTTGCAGGTTCTCGCTGGCTTCTTTTTCTGTGGGTGGTAGGTATATGACGGGAGGGGGGGGGGGGAATAAGCCCAAAAGTTTGCTTGTAATATTGTCGTCGTAACTCCAGCATCCCCTCCCCTATCACTAACACTGCAGTTAGGCAAGGTTAACCCTCTATAAAATGTCTGCTTTCAGATCTAATCGAAGATTTGTATAGATCCTTTCCTTCCTGGGTTTGCTTCCCTTCACGGTCTTACATGCCATTATGTAGACATTGAAAAGCTGAAAAGTACCATAAACATTATATTGAAGAAACATTTCTGTAGTTTTTTTTACGTATTTTCCCACAATGGAGAAGGGATATAAGACTTCATTCTGACGCTGACCTGACAGTCAACCCACAACATAACGTTATTGTACTCTATTACGCCCTTCAGTTTCACCACTGTTTATTCGCTTTCATTGTTACCCTTTTTTCCTTTATATTGACCATGTGAATGTTGTGCTTCGTAGACAGACCTTTTCTGTCATGTCACTTTACTGCAAATAACTCTTACAAGACCTCGATTCTGATTCCCTTTCTTAAACTTTCTTCATTCCACTTGGAATGCAGGACAGAACTTCAATGCACTTTTATTCAAACAGAATTCTGGAAAACCTTTCGCGTATATTTAGAGGAAAATAACTCTTTTTCACGAAAGATCGTTTTACAACATACAACAACCCTCTAAATAGACAGCTTGAATGAAAACTGTCAATAAAAGTCGCAGGGTCACAAAGACGTCATGTCTAGACGGCTATGCTTTGGGAGCGCATCATGTTCCTAACAAGATGTTAGTAGGGAAGGGATTAGTCAATACAGCTTCTTGGTATTCATAATCAATTAACCTACCCCACTTCCAAAACCTTATGGAGCTGAGCTGAGCTAGCAAGCTGCGAGAGAGTCTGCAATGCTTCCTGTGTGACATCACGTAGGAGAACGGGCAAGACTGCGCACTGCTTCACCATTATATTCCCACCACGCTGAAATCCGGGAACGTTAAAGGGTTATCTGGTTTAACAGAATAGCAACATCTTAGTGAAATTTTGAAAGATCTTAGAATATCATTTGAGCATAGATTCAACGAGTTTCATTTTTTTAAAAAGGATTTTTAATTGTTTATAACTCCATTTTCGGCTATGTATAACGTGTATGGGTTATGTGTGTGTGTGTGTGTTCATTTATACAATTTTGTATAGTTGATTAGCTTTCGTCATTTTTAATATTTTACACTTTTAATTTTAATTTTGTGGCTATTTAACATGAATGTTACAATGCACAAGTAAGTTATTTATCATTCCCAAATATGAATGAATTACACATAGATGGAATATATCCATTCAGAAAGTTTACTTTCATTTTCCTTACACAGAGACCACTCACAGTATGTATGGATTATGTACATGTCAAATGTGAAATGTAATACATTAACAACATGTTATGTATGAAAGGTAGTGTGGGTGTACGTCTTATCACAGAAGCGTTACAATCAGCACTCTCAAGGTTACATCATTCTACGATCGGATTCCTTCGGTTTCGCAATGACTAACGATGCTTTGCCCAGTGCAGTTTTAACCTTCAGACGGCTGTTCTAAATCATTAAGGTAATGAAACAACAGCAGACAAAAGGTTCCTACATATATAAAAAAGGATCTCGTACTTCACAATCATATGTTTATTTATGTGTAAATGTACATCACAATATTCAACCTTGCTTCTGTGCAAGTTCCCTTGCTTTAGCCTTTTCAATCTTCGCAATTCTTGCAGCAGACTTTGAACCCAATGCACCACCGCCCCAATGTCTCTTGATTTCTTCAAAGCGATCATTGAAGTTGGTTTTAATCGCCTCCACCACCTTACTGAAGGCTGCACGATCACCAGAGTCAACCTGCACATGAGAAAGAAACAAACTTACATAAATAAGATAAGATAAATTCAATACAAAGAGAAATAAGACTAACACGATATTGCACTTAATAATGCAAATGTCCTACTTTCCACATCCCATGTTTCAAATGCATACCATCTTTGAAAATTCCAATTAGTAGTTTCTACCCATGATGCAATTACTACAATGAATGCATTATGTCATTACAAAACCTCATTTTGAAAATAAATGGGATACCAAACAATGCCCTACTGTTAATCTAAAATGACCAAGGTTTTTCTAGTTTTCTAGAGGGCTCTTATTGAATACTCTAGATCAGCTTCGATTTATTACTAGGTTTCTAGTTCTTTGCTCATATCATGTTTAAATTTTCCATGAATTTCAGTTAATGGAAGGGTAATACAGCGCATGCATTATGTCCAAACACTCCCCCACTCTTCCTACAGAGCTGCACACGAGATCAGATGAGTCTACTTACGAATTATAGAGGAATGGGTATGTCTCTGCCTTGAACTTGGTAGACACACCCGACCTTCCCTTCTATTTCTACCCCCTCTACAGAAAAGTTTTCCCATACTGCATATCACGAGTGCCTTGACAAAATGCATGAGCTGTACAAAAGTTTCTTTCTATCCCCCCCCCCCCCACCCAATCTCTTCGTATATTAGCCTGTTTGCTTCTCATTCCCATTAACTACAAGTGCTACAATTCATTGCAACATTATCTTTTTACTAATTTCTGTATTGTATAGTAAGGGTCACATAAGAACAGTTCCTAAACAGCAATTTTGCAGTCTTGTCAGTGTTGCCAACTGTTACCAGATATCACACGATCCTACGTACTAAATGAATTATTTACTGTACTTTATGTTGGAAGGTTATTCTAAATAATTCAATAATGTGTAACATATTTTCGTGGGCAAACTATACGGGGAAAGGGTTCAACATGTCAAGTATTTGTCTGGCAATATGAAATTCATTGGTTTGACTAAACAACTGACTCACTAGACCTAACCTAAAAATGTATTTTGTTTGACCATATGAAATTATTAGTACTAACTCCGAAAACTTACCTGACTATAGTCTTGAATTATAACCACAACGCAACACAAAATAACTATTACGTATTAATATTAATACTGATATTAATTAATTATTAATATGTTCAAATTTCACTAGCTTCCAATAACCGGCTCAGAAATTTAGTACAACTTTAATTTCATGGCACTCCAGTACGACAAATATTGTCGATATCTGTCTCAGCTGCCAACATACCAGTTACAAAATCACTACCATTTGTAGTATTTGTCAGTATCGAAATTCGAAACAAAGTTGGCAAAAGAAAATTCAACCTGCAAACTAGAAAATCACCACAATCCACTAGCATATGTAGTAATGGGGGAAAAATGGTTAGGTTTCACCCTTTGGGTATGAAGTAAGCTGACCCGGACTATACTCTCTCAAGAATTGTATTTTACCACCATTACTTAGAGCACAGTGCGAACCTTAACATCACAATTCTAGCACTAAGATCATGAAAGCATGGAGCTCTACCTCTCTGCCTCACATGTGCCTTCATGGCATGTAGGAAGGGTAGTACCACAACAACTGCCCCCCCCCCCCCCCAGCATAGATTCCTCCCATCTTCACAAGTTGGAGGGCTTATCACTGCATGCAAGGATACCCTTTTAAGAGTGTTCCTGGATATGGCTAATGACGTGGGTACCATGCAGGCTTTCATGGCCGGAAGGAATGGAACAAGGACCATTCGGGCTGAAAGATCATGATCTACTGATGGTATTGCTACCAAGGGGGGAGTACCTCACACTGCTGGACAGTACCCTAACGTTCAAATCATGGGCATTCATGTCTCTACCTGAATCACATTGTCATTTAATGAATCCTTAACGAAATGACTTCTATATTTAGCCAATGACTAATGGAAAAATTCACTAATTTAAGGAAAAAGACAAGTAAATATAAATTCTAGGAAGGCAAGACTCGCAATAACAGTATGGCCAGATGGGTATCAGAAGCCACTAGAGATTGGGAACAATTGTAAGTACAGTATTGTAGATTTGTACCAATTGTTGCAATGACCAAGTACATGGAATATAGAGGATCCAGAAATGATTGTTGAGGAAGCCTTGGAACTTCACAACAACAACAACAGCTGGCCATCAACGAGTAAATTGTTGAAAGGATCTGGGAAAATAAGAATGCTGTTAGTGTCTATTTCACTACTCTAATCAATATGGCTATAATTTTTATGAAATTGTGTCTTTTTTATGGTATGCCGGAAACATAACTGGTTTCGTATTTACATGTTATATGATAAATGAAGTGTTTTAAGACATATTTGGTAGGTCATTATTGCAACTCCCCCCTTGTAAGAGCATTTTTGCTCTATCTGGTTATTTTTGGTGTATTTTCGTTGGATTTTGGTCACAAATCCCCATTAACCCCAATATTTACTTTCCTTGACACTTTCTGTACTCATTATTTTGTACATATTTTTTTATAGTTTTTCAACACATTCAATAATGCTGTTTTAACATCTTCAACTGTATGTCACAGACCAGTCCAATCACCCCTTCTCCTTCAATAGAAGAATGGGCGCCAACAAGTTGTTACAGCCCTGATTACATATACAGGGTGAACAGTAATGAATGTCATTAAATTCAGGGAGTTATTCTTTGAGATATTTAAAACAAAAAGGTTTAATACAATTTGGCTCGTTTTTGCTTCCTTTTTGAGATGAAAATGGTTTTGTTGTAAGAAACATTTCATAGTATGTTTGACCCTAACGAACGTTAATATTGAAAAATTCCCTTGCAGAACAAAAAGTTACATTTGGATCAAATTTGTTTCATTCCAGAATTAGGACTTGTGTAAAGTTGATGTGGACGACTTCGATCAACATGTCATTCGGGATACAATCAAAGAATTCTATCATATTTGGAAAGTAGTACCCACGATTAAGAAGATAATTCCGAATGGATGATGCCATTGACGAAATAATAATTAATTTTGGACCAAGCAATGATGGCAGCAATGATAGGGATATGGTTTGTGTATAATTGTAAATTAATGTAAATTCAAATAATACGCCTGTAAAATATTGTTATAAGAATATGTACATATCAGCTGTAGGTGTAAGTCATGTAAGCCTATATAATTTGTAGAAATAGCTGTAGTAACTCTGTATTGCCAGTCCCCAGCCCAGATGAGAGAGAAGTGTACACACAATTATATTTAAATACTTACTCATTACAGGTTAATTAAAACCTGCCACGAAATCATGTTCTCCTCTCAAAACCGGAGTGTTGTGAGATGATGTCTGTATTGAATCAAATTCTTTTACAGTAGAGAGCCGTAAAGTGAAAGAACCAACATTTTCTGAAAAGAGTCACATCACCCGAGGGAGGGGCATCCATTATGTTGATGAGTACATGCAGAGCCTTCTTTAGTTACAAGCCGGGGCATGAGTAGGTTTGGCAATGCAGAGTGGAGGCGGGAGATTTTAGAGTGATATTGTGTTTGCTCATTGCTTTCGTTATACGTAACGCGTATTTTTTCAATATTACTTCATGCACAAAGGTAAGATCAAGATTCAGAGTAGTGATGTAAATTATTACGGGTTCGAAAATAGTGTTTTATTGCAATCAATTAGCTATACTTCAGAATACGGCGTAAGTAGGCTACTTACATACAAAGGCTGCCACTTAAAATAATTACAAAAAAACATGTTTTTATTGATAGTACGAAGGTAAATAAATAAAAAAGATATTCCTTGCACCGAAAATAATAAAATCAATAACGCAATACAGGCGTAAGTTCCTACGCAGTATTCTTAAGTTCCATTCAGTTAACAAATTTGTGGCTAGAAAATTGACAATGTTTTGTGACTTAATGGTGTTTCATCTGTGAAAGGTTTAGGATATATTTTAATATTATCTTATGCGATTATCTATCGTATTTTTCTACAAATATTTCAGATGCCTAGAAAGTGCTGTGTGCCTATGTGTCGTAGCAACTACACTTATAATTAAAAAAAAAATAAAAAATAAAAACAGACTTGTTTTTTTATTGATGGTACAAGGGAAAATAAATAAATACTTAAAGAAATGTTACTTGTACCAAAAATAAATAAAATAATGACGTACTTTCGCAATACCCTATTCCAATCAATTAACCATTATGTGGCTAGTAAATTGACAATGTTTTGCCGCTTAATGTTGTTTCGCCTCTGACATGAAAGGTGTAGGATATCATATGCATTTTAATTTCATGTGATTATGTCGTGTTTTCCTATAAATATTTCAGATGTCCAGGAAGCCAGTTTTAGTTTGAACCTGGCCAGTCACCATAACAATACTGTTATCCTAAATTATTTGTTATAAACTTTTTAAAATATAATTTTAAATAAATATAACTACAGAAAACAAGCTAAGAATGTGAATTATGCAAATAGGCCTAAAATAAAATGTAAACAGAAGAAACTATTGACATTCCTATTATAATAAAAGTATGAGGATGTAAATACGGTTAAGCCAAGTAAAACAATCTATGAAAAAATGAAAACACATCCCTTCAACATAATACGTAACAAAACGCAACATTATCTATTAAGTACATGTATGTATCAATTAGCGTAAACTCAGTGGACTTTAAATCCTGTAAATACCAAGTGGGGTGAATGTAGAGTATCCAACGCCCACTGAACGAATATTTCACTTTTATCACTGCCAATGTTGTGCTATAATCGTATATGCAAGGTAGGCTATAACAAAAACCTAAACTAACCAAACCTAACCTGTCAAAGAAACAACAAGTTATACTAAATATGTGTAAAATTGGCCTATGTCTCTATAGTGGGCGGGATATAAGTAACATTGACCAAACCAACAAAGTGATTATATGCATGTACAAATTATAGATAGTTCTGACGTATAGCAGGCATTCCGAATCTTCAACAAAACTGCAACATTTATGGGATCACAAAACAGCTGTTTACAATGACTTTGAAAACCAAAGGCGTAACTTTATTGATATAGCAGGCGAGACCCAACAATTTGACTAGAATTCTGATACACACAAATCACAAATAAGAATATAAAAATGTGGTTATACAATATTTAATAGAATAGTCAATTACTTTGTCATCCATAACCGTAAAAATTCCCAAAGACTGCAACCATTTTATTTTCATTTATTGTCTTGTTTTTTTTTATCACCAACACGCATTTAGTTCATAATACATCAACAATTAATGTTTGGTACGACCGCAAACATAATTCCATCGACACACACTTATATTGTAACATTAATTTACATTGGAAATCGGCATTAGCACAAACACGTGTACTGTACAGTCAGCCTCCGGGTGACACATAATTACAGTGTTGCCGACATATGGCCCCGGCTTGTAACTAAAGAAGGCTCTGGTACATGCCATATCGAGCAGTTCGAAAGACAGACTTGGGGGATGTAAGGTTCAAGATAACTTGTAATAACAGTATGTTTGTGTCATTATGACAGTTATCTTTAAATAACTTGAAAACGATTAGAGATATCTCAAAATAGACTCCACCACTGATATTTTCTGAAAATTTCACATGATTTTGAGTACCTACAGACCCCATTTTCATTTAAAATTTCAAAGTTACATGCAAAATGCCAACTTTTGAGATATCTGAGGCCTAGAATCGAATGTCTCACTGGTAGAGGATGGCTATAAGTTACTCCTGCAACAGTATCTGCTTCCGAAAGACAGCACTTTGTATTGAGGAAGAACAAGTAGATGTGGAGGAGCCCAACAACTGGTCCATGGTGTCTACTGTAGATGCCACTCTTTCCAATTATCAAGGAGGCAGAGATGATGGAGAAGAAGAGTAAACAAACCAACAAGTCAAGAAGCAATGGATGCTCTCACCATCTTGAGTGGTCTATTGCAAATGCAGAAGAAGCAAGTGCAAACAAAGATTCCACATTTTTTTAAATAGTGTACAGTTAATTGTAATTTATTTTGTGTTAAGATAATGACACTGATAATTTTGAACTTTTAAATTTATTTTTTGCATTTCCTGTCATCTACATTTTTTTCCATCAGTCCTCTAAAAAGTGTAAAAAGGGGGTTCCATTGCATTTATATTTGATGGGCTTCCAGTTTTTTGAACGTGAAAGAACTATTACCATATCATATTTACTCACATAATTTTACTATTCCCTCAATTTAAAAACTGAAATTTGAGTAAAAAAATTCGCATCATTTTCCCGTCTTTATTACAGTTTATAAAAATGTTGTTCTTAAGACAGGCGATGGGTGAAATTTCTTTTTATATATTTCGTTAGCTAGAGACTTAATTTTTAGTACACATACTCCTATTGATATAAGTAACGATGTGTTTAAATTTCGTGTTAATAGGATCAGTAGTTTAAAAGTTATTTAAATTGTTAAAAAAAAAAATTAACATAATTTCAAAATGCTGCTACTTCTCCAAAATTTAAGTACCATGTCTGAATATTTTTTTACAATACCTTTGATCTCTTCAGAAAGTTTCTATGTTCTCATATTTAGTTTTACCTTGTGAAAAGAGGAATAAAAAAAAATTATCCTATTCATATTCAAATTTTTTAAATTTACAGAGTGCAAGCACACATTTAATTTTTTTATTCACAAATCATTTCCTTTTTTGAAAAAGTGGCAACTACATGTGGAAAAATAAGTTTAAAAGTTTGCATGTATTTTAAACTTACATCAAAACATTTAGGCCTTGTTAAAAGTGTCCAGCTTTCTACTGTCAATGACACAGCTCATCTGCCCTGAACCTTGGAGAAGTTACAGGTAGTTGTTTCGAGTGGTGTGAGGCTAACCTTGTAGCAAGCCGCTGGCTAACGGTACTTTTGGGCATTTCTCTTCATTTGTACTTGGAAGACGGATGTGAACATTTGCTTTCTTTGGTTAATAGAATTGCTGGTAAGACATAGCCATATAACTTTTGTGTGCAGTGTTTGCATGTGTGGGTGTGTGTGTGTGTGTATATATATATATATATATATACGTATAGTGTACTTCTAAGCGTATTACCTGTATATAGCAAATAAATGTATTAATTTAAACTTAAATGTGCCTAATCATGTCACCTCCTAAGAAAAACAAAGTAATTTATTCCCAAGCACGTTAAATAATAGCGAAAGTAATAGAAACATGTGAAATGAAGTCAAGAACAAGAGTCTTACGCATTATTACTCAGGCCACTAAATGCGCCGCATATTACACTGGTCTGTCTGAATTTACGGTAAAACTGTGAAAGACTTCACAAAGTCGACCTTTTGAATACAGGCCTTAAGTAAAGATTTTTAGGGTTGACCAAAGGCTGGTGGAGTTCGGACACCCCGTACTGAGACGTCTCCTTTTAGACCTATGTGTGACTTATCCCCGATCGGATTAGCATGGAAAAAGATGAAACAGAAAATAATGAGAGAGGAGATTTATCTTTGCAAAGATTAAAGAAACTTACAGAAATGGCTTTATCGTCAATAACAAAACAAAACTGGGAGGTTTTTTGTCAACATACATTAAAAGTGGAAAGCCAATATAAATTTCGACATAATACAGTGTCTACAGTAGTGATGATAGCAGCGATGATGATGATGATGATGAAAGTTATTCAGAATCAGCTACTACATTGTAATATGGTGCAGAAATTGGTGAGTCAGTGTTTTTATAATGCATGCTACATTGCATTTCTAACTCTCTTTCTCCATCCACTACTAGTGCAAAACTACTCCAACTCCGCATTTATTCCAGACCACATGAGCTGTGTCACTGACAGTAGGTAGTGCCCTCTATCCTCTTGGCAGCTTCTAGAAGTCGTCGTTTGGTAGATTTTATCACCTGACGATAGTGCTGGAACTATTTTTGTAGCTCGAAGCTTTGCTTTCACTACACGTCCTTGGTCACGATGAACTCCTAGAGCTACTGTTTTATATACAGCAGGCAATCCAGCAGCTTCTTGGAGACTGAGGACAGTTTTTGTCGATTCAGCATCGAATTTGCACACTGCCAGGTACACTGCTAGGTCCACTCTCTTCGAACCAAAGAAGTCCTTCGGACAGTGTCTCCATATTATATTGTGCAGACTTTTGTTGGCATTTTGTGCTTTGTGCTTCTTTGAGAGGCGTGGCAATGTTGTCTTTACGAGGGCCTGGTTGCTTACCCTGTGCGACTGCTCTCTGATAGAAGCACTAACTTTCTGTTTCAACAGGGCATTTAATATGCTGACTCTTTTCATCAGTGGAAATGCTGTGAAACAAAGTGGCATATATTCCAGTTTTCATGGCCAGTAGATTATCACGATTGTCGAGGATTGCCTTTTGGTAATAATTCTGGAGTTGGCAATAGTCACTGCTTTAAGCGTACCATGTCCCCGACCACCTAACGTAAATCTATGAGTTCTCCATTCACTCACAGCATTCCTGAGGGCAGTGTCCAGCCTTTTTCCTATGTAGTTGATACATTCTTCTTTCTTGATATCAACCGAGCCCATATGACCTTTCTTCCAGAATCTCTTGTATGTAGAAGCATCTCCATCGGAGAGAATTATGTATCTAAGGCATATTGCTCTGACCTTTTCCACAGGATTAAGACTGCTTCTGCTTCCATGGCCTCTGAGGAACTCTCGTGATTTATATCACATTCAGGGGCATGGGCAGCATACCAGACCCTAAAATCTGCTATGGGCATGCATCTCTTGGCGATCATGCACCTGTAACAGTGTTTGCTCATGACAGTGTAATCAAGAACAAACCCTGTTAGCAAGTCAATTACATGCCCATGCCATAATGTCCACATGTGAGCCATGTCCCACCAAAACCGACTGAAATGGTCATTGAATGTAGATTTGTTCATCTCAGACATTCATGACCATGACAAACTGTTCTAATTCAGAGAACCCCTGTCCTTCATTGACGAAGGTCTGGACAATCCTCTTGTTCACGTTGAAGCCCGGTCTCCTGGATTTATCCTCACGATGCCTTGAGGAATATGATATGATATATATTTGTCATTAAGCACTTTCTTCCGGTGAGATGGCACTTCACATATTTGTATACAGTGCCATCCACCTTATTACATAGCAAATTTATGCAAGTCGTAACTTACTTCAGTCTCTTCCATTTATGTTCTCTTTAAATGTATCTTGTCACCTCTCCTTCACCGGCCTATCCATCTGTATTTCCCCACTTCTCCATTGCTGACCTCCACACTTATATCCTCCCCTCCCCTCACTTCCTATTGATATCTTGACCCCCCCCCTACTATTTTCTTGTATTTCCCCCACTACTTCCCCACTACACCAGCTTCTTAAATCATAATGTTTCTTTTTACTATTCGCCTTTATTCCTTCATCACTGCTACCTGAATCCGTTCCATTTTTCTTCACTTGCCTTGTCGTTTTCCCCTGACCCTGCAACTCACGTACTCGCCTTGGAATCGCCTCAAAATGCTGATTGCAGGAATTTTTACACGTTTGTAGATTTCTGCTACGTGTTGATATTTCCTCCTCAGATGATGTCATAAGCTTTGCTCGATTGCTTGAAGTTGCTTCTTTCCGCATTCCATGTCTGTCTGATGACCTCAGTGTCGTGCTTGTCTTGCTATTTTCTCATGACTGTTGTCCGAGCTGATATCCTTTCCAATGCTCCTCGACACTAATCCCCTAATTTTCTCCTTCAGGACTCTTCTATTCCTCTCCATTTCTTCCGAATCTACTACCGGCTCCTTGATGCTTTCAGGACATTCTTCAACACTAAAGATCAAATTGTTAATCTTTAATTTATCACCACACAGTCTTGCAAATTGACCACTTTTCCTAGCTTCTTTCAGGAAAGGGACCAAACTCGTCTTCTGCTCCTTACTTCATAACTCCAATCATTGTCCATTCTGATGGAAGTGTTCCCTAGCAACCTTCTGCTTCTCACGATCTTATCCTTCGTTGACATGCTCTTGAATTTCACTAGTATAGGCCTAACTTGATCTGGATTGCGATTTCTTCTCCCTATTCTAAATACATCCACAATTTGTCCGTCACTCAAATCCATTCCAAAACACTCCCAGCACACTCCTATTATCTTCTCGTATGTTTCACCACTATGTTCCTTTTCCATTTCTTATACTCCAAAAAATATCAAGTTCTTTCTCTTCTTTTCCTCTTCTAAGTGCTCCCATTTGCTTTTCAAACCTTCATTTTCGTGTTGGATTACTTCCATCTTCCTCATCTCCGCTATGGTCTCCTTCAATGCTACTAAATCTTGTTTCATTTCAATATACTCCATTACACTCCGGCTTCATTCACTCATTACACAGGTCAATGCCTCTGCTATGCTTACTTCCACTGACTTGCACAAATGAACCTCCACACTCAGCTGTTTAAGACTAGCCTTGAGGAATAAGTTGAAGACTTTGTCTCTTCACAAACCCACACACCAAATCTAACTTGTGGCAGAAAACGTGTTTTTCATCACGAAGTGTTATGTACAAAGACTTACTATTACAGTCACTACAATTCAAGTCAGAGACTAGTCTGAACAACAAACTACTATCTACTAATAAATATTGACACTGTTCATTATTAACACAATATATACATTCTGGCAACTAATCTCTAGTTATTTTTGTCTCAGATTCTTTTCTACATTATTGTTCTTTATACTAGGCCTACTTGAAAAGGTTTCTACACTACTAGTATTATGCTCTACACGAGGCCTACAACTATCATAATTATCATCACTATTATTTACAACTAGAGTTTTTCCATTTTCTCGTCTTTTTTTTTACCATGTTCAGACAAAGTTGTCTCACTTTCTTACTTCTAGGCATGCTGAATGTGTAATATAACCTAAAAGTACACGTGACTACACTTCACACGGCAATAAAATACTATTTAAACAAATAAATATATCTTACATGGACACTATACTATACTACATTACACTACTGTAAGAATACTAGTAAAATAAATATACTTACAAAACTACACTGCCGAGGGGGGGAGAAAAAAAAAAAACCCGCAACACTTGAATAAATTTGAAATATCAAACTATAATACAAATTATAAATTACTGTGTGCTGCTATGAGCCTGTTTGTCTTAGGCAAGTATTAATTCATGTTTTGGGAAGGAAAGTATACTCATTGGGTGACTTGTGACACCCTCTTTGCCACTTCCAGTCCCTTAGTCTATATTTATTGCTGTGCCATTAAAATTTACAACCCTAACTACAAGCAGCAAAAACAAAACTACAACACTATTGTTATCTTTTTATGCTTATAATGGAATTCTGTGATACTGAACTCAGTTTTAAACAATATTTACGAGAGTTAAGATGCTGTTAAGCCCCGAGAACGCCACTAGAGTAGTCGCGGTGGTAGAGAATGACCACAGCTTACGTTATGTGACTCAGGTGTTGCATACATGGCCCCGTAGCTCTTGAAGAGTATCTGGAGCAAGGTGACGGACATTCCTTCCTAAAATATCCCACCGATGATCAACTGGGTTAAGATCCGGACTGCGTGATGGCCATTCATTGCATGAGTTGAATCCCTACTTCATTGAGGTAATGGAGGACATATCGTGCCACACGAGGACGTGTATTGTCTTCCAAGAGCACGAAATTGTCACCAATAAATGATGCAAAGGAAGACCATGTTGCCCAAGGATTTCTTTCATGTAGCGATGGGCAGTAAGAAACTCACCCTCCACAAAGACAAGGTCCATTCGTAGAGTAAAACTGATGCCTGCCCATACCATCACTGAACGGCTATGAAATGCTGTTCTTGATAAAAATTTGCAATGGAGAATACCTCTCTCCAGTCCTCCTCCACACTCTCTCTCTTCCATCTGGGTACCTGAGGCAGAATCGGGTCTCATCTGAGAACAAAACTGTTCTCCACTGTTCCTCAGCCCATCCCTGATCTTCCTTTGCAAACTGTAAGCGAGTTTGACGATGTTGTCTTGTAAGTTCTGAGCCAGGAGCAGGTCTTCTGGAGATCAGGCCAGCATCATGTAACCTCCTCCTCACAGTCCACTCACTGACATTCACACCTCGCACTTTTTCTAGTCGATTTCTGTCTTAGACCGCAGTGTTGCGGCAGTTACGCACCACTTGAAGGCACAAGAACTGGTCATCTATTGCAAGAAGCTTATCTTTTTTTACCATATCCCGGTCTTGGAGAATATGAACGAAGTTCCCTGTACCTCTGCACTGTACGTGAAACTGTCGATGCAGTTGTATGCAACACCTGAGCCACATAACGTAAGATGCCGCCATCCTCTACCAACGCAACTGCTCTAGCAGCTTTCATGGGTTTTAACGGCATCCTAACTCTCTTAAACATTGTTTAAAACTGAGTTCAATATCACAGAATTTTATTATAAGCAAAAAAAGAAAACAAAAATGTTGTAAATTTGTTTTAGCTGCTTGTGTTTAGGATTGTAAATTTTAATGTCACAGCAATAAATATAGACTAAGGGACAGGAAGTGGCAAAGATGGTGTCACAAACCACCCAATGGGTAAATTTTTCTTCCTATAATATGAATTAACACTTGCCTAACACAAAGAGGTCCATAAAAGCACACAGTAATGTTATAATTTGTATTATGGTTTGATATTTCAAATTTATTCAAGTGTTGCGTTATTTCTGCTCGGCAGTGTATTTTAAACGTTCAATTACAACCCACACTTTGCCACACAATCCTTTGTATACAAACATTCACTTTGAAGATATGAGATCTGTAACCTCTTACAAACATTACAATGACTCAGAAGGCAAACTATCAGGGGCGATTTCTCCGGATATGCTATGCTTGCTGCGCAAGCCCAATATTTTCGTAGAATGTGTATTTCTCAAAATGGCGTTACGTACATTAAAATTTATTTTGATTTTTGGAATAGTGCAGGTTGCATACCGCAAGTATCGCAACGCTTGCTCATTTCTCGGAGCTACAGGAAAGACATAGAAACAGCAAGAATATGATGTGTGCGCAAGTGCCTTCATCCTTAGTCCATCCTAGGTGCACACTGCTTCTGTTAAGTGTCGTTTGAAGCTCTGGTCCAAGAGCTACACCAATGACTATTTAACGTTACATAGACCAGACCAGTATTGACACAGGAATGTGCTGTGATTTGCGAGTGCAATGTAATTGTATGAGCAGAATGCATATGTTAGCTGCTGCATGTATTATTAATTCTTACACATTAATTTGAAGAATTGCAATGAGTTCGGAATTGTGTTGTTGAAACCTTATTACTAAATCCATTTTTCTGGAGGAATATTCAAAAGAGAGACATTATAAAGAACGGCAGACCATGTCCAGGGCTGCCAGATTTAAAAAGACAGCATAAGGAGAAAAATAGAGAATATGTGCACTCGTTCAGTGCAACTCAATACAACAATATGCATTGGTTGGCAGGGTCGAAAAAACTGAATAAATTGTTTTGTTATTTTCTACAGATAAAGGTGTATGATGTAAAAGTGGCTTTGACAATTTAAATACTTTTTTATTACAAAACACGAGAAGTCTGAAAAGCATATAAAGTATTTTTTGCAGTTGAACAGCTTTGGTCAAACAAGGATCGATCACCAGCTGGATGAACAGAAACACATCAGTGATCTACTCCACAATGAAAAGGCAAAAAGGAATCATGAAGTTCTTAAACGTTTGATTCATGCAGTGTGTTACTTAGCAAAGCAGAAGCTACCATTTCATGGACATGATGAATCTTTAACTTCTGTGAACAAGGGGAATTACTGTATACTGAACTTCTACATCTGATAAGCGAATATGATCCTCGTTTGACAGACTACTATTTTTGAAAGACCACTATTTTTAGAGGGACATCGTCTACAATTCAAAATGATTTAATTGCAAATATTACTTAATTAATATTGTGAAAAAAATAAGAGAGATTGCACAAACGAACTTTGTTTTGTGGTGATAATGTTTGGTGAAACATCCGATATCATAAACAAACCACAACTTACTACAGTACTTCGTTATACAAACGAAAACAGTGAAATTCAAGAATGATTTCTAGGTTTTGTTGATGTGAATCGAGATCGCACTGCTGGAGCCCTTTTCAAGCACGTGTGTGAGATTCTAAAAGAGTTCGAATGTGAGAAAAAAATCGTGGCCAAAAAAAAAATATGATGGTGCGGCTGTCTTAGCTGGTCATGTGAATGGTCTGAATAAATTAGCCCAAGAACAGTATCCATGCGCGACATATTTTGTGCGTTATTATAGCCACTTTCTGAATCTGATATTACACAGTCTGCTTCGGAAATAAAAGAGCGTACCATTTTCTTTCAAACGATGTCAGGACTTGCTGCTTTTTTTTCAGAGTCTACAAAGAGAATTGTTCTTAAGGATTTCGTTCAGAAGTTGCCAACAGTAGCACCAACGAGATGGAGTTACTCTTCACGTCTCATTAATACTGTGAAAGAATATTATGATTTGTTAGTGGAATTCTTTCAATGAGTGCTGGATACTTCAGATGAGCGGGATGGCGATACATTATTGAAATCACAAGGATTTTCGTCCTTCCTATGTAACTTTAATACTCGATTTCTGCTGGCAGTGTTCTCGAAGGTTTTTTCATTCTCCGATACTGTGTTTAACATTTTGCAAACAAAAGGTCTGGATATAATTCTGGAAGGAAGCCATGTTCTAAAAGACGTCCAATTTCTAATGAAGAGAAGTTAAAATATAAATGCCTCTTCAGTTAAATTCTAGACAACATACTGGTTCAGATAGAAGAGCGTTTTAAATCTATTGAAAAATCTGTTCTTTTCGCTACTGGATTGTCATTTGTTTGAAAAGCATAGAAAGAAGTTCCCAGATAGTAATGTTATTTCCCTAGAAAAAAAACCAATGGGTCCTTTTTCGATATATACTGCAGACCAGCTAACTTAATACCCTCAAGGTGAAGCCTAACCATTTTCCCCCCATTACTACATATGCTAGTGATTTATAGTGATTTTCTAGTTTGAAGGTTGAATTTTCTTTTGCCAACTTCGTTTCGAATTTCGGTACTGACAAATACTACAACTGGTAGTGTTTTTGTAACTGTTATGTTGGTATTATGTTCGTTGCTGTGAGAAGTGTATTCGGTACTGGCTCCCTTGAAAACTAAATACTACTAGATTTCTCAGTCGGTTACTGGAAGGTAGTGAAATTTGAACTTATTAATAATTAATTAATATTAATGCATAATAGTTATGTGTTGCATTGTGGTTATAATTCAAGAATGGTCAGATAAGTACAAATGAATATAATATACTGTACTTGGGTGTGATAATGCACGTGGGTAATCTATAGAAATACTATCTATTTCACATTTTAATGAATTTCTTTCGTGTTTAGATTTTTATTACAATGTCAAAGAGAGGAAATAGCATAGCAGTGAATCCTCCAAGGAAGAAAATATGTGCCATTCAGAGTATGCTTCATAAATCTGTAGTTCACATGTATAATGAGTTGAAGAAAGAATATAATGAAGAAATTATGCCAACGAAGACAGCAATTATAACCAGAACAGCAAAATTATTAGGAGTAAGTATTCTTAGGCATGCATTTCAAAGTGGTATTCAGTTTTAGGAGTTTGTACTAATAATTTCATGTGGTCAAAGAAAACAAATTTTTAGGTTAGGTGTTTAATCAAGTCAGTGAATTTCATATTGCCAGACAAAATACATTTAAAATACTGTAATACTGTAGTAGATGATAGCTTAAATAGACAAACAAATAAACAGTACGAAAGTAAATTTCTGGTTTTCTCTTTTGCTATTAAATTAACTGTTCAGATCACAATTTACATGCCACATCGGCCGAAGAAGATAGAAGTCATATTGTTGTAATTATTATCGTTATATTCCAGCAAATATTACATGAATGTAGGCCTATTATGGTGCTTAAAAAAGAATTCAGTTTTATATAATAACCGGATAGTCTATAAAACTTAGGAACACTGACTCTGACTGAATAATTATATTAAATGTGGAGTCTCTTCAGAAATCTACTTGTTACAGATATAACACTTGAGAGGTCCAGGACGCATTTCTGGGAAACTAGCCATTTCTCTTCGTCCTGGACATCTGGCATGTTATACTGGTAATTAGCAACAAATTTGAGGGAAGGATTACAACAGTGCATTAGAATATACAGGTAAGTGTCAAAGGATTTTGTGCTGGAAGTATTTGTGGCTGTGAACTAAAACCACGTGTTCATTGCTATGTAGATATCACAGAAATCAATGAAACAAAATAAAATTATGCCTTCTTGATGTAGCTTTTCTGGAGAATTACCTAAATATTCGCCTACTTAAATCTATCATAGATCCAACCTAACATGTTCGATCATTTTCTATTCATATAGCCCTAAATATTGGTATCATACATGAATTTTATGATATAACAATTTTTAGAAGTGTTATGTTATTGTTTGTTATTGCAGCTTGGCTTTGCTATAGTTAGGAAAGTGATAAATTCACAGAAGGGGACCCCACTTGTAACAGGAAAACATAGACTACGTAAACATCCAGTGCCTGATGCTGATAATTTACGAAAGATGCAATTGCGAGATTTATAAAGGTAGAGAAGTTACAGGAATTATTGTGTTGATTTATGCAATGTAATTCTGATATTAGTCACATGTATAAAAATCTGGCATAATTTTCATTTATTATTACAGGGGAAGTAGTAACAGCAGCAAAAGTTCTGGAACATATGAATGATAATTCTGAAACATATTTATTTAGAGGATCCTTATCATCGGTGAAAAGAATTTTGAAAGACTGATATGAAATTTGTATGGAGCAAAGGAGATCCTTATACACATCTATGAGAAAGTGATGTTATTCGTTTAAAAGATCATGCTTTTGAAAGAGTATATAAGAAATGAGGAGAGTGAGAACCCTAAACCCATAGTATTCTTGGATGAGACTCTGATTTTTATGAATGGTTAAGTTTCAATGTATTGTGAATGATGGAATTTCTTATTAATAAATAAGTTAACACTTATGTGGAATATAAAATTGCAATTAATATAGTCATGAATTCAAGTGGGAACATGTTTTGCAATTAACAGTTTCATATTATAACTAGAGGTTAGTTATAAAATTCTTGAACAGTTTTCCTGTGTCTGAAATTTTAGTCTCTCTTAAGAGTTTCAATGTGAATTGCTCTTCCCTTTCTGTTTTTTTTTTTAAATAGGATCACTCACTTATTCATGGAGTAAACCAGGTGAAGTTTCCAGTGACGTGAAAGGTGTTATTCATAGACCAACGAATGAGGGTGGAAGATTAGATGCCGGAACGAAAGATGGATTTATACTCAGTAAGTCATATTGATTTACATTTTACATAAATTTTGCAAGAGTAATCTTTTTAACCCAGGGTACATAAATATCATAAAAATTGGTGACTAAGAACTTGGGAAAGCCTTTCACCAAAGAGAATCTCATGTTATGTGCTGAGGTGTAATTGGAGTAAAAGAATAAATCTGTTTTATTTTCTTTATTTAAACACTGTGAATTCATGTGACATAATTATATGCCCATGTATCATTTTTATTGCAGGTGCTGATTTAATTTTTTCATGCAAGTCAAAGGAAAGTCAGGACTACCATAGTGCTATGAATGGTCCTGTAGTTGAGAAGTGGGTGCAAACACAGTTGATTGTTGGTCTGAGAACATTAGGCCAATGTGTTATTGTCATGGATAGTGCTGCATAACATAGCAGACTTATGGAAAATCAGCCAACAACAAAATGGAGGAAAAAGCAGCTATTGGTGATTTTAATTGAATATAATAGATTTGTTGTACTAAATGATAAGAGTTGATGGTATGACATCACCTTTTGATATATTGCAATATTAATTTTCTTACTTTACAGTCATTATTATTATTATTATTATTGCTGCTGCTTCTCTTATTTCTCATGGTTAGGCATAGACATATCTACTCATAACTTGCTGCTACGTTTTTCTTTCAGGTGAAACTGAATCTACATAAGAATCCTTAGACAATAGAGCCATGACAATTAATTCTTTCATTTTTTTTCCCTTAATGTAATGAAGTTGTTGGTTGATTGATACCCAATGTTCAGCAGTTGATGTTGTCATTATCTTGCACTCCAATATTTAACTGGATGACTGAAAGTTATGTAAAGTTGGACAGTCAAGACGATGATCCGTATCTTCATTGAGATTTCAGAAATGGCACATGGGGGATTCTGAAATATCAGTTCTTTGTAAATATTTGAGGCAATCATGGCCTGTGATAATATGAGTGCTGCCACTGTAGATTTTCATAGAAGTTCAGTTACTATGTACTACATTTTTGTTTCGCTTAATTGTGAATTGTATATGCTGTAAATTGAATAGTAGTCTGTAGGCCTATAGCTTAACTGATGAATTATATGTGCTGTAAATTAAATAGTAGTCTGTATAGCACAACTGATGAATTGTTTATGCTTGTAATTTGAAGTAATTTGCATGATATGTATTATCAATTTCTGTATATATAAACCGATTGAATGGTTTATGCTTTTACTTGCTATGTATTATATTTTATAGCTTAACTGATGAATAATTGTTTAGGTTTGTCAATTTAATAATCTGATTGCTATGTACTTCATATTTTTAGTAGAGCCACCGATGTAGCTCAGTTGGTAGACTCGTTGGCCTGCAGATTTGGAGCTGTGCTCGAAGGTAGGTTAGATCCCATTTGGTCTGATTGGTTGATTTTTTCCGAGGATTTCCCCTGTCGTGGATGCCAGAAGGCCTATTGCTGTTATGTTTTATTTAACGACGTTCGCAACTGCAGAGGTTATATCAGCGTCGCCAGATGTGCCGGAATTGTCCTGCAGGAGTTCTTTTACATGCCAGTAAATCTACTGACATGAGCCTGCCGCATTTAAGCACACTTAAATGCCATCGACCTGGTCCGGGATCGAACCCGCAACCTTGGGCATAGAAGGCCAGTGAAGGCCTATTCCAATTTTTTCATTTGCTTTAGAATCATTCTGAATTTTGTTACCACATTGTCACATTCTGATCTTGTTATTCTTTTAACAGTGTGGTAAGACGCAGGTATAGATAACCTTACGGTAATTTTGCTACCTTTCAGCTATCTCATTACCCCCCCACTCCATAAAGTTCAGGGATCCAATGAAGTACCAGTCGTCGATGTAATTTGACCAGTTTTCTTAAAATTTTAAAACACTGTAAAATATTGAGATTTCTTGCTGTTACATCCAATACTGTAGCAAGAATATACGACTTTGAATCTGATAGTATGACAGCCTTCTCAAATTTATGAAGTCGATACTGGAGATTTTATAAGCTTGAAAGTGTATCTAAATTTTCACTATCAAAATTAGTCAGTTTGAATACGTTGTTTTCAAATGCCAGGCATTTGACAATAAAGTCATTTGACCTCTTGCACTCCAATATTTTTCAAAGATATTATTATGACCAGCCACTGAAGCACAGATTTTGAAGTGTTCCGAATACATTTCTTGGTTTGAGTTGCACAATGGACAGTTAGGGGACTGATACGAGGCCTGTCTAAAAAGTATCCGACCTTTAGCCAGAAAAAATATTTCAAATACCTGACGGGGTTGGGACCCTAATCCCCTTCAAAGTAGGCCCCTTGTGCTTGCACACATTTAGCCCACCGATCCTTCCACTACCGGAAACACCTCTGGAAGTCTTATTTTGGAATGGTGTTCAGCTCCGTCGTCGCGCTCCGCATTATCTCTTCTCTACTTCAATTTTGGAAACAACCAGAAGTCGCAAGAAGCCAGGTCTGGAGAGTAGGGAGGTTGGCGAATGGTTGTAATTCCATGTTTGGCCAAGAAAGTGTGGATCAATTGGGATGAATGTGCGGGGGCGTTGTTGTGATGCAAGTGCCAGTTGTTCGCCGTCCACATGTCTGGTCTTTTGCGCCGGACTGCATCACGGAGTCGCCGGAGAACATCGTGATAGTACTCCTTTGTCACCGTTTGTCCTTCCGGTGCGTATCCGTGATGCACAATTCCACGGACATCAAAGAAAGCAGTCAGCATCAGCTGATTTTGCTTCGCACCTGCCGCACTTTCTTCGGCCTTGGAGACTCGGGATGCTTCCATTGCGACGGCTGTCTTTTTGTTTCTGGGTCGTACCCGTAAACCCATGACTCATCTCCAGTTATCACAGTGTTCAGAAACCCAGGATCAGTGTTGGCGGTGTCCAGAAGGTCCTGTGCAACATCACGACGGAGGTCTTTTTGTTCCGGGGACAACAACTTGGGCACGAATTTCGCAGCCACTCGGTTCATGTTCAAATCATCACGCAAATTTGCATGTGCAGAATCTTTACTCACTCCAACCTCTTCGGCAATCTCCCGCACGGTCAAACGACGATCTGCCATCACCAAATTTCGCACCCTCTCAACAACAGCTGCACTCTGAGCAGTTTGGGGCCTGCCACAACGCTGCTCACTCTCCGCTGATGTGCGGCCATCTTTGAATCGGTTGAACCACTCCTTAATTTGTGTTACACCCATCGCATCTTCCCCAAACACCTGCTGAATCTTACGAATTGTTTGTCTTTGAGAATCACCAAGCTTTTGACAAAATTTGATGCAGTATCTCTGCTCAATTCGTTCAGTCATCTTGCGATAAAACTAAATCCGACAAACACTCAGAACAGCACCTTACTTGGCGACCACCAGCCAGTGACTGGCACAAGCGAATGCGGTGAAAAAATTCAAGCATGCGCATTACGGTTCCTCCTTCCACTGTGCACAGTGGCGCCACCTTAGAATCACTACTTTGCGTGGGAAAATTTAAGGTCAGATACATTTTAGACAGGCCTCGTATATTCCAATTCTATGCAGGTGTTTGGCCAAACAATCATGGCCTGTTGCCAATCTAAATGCAGCTACAGACGATTTTCGTGGTAAATCGGGAATTAACTGTGGATTTTGATGCAGAGAGTTCCATTTTTTCCCTTGGGATTGTGTTATCAAATTTTGTTTGTTGAAGTCTAAGTATGTAGAATTAATAAATCTTTTCACAGAGTAATACGTAGATTTAGTAACAGGTAAGTAGCAGTGCTGCCTTTCTTTGCTAAAGCATCCACATTCTCGTTTCCCAGGATTCCACAATGGGATGGTATCCATTGGAATACAATTCTTTTATTGAGTGATATTAATTGAGAGAGCATTTTATTTATTTCTGCTGTTTGAGATGAAGGTGTGCGTTCAGAGAATATTGATAGAATAGCTGCTTTGGAGTCTGACAATATAACTACATTCTTAAAATTATTGATGTGGCATAGAAGATTCCTGAGACTTTCACTTATTGCAATGATTTCACCATCAAAACTTGTTGTTCCATATCCAAGAGATCTATAAAGTGAGAAGAGACAACACGTAACACCTGCACCTTGTTCTCTGGAGATCAAGGATCCGTCGATGTATAAATGAAGCCAGTTTTGTGGAGGGTACCTAATATTAATTGTCTCTAAAAGACAACTGTTTCAGTATTTCAGTGTTTACTTCTGATTTCAGTATTTCTTCTGTTAAATTTAGATTATATTCTATATTTAATAGAGTTAAAGGGTTTGGTTTAATTTGTAAGTTTTCTTTTAAATTCGGGATATTGATTTTCTGTTTTAATTCTTGAACAATGGATATGAAACTTTTTCGAGTTTTCAATCTACAGAGAGGACTGCATGAATGCCAATTGTGTCCTGGTAATCTGATAAGTTTTTCATATTGAATCAGTGCTTTTTCTTCTATTGTCATTTTGATGCTGTTAATATTAGTGAGGAATCTCATAGAATCTATTGGAGAGTTTGAATATAATTCCCTGTAAAAGGGAATATACTGGTATTGTACTACAAAACCACTACATCTATGGCTTGGTAAACAGGATCCACCTATAAAAAAATACTGTATGTAGCCACTCACTGACCAGATCATTTATCGTTTCTAATGATTTTTAAAATATCTAGAGAAGTAACACATTTCTTAACATCATCTGTTAAAGTTAACTTATATAATATTCAGTTTCAAATAACTTGGAATTGTGTTTTATTAGTAAAGTTTCCCTTAATTGAGCAAGTTTGAGTTCTCCAAGTAGAGTGAAAAAGTCTGTTGGGATTTTTGCTCAGTTTATTAATATTTGTGGACCGTGATATTTTGTTCTAAACAATATCATCTGCAAATGATGGGATTATCATAACATCTATTTCTTTAATTAGATCGACATAAATATTGGAAAGTGTATTTCTGAAAACAACCCTGTGGGAAGCCCAGATGAATCTGTCTCTACATATTTGTGACAAACCATTGAATAATAAAGTCACTGATTCAGCATAACATTTTATCTTGGACATCCTGAGTTTGCAGTTTCTTAAGTGATTTATATCTATAGAGCCGCATGCTTCTTGAAAATAAATGAAAATTGCTAAGGTGTCTTGTTTTCTGTTTAAAATATCTTATATAAATATAAATCCCACAAAGGTGTTGCCAAAAGGCACAGCACACTAAACAAATAAAAATAAACATTTGTGTAATGATTGTTGTTTTCAAATGGGAAAGTACGTTTATTTAATAATTATTAGTAATCAGATAGAATATAAAGAAATTTAAGTATACAGGTGATTATCTTGACTAAGAGCATATTCCGAATCTCAGTGCTGAGCAATCTGATGGCATCACGGTGTTCCGAATTTCATCAGCTTGCAGAGGTGGTGGCAGTCTTCATCAGTGAATCTGACTGGTTCTTGTATAGGCCGGGAATTAGCAGACGAATAACATCGTGCACTGTTGTGTCATGGCGGTGTGTTCTGCTTTAATTCTGCTGTATTGTTTGTAATGAGCGAACATGTCAACGGACCAGTTATTACTACTGGTTCAAGAAATAAATTGTTTATGCTCTCTTTCCTTTGAAAGAGATGGCAGTACGGAAATTTCGCAAAATTTTGCTAGCGTAGCACAGACAACAACTTATACAGTCGCCATGACAGCCATCGGTCCTTCCAGCAGTATTGTTCCTATTTTGCTGCAGTGTGACGTCATTGTTGTCCACCAGTCCAGTGAGATTCGGAATACACTGTAAAATTTAAAATCTGTCCATTTGTTAAATGTAATTCTCTAAAGTCAACTCAATTAGATGAAAGGAAGTTACTAGATTACAGCAACCAATTCAATCTGTATGAAATCCATATTTTTGGTTATCATACTAGTAAATGGTATCTGTCGATAACTGAAAAGGTTGAATAATTGCTTTTCAAAATTTATATTGATAATTTTTCTCCAGACAAAGATATTATATTATATATATAGTTTTTCCCAGACAACAGGTATTTTAATTTTAGATGACATTACAAGAGGAAAGTAGTGAGTTTGCTTGTTTGCCAACATGCTTAAGAAAATCAGTGTGTATTGTCTGGACTTGGAGATGTTTTAGGTCTTATGTTATTAAATTCATAGTAATATTCAGTTCTTGATTAAATGCTATTATATAAAGTAGATTGTAGACTTAATATTTCTTTCAAAGTAACAACCACACCACCAACTAATCTAATAGAAATTGAAATATATTTAAGTACAGAAAATGTAATTAAAATTATAAATACACATAGTAAACGATAATCCCCTAATTTCAACAATACACTAATTTGTTCCCTTTTACAGCTTGTAGATAATTATTAATAAATTATAGTTATTACTTATTAGCGTAATATTTATTGAACATATTGGCTATTTTACTTCGTTTGAAAGATGTAATTGTGTACAAAAAGAGTTTTTTGGATGATCGTTTTTATGCTGTATGTTGTGTATATCTATGATTTCTGGCCATCTGTTCTATGTAATCCATCTTTTGTATAGAATTAATAAAATACTCTTTTGGTACTAATTATTTTTTTAATCGAGTACTTAATTTTCTCCACCTCACATTTCTTGAAACATTTGTTTTTTCTTATTTAAATTCAGGAAAGAAGAGCCAAATAGAGATTCCAAAGTTATGTATCATACATCTTTTTTCAATGACAGACAGAGTTGCAGAAATAATAATAATAATAATAATAATACAAATGGGTTTTATTATCATAATCCACTGTGAAAGAGTAACATTACTAAGCAATTTACAAATGAAATCTTTAAGAAGCATCTAGAAGTGAACTTATGGACTTTAAGGAGCATTTTTTTTTTTGTAAGTTGATTTATTATTTCAGTTTTAGCCTACTTGTATTATCCATTTCCTTACAAATTTCAAAAGATGATCAGAGATTCATTCGAATTCCAACCAAAAGTCTTATTTATTATTTTATCTACCTTTAGGAAGTAAATATACGCTAGAATCTTTGAAGTGAAGTGACAATAATATAATTGGTCTTGGAACAGATTTGATTCTTGAATTTTATATGTACTGTACTTTGTTGTATGTTGACATCTACTAACCTATTAGTGCTAATGATAATGTAAAGGAATAAAAGAATAGAACATATCAATACACTTTTCAAGTGATTAATTTCCTCCCATTCTCATGTATTTTATATTACAAATTACTATTGGAGCTATTTAGAATAACCTTCCAACATAAAGGTAAAGTACAGTGATTAAATAAGTCATTCAGCACATAGGATCGTGATTTTGCAAGTGGTGATATCTGGTAACAGTTGGCAACACTGACAAGACGGCAATATTTGCTGTTTGGGAACTGTTCTTATGTAATTCTCACTATAGTTCGTTTAAAGACTAAACTAAGCATGATGTACCGGTACCGCATTATTTGTCTGAGTTCAGAGGAAAAGTGTTACTGACTTAATGCAGTTTACGCATACTAATAAAGTGTAGTTAGGTATGCCTGAGGTTTATAAACTAATAAAACTGGTAGTAACCATTCCTACTACCACATCCTCTGCAGAACACTCATTCTCAACACTAAGACTTATTGCAGGACAATTCAAGGTCAGGAAAAGTTGTCATCATAAGCTACTTTGTCAGTTGAGAAGGAACTGGTTGCAAAGATTAAATTACAATCCACTTTCCAGTCTATGATCAAGTTATAGGAGAGTTTGTAAAGAAAAGCCGCAGATTAGAGTTTTGTTTTCAAGTGGACTAGATAAATTGAGATATTGTCTGGAACAAGTACTTAACTGCAAAATCTTGAATTTGATACATAGCATCAAACATTTTAGATCCAGTATAACAGCATTATGCAGAATGATATTCAAATGTTTCTTGTGAGTGCTTTGTTTGTTGGAGGAAAATAATATTTTGTCGGTAAGGAGTTGTGTTATTAAGGATTCAATATATTCTGGAAACAGAAAAATGACCTAATGTAAGTTAAATTATTATTCCAGAGAATGCCTCAATCATGAGCTGCATTTCATTTCTATATACATACTTTCATGTTTAACTCACTAAAATGTTAAATAAATGGCTCATAATGATTTTATAATTATAAAATAAATTATTTATGTAGGTCTGATTATATTTATTAACTATGAATTAATACATCCTCCCATCTTCCCTTATGAATAAAAAAGCAAGCCTAACTTTGGTGACTAACATTCGCCCCTGCAAACTACAACAATTAATCTGCATTCTCAGATGCAAAAACTGTGATAATACAAGGGAGTAACAAACTCAGTGCGGGCCATGCCTTAGAGGGGGGGATTTAAAGAGTACAGCCTTTTAAAGATGGAGTAATTAATGACACAACCACCGTAGGGTTCTAAAACTCTGACAAAGTGTGAAGTAGGCTTCATCACTTCATTTCCTACAAAAAACGAAAAATTAAATTTTGACCAAAAATTACCAAATTTTCACCCATCTCCTCCCTTAAATGTGACAAAAAAGTGCAAAGGGACAACACTGTACTAACAGGTCAAGGCAGCAAGCTAACCCACTTCCATTTACTGTGAGCCAACCTCAGTTTCATGTTGGTGCATCATGAGTGTGTGTACATGCATCGATTACTTGTAGTAAACATGTGGGTGATACACAAGTAGGCTACAACATATAGCGGTCCATGTACGAATAATTAATTCATATTCCCAAGTGAAATGGGAAAGAAAAACTGCAGTTACAATGCACAATTGAAATTACGAGTTATAGAGTTCGTGGAAATTAATGCCAATTGCGCTGATGCACGTGAATGTTGTGTTAAGCTATCACATGTGCGTTACTGGCATAAACAAAAAGAACAGTTACAGAGTTCGAAAAAGACAAATTTATCATTTTTGGGACCAAAATCTGAGCAGTATCCAAAAATTGAAAAAGAAGTGTTTGGTTATACAACAGGATTAAGAAATAATGGTTATGCAGTTTCACAGGAAATTATGCAATTAAAGGTGCTAGAAGTTGCAAAGAAACTCGATATACCAGTAGGGAGTTCTCAATTTAAAGCAAGCAGAGGATGGATGAGCCTTTTATGAAGAGGAATAACGCTTTCGCTCCGAAGGAGGACATCTCTAAGCCAGTGATTGCCAAAGGACTACACAGAAAAGTGATGAAATTCTATCAGTATATCATAAAGAAATGGCGCGAGCAAAACTATCTGCTCTCGCAAATTGGCAATCCAGATCAGACACCAATTTTCTTTGATTTCACCACAATTAACGAAAAGAGTGCGTCTATCGTCACTTTGTTAACATGTGTAGAGGAACTTCAATGCACAGTTATGAGCATTGTCATTTTAAAACTCATACCTCGTTCAATATCAGTCCCATCAACATTTTGCATAGAACAAAATTTGTCAAACATTTAAAAAACTTTTGTCATGCAACATTCTGCTAAAAATCAGTAATAAGCCCCCTTATAAAGTAAATACTTTGAATGCCATATAGCCTAAAATCTAAATGGGAACTGACTTATTTTACCTTCCCATTTTTTTTTTACAGAAATCCGTTCAGCCATTTTCGAGCGAAAAGGAAACCATACAGATGACATACAAACAAAAATTTCAAATATGTGATTTTCGGTCTCAGGATAGCTAATTATACATTTTACACCATTATTTTTGCAAAATCGAAAACTAAGTTATCAGAAAAATTTTGGTTACAGTTTTATTATTAGTATAGATAATATGTACTTTAGACAGATGAATTGACTCATATTGAAAATGAACAAAATCCATTCAACAATAAATTAAAGAAAAATTTCTGTACAAAAAAGTAGGTCTCAAATAAGTTTTTTGGCAGAGTTGCTGGAAAATGGTACTTCTGTTCCCCAAAAAAAACTCAAAATAGATTTTTTTTTATTTATATTAAAATATGGGAATGAAGTAGTATTGATATGCATAATTACCTGTGTTAAGGCAACACATGTGCAAGTCTTTCTACGAACAAGGGTTCCAAGACGAGCCTTGCCCTTCACTATGCAGTATGGAACTCCCATTTTACGACACAGTGCCGGAAGAAACAGCACAAGCTAAAACAATAAATATTTCTATAATACATGTATGAGCATAAGAAAGAAATTACAAATCTAAAATAAATATGTTTTTCAGTGACTTGTACTACATGCTTATCTAGCTAAACAAGATTAGGTATAACAGCCTTGCTTATACCATATGACAAGTAGTTCTTTGATACGATCATACACAATGTGCACCTTAATGCAGAGTCGCTGTCTTCCTTCCCAATAAAAATAAGTAACACCAAGAGAAAGAACGCTTTAGGAATGAGCTATTCTGTGATACAATCTCAGTCAAGTTTCAAACTCAAATCATTATGAAGTCTCTAGTTCACGTAGTGTTGTCTCCTTCCACAGGAATTCATTGCTAAGAGACATCTTCGAAGCTATGAAATTCTTGCTTTAGGTCTACAGTATGGCCCAGAATAAAGTATACCGAAACTAAACATGAAATTTAATTGAGAAACATGTAGTATCAATCAGTAATGTATACTTGTAAAAATTCTCCTTAGACATGTTTCACAATGCTCCTCAAAATTACTGAAGTTTTTTGATTGTCGCTAGCTTTTCTTAGGAGAATTCACAATTTTGTCAAATACCATACCCATATGTACATTGTCTATAGCTGCTTTTTCCCCATCCCATTTCTGCCTTTGTGTTGATACAAAATTAAGCCAGTTTGCCTGAATTTACTCGCAAGAGTAACATTGTCCGCTTTGATGGTGGATCTTTATGAAATGTCTCTTCACGAAGTTTACATACTACTTCATACTAGCTCTGCCACGAGGAAAATAACACTACAAGGAATTCCTTTTCTTGGCTACTGAGTACCATTTGATTGTTCCTTTCACAACCTTCTTTTTCAACAACTGAAGTAACAATTGACAGGTGGGTGGGAAAAGTGTGATAACTCCATGAAAGTTGTTTTAGAGAAAAATTACATTTAGGCCCGATTGTATAAACCATTTAATCTTAGATCAGAGGTTAAATTGATCCTTGTTTCAGCTGAACTTGGAATTTTGTGTTGTATAAAGTCTAATCTGAGATTAATTTGTCTCAAACTAAAGTCAACTTTGACTGAAGAAATTTCTCCGATTAAGTTAGATGATCCAAGTTCAGTTATTTCTTTTCTGTTTGAAATATACGAGTGACAGATTGTGCAAATAAAATATCCATTATTATTAATATTAATAGATATGTTAGGTACATTTATATATATTTCTTTCAATTTCTTACCTTAATACACAAACATTCTTATATTTTATAAGGCTCCATTGTGTTCAGCAGTATCAAATAACATAACCTATAATTATACTATACTAAAATTGTCGTTTTATAAAGCTTTATTATGTTTAGCAGTATCAAACACCATAACATAACTTGGAGAACAGTCAACCTTCTTCTTATTGTCCGCCATTATTTACATTGCACAAAAAAAACCAGTGTTTCCAACAGAGTGTAATACGGAAAATCGCCAGAAAGTAGTTGTAAAGTCGCTAGATTTCTCATTATCAACAAAGAAAGATTAAATTTTGTCACTATGGGGTGCTAAAAAGGTCACTAAATCCCTATTTAAGCAATATAAAAGTTAAAAGAAATTGTTGTTGAAAAAGAGTTAAAGTCGCTAGATTGGCAACACTAAACAAACCTGTATAACATGGTCCGCGCATCATGTATTTCATCTGTTTATGCGATGTTGTCAAATCCTTTTCACGTGAACTTAGAATGCATTTGAACCAAGGTAATTTGATCGCAGAAAAGTTTTATACAATAGAAGAAGTGTCTGAACTCGGTTCACTTTTCAATCTTCAATCAAAGTTGATCTTTAGTCAGGGAGTTCTATACAATTGGGCCTTAAAGTTTAATTAGATCCCAAAAATCCTACTTTGTGTATTTTTACTTCGTGATCATTATATGTTTGCATGAGTATAGTTAACCTTTCTTAAAAATATCTGAAAATCAATTTTAATTTAAGAATTTAAACGAGTTTAAATGTAAAAGGATGCTGTGAAAAACTGCACTTAATGCACTTTACCCACCCACCCGCCAATTTAAAAATGCTGCCAATAATTTTTTCTCGCTGAGCTAGAGTGCAACATAAACTCACTATACTTTATTCTGGGCCATACTGTAGTACAGTGAAACCTCAATCTATCATTTTTTTGGGGAACAGGGAATAAGAACAATAAATACGGGAAAACAATAATACCGAGAAACGATAAAAATTACCATATTTAGGTATATAATAGACGCAACAGAGTTATGAACATATCCCAGTGTTCCCTAGATGATTTAAGGGGGGGAATACCCACATAATCGATGCATTTAATTTTAAACAATAATCATATATAATATAAAATCATAATGGACGTGTTCCGTAATATTTTATTCTTGTTTGTAAACTTGCGATAAAAACTCTATTGTTTGCTTACATAGGGTATAAAATGAACAACCACACGGTGATTATACTGAATGCACCTTTATTAGAACATTATGTACACTACTTTTTCCAGAAAAAATCTGCAGTTAGTTTTGTTTCATGCACATTTTACGCCTGAATTCTATAGTGAATTTCTGGTTAGATAGATACTGAAGTAAATAGAAAGGTGAAGTTTTACCACCCCACACCATCGTACCAAGTTATGCGTGTGAGGAGGATGATATATGCACTAGAAATTAGTTCGCTATTCCTTATGAGATGTTGGTTATTACTGATAATTTAAACAGAAATGAAGTATGTGAAAAACATAAACCCAGATTCGTGATATGATCAGAATGCAGGTATGTGTTACCACAAATTCATTTCCATAAAATTAATACTACTGTTTAAAGTAGGTAGGCTTCCATTAGCTTATACTGTTGCATTACATCACCACAAATATCATATCGCATGAAAATAATGCCAAAACTTTAGTAACCTTACAAAGAGCTTTCTCCTATGCATGTCTAAACATATAAAAATGTACTGAACTTAAATAATGTACAGAAACACTTGTCACTGTGGAGATCAGTGTGTGTGGTAGCACAGCCAACTCTAAACCAGTCGCAGCATTAAGACGACAAATCTCGTTAGGTAAGATATTCCATAATAATACTGTATCAAGTGTTTATACGACAATATGAAGAAATAACTGAAAATAATTCTTCTAATTCTGATGAAAGTTTTTTCACACCAACTAAAAAAACAAACAATTTCAGCTTCTAAAATAAATTCTAAATATGTAGTCGATCTAACTACCGTCCACAACAAGTTCTCCCCTCTTGAGGAGATGGATGATGAAATTGATGTGACTCCAACATCAACACAAGAATCAACCTCTACTAGGCCTACTCCCAATATTTCTTCACGAAGTAAATAATTACCAGCAGATAATATGCGACATAGATTCTATTGTTTCCAATGAGTATTCAACACAACAACAGAACAAAGTCTTAAAAATTAACACTACTACTGCTGCTGACTTTCGTTTAGTTACAAAATTCTTAGAAGAATCACAGCTCCCTTATCATACTTTTCGTAATCCAGATACCAAGAGACTGGAAGTCGTTTTACGCAATGTTCCTCATTCTCAAACAGATAATGATGTTATCTTGGAGCTTAAATCCCTCAACCTGCCTGTTATTAAAGTTACCAGGCTTTTCTATAGAGACAGACAACCTATGCTGCTCTGCGCAGTGGAATTAGACAACAATGAACAGGGTAAGAAGATTTTTGATATAAAACAAATTCAACATGCTCTCATTAGAGTAGAATATCACCGAAAACCCCGAAACATTCCTCAGTGTACAAGATGTCAGCGTTATGGTCACACTAAAAACTTTTGCCACCTCACACCACGCTGTGTGAAGTGTCCTCAAAAATCATCACTTTTCTGAATGCACTAAACCTAAAGAAGCCAAACCAATATGTATAAACTGTGGAGGAGCACACTCAGCAAATTTTAAGGGTTGTAGTTATTATCTTGGCTTAAAGAAGAAGTCTGATTCAAATCCTCCACAGCAAAATCTCTCAACATCACCGCCAACCTTAAATTTGCAAAATTTTCCTAATCTTACAGCAAATTCTCCTTCTGCCTCGCCATCTACACCTTCTTGGCCACACTCAGTACCTATTAAAACAAATGTTACCAATACTTCAATTCAAGATACCTCTCCTGCTACAGATGTTATTGGAAACTTAATTCAATTAGTGATAACTTCCCAGAAACAACACCTACCTGTGATTAAAACTTTCCTCCTCCAACTTGTCACAGGCCTTCTCAATAATGAACATTAATGTCAATAAAACGTTCTCTGAATTGATTATTTTAAACTGGAACGCAAATGGAATCAAAGCTAAGCGAGGAGCTTTCTTAGAATTTCTCTCTCGACACAATGTAGCTGTAGCGTGTGTTACTGAGACTCATCTTATTCACCCAGAGAAGTTTACAGTTCCTGGTTACAATATTTATAGAACTGATTGTGTTGCTCCCGAAGCCTCTGGTGGTGTGGCAATTATAATTAGGAAAAATATACAGCATCACTCAATACTTCTGCCAGAACTGAACTGTTTAGAAGCCAGTGCTATTAAGATAACTTCACATAACCTTCCACAGTTTACTATAATTTCAGCATATAAACCGCCAAAAGTATGTTTGAATTCTCAAGATGTTGTTAATCTTTTTTCTAATACTACACCAACAATACTTTTAGGAGACTTAAATAGTAAACATCAAATATGGGGATATCGTGTAACCACACCTAACGGAAGACGATTACTAATTATCTCAGAGGAAAACTCTATTAATATCGATGCACCTTTGGAACCCACGTTCTATCGACCTAACATATTACCTGATATACTGGACATAGCTTTGCACAAATATATTCAGAACACCTCAAACATGCGTGTATTACATGAATTAGACTCCAATCATTGTCCTGTTCTGATTTCATTTGAAGACAACCCTGTGCTTCGCCCTCCTCCCAATCGACTTATCGAGGGTACTATAAACTGGAACAACTTTCAACTAAACCTAGACGATGTTTTGCAGCCCACCAATACCTTGAAAACAATCAACGATGCTGATGCAGCAGTTCGTACTTTCACTGATGCTATTACTTCATCAATTTGAGCAGCAACGGTTCCAACAAGACGTGTACATAGAAAATCTTATCACGAAACTCTTTCCTCAAAAATAAAACGGCTTATAAAGGAAAAACATCAAACCCATCGATTGTGGCAAAAACATAGAGAACCATGGCAGCATCACCGCCTAAATCAACTAACCAGAGAGGTAAAAAAATTGTTGGACGAACACAGATTCATATCTTATCAACGCCATCTAGCCACATTATCTCCAGAAGATTCCTCCCTTTGGAAAGAGACAAAGAGAGTATTGAAAGAGCCATGTATAATTCCACCTTTACAACAAGACGGTTGTCAATATGCAAGTGACAATGAAAAGTGTGAAATTTTCGCACACACCTTTCAAGCCTCTTTCATACCAAACCCAATCAAGAATAAAGAATTCAACGAAGAAATAGAACTTTTTCCGAATAATTATACTTCAGCACCATCGCCCGTAAACTCCACCTTGCCAAATGAGATCCACTCAATAATTCAGAAACTTCCAACAAAGAAATCTCCTGGATACGATCTCATCCCAAACTTTATATTGAAGTATCTTACTCGTAAAGCTCTAGCAAACTTAGCTTCATTATTCAATGCTCTACTTCGTCTGGAATATTTCCCTGATACGTGGAAACATGCAGTAATAACTGTAATTCATAAACCTGGAAAACCTGCTTCAAATCCAACAAGTTACCGTCCCATAAGTCTTTTATCAACTATATCCAAAGTCTTTGAAAAGGTTTTGATGAAACGCTTGGATACATTTCTACTTCATGCATCCATCCTACCTCCATATCAGTTTGGCTTTCGTCGAAATCATTCTACCAACCATCAAGTGCTTCATATCACTGAACAAATTGCACAGGGCTTTGAAAACAAAGAACAGACTGCAGTCGCATTTCTTGACTTCACTCAAGCATTTGATCGAGTTTGGCATAAAGGTCTTCGGTACAAATTACACAAGTCCGGCGTTCCAGACTACCTATGCAACATAATGACTAGTTTCTTGTCAAATCGCACATTCTCAGTCAGAGTGGGTTGTACTCACTCCTCTGTTAGACCCATTAGTGCTGGTGTTCCACAAGGCTCTATCTTAGGTCCGATATTATTCAATGTATATACCTCGGACATTCCTGCAACACCAACTGCACAAATTGCTATGTATGCAGATGATACAGCTATTTATGCAACCCATTGCAACATTAACATAGCCTCAAATCACCTTCAGGAAGCCTTAAACATCATATGCCCTTGGATTGAAAATTGGCGCATCACACTGAACTACAATAAATGCGAAGCAATGATATTTACTTTGTGTCGTCCTGCTAATCCTCCATGCATAAATCTTTCAACCAACGTGATACCGTGGAAACCAAAGGATGAAGCTGTAAAATATCTTGGAGTGCACTTAGATCGCCGTCTGTCATGGAAACATCACATCAACAACAAACTTAAATTGGCCTACTCAAGACTCGCTAAATTATATCCGCTCCTCAACAAGAAATCATCTCTGAAGCTACAAAATTGCATGCTACTTTACACATCTCTATTACGACCTCTACTGCTTTATGCCTGTCCTGTCTGGGGAGGAGCTGCAATAAGTGAAATTAAACACATCCAGTCATTTCAAAATAAAGTCCTACGAATTTCACTCAATTCTCCTTGGTTTGTCCGTAACAGCCAACTACACAGAGAAACTGGTATTGACACAATCAAACAGTTTATTCATTCACAAGCTAAGAAGTTCTATGACAACCTAGAAAATGTTCCAGGCGCCGTCCATTACTCTCTCGGAAACAAGTCCACATTTCCCACCAGAATCAAGAACAGTCTTCCAATGGACCTCATATTATAATCAAAATTTATCATCACACCAACCTATGTAAACATTTACTTTTGTTCATTGAGGAGCCCAATCTAGGCTGCCCTCAATTCAGTGTCATATATTGTATTTATAATTTTTAGAAATGATCTGTATAGCGCTAAATGCGCTGATCGATCAATAAATTGTTTAAAAAAAAAAAGTGTTTATACACCATCATTCCTGTGTGGAAAAAAATAATTAATCAATAAGTTACTATAAAACAGGATTTCTTTTCAGAATCTAATACCTGTCTTCATAGCAGAGATCACACACGTAACTAATTTTCGCATTAACAGACTATATCAAATGCACATGTAGAGTTCGCGCACTGCACTAAGGATGACTAATCACATCACGTATCATGGCAGTGTAATACATTTTAAGTTTCTCCGCAAAGTTTGACACAGCCTCCGTATCACAATCTTCTCCATCCTCTTGCTTCAAAGATAATAATGGAGAGCAAAAAGTACGCCTTTTCAAAGTAAAAGAAAACTATCCATGTGGGAAAATATGGAATCAGGGAAAAATAACGTTATTTATATGGAACTATTTTCAAAACCAAAAAAGCTGACGAAAAAGGTGGGAAAATGATAACGGAAACATTGCATTGAGGTTCCACTGTATAAATCTATGAAACTTCATAGCAAAATAAATCACATACAAAAATGTCGATTTTGTCACTTCTTTAGCTTGTTTCTTTCCCTTTTAAGAGTTTTGATTCTCCCTTTTCTTACAATTGAATCAGTGAATTATATATATATATATATATATATATATATGGGCTATTCCATATGAAATCGATTACTGTGGAACCGTCTAGAGTCGACCACTGTGTACACTTTATAATGTCACGTGTTTATTCCAATAGAATTGCCTACTAGACGCCACTGCTTGCTTCCAGCTGACTGACAACACTTACCCTTTCAATCTCTCAAGGTAGTGCCAAACATATTGTGCGTCCTTGATTATGTAAAATTCATTGTTGTCAATAGCAAAAATAGTACCAAAAAAAAAAAAACTCTAACTTTTAACAATTTAGCCTTGTTTAACTGTAATGCAATACAAAATAACTGTATTTCTGTAATCAGAATTTTAAGCTTAACAACATATTACAACAAAAAATATTTTCCCATAGTATCATTGAGAGATGTCAGAAGTTGAAGTTGTATTCCAGTACAGAGTCGACCATGCAGGCCTGTGGAATTTATCCATTCGAGCCACAAAGAGCCCTTAATAAACTACCACAATCTGATGACAGTCTCTCCAGAATCTCAGTAGACACAGGCACTGGTGGGAGAAGCGGTCATCAAAGTGCTCCAGGTCATGAGATACGAAAAATAATTGGCTTCCAAGAAAAGGAAAATTGAAATTGAACCAGGAAAAAGTATTGCGGGTATCAGTAGGCCTACTGAAGGCGGAACATCTCAGTCAAATGAAGAAATCTCTCATCCTGTTTCAACTGAGAAGATCAGAAAAAGAGAAACAAAGAAAACCACCAAGAAAAAAAAAACAGAGAGGATACCAGGAGTCCAGTGATAGTGATGAAGACGGACGACATTCCACAAAAGATTCGTCAGATGAGTGGGTTGAAGAGGAAGATAACAATGATAATGACAATTTCGATGACCCTAAATCAGGGGATCAGCTTTTAGTTGAAGTTCCCAAATAAAAAGACAATTAAATTTCATGTCGGTTGCATTGAGGAACTGGTTTCAGGAGAAGGACTTGAACTTCGTTTTGTTAGAAATTATGGTGGACTCCAGTTCAAGTATCCTGAGGTGGAGGATGCGAGTCTTATTGACTATGTTCAGATAGAAAGAAAACTAAGTGCTCCTGTTCCTATGGACAAAAAAGAATTCTTAAAATTTGGTGTTGATTTTCAGGGTTATGATATTAATTAGGAGATGGAAACTGTATTTTTCAGGACTATTTTATTAATTACTACTTTAATAATGAGATAATGTTGTGTGTAGTTTGACATAATTTTATTCTGCTAATTAATTAAATATTTTCTAATAAATTTATGAGCCTTAACCTATTTAATGTATGCACATTAAAATAACTGTATTAAAGTTCGCATTTTCCTATCCCAAATAACTTAAAAATAAAAAATAATGAAGTAAATAACAATAAAAGCAGGTCGATATCGACCGGAATGAGAGTACACGTTCATTTACATGTATTTTTAATATGGTGGTCGACTTAACACCAAGTACTGGGTTGAGCGACCGGCGTTTAAAATTTGTTTTCCTCAGTGACCGTGGAAGTTCATATAATGAAAATAACAGGAAAAAAATCTCCAAGTTGTGCGCTATAACATATAATTTTCAGTGAAATAGTAGATCTCTTTGTCTGTGAAGTAGCGTTAAAAGTAGGAAAAAAAAGCCGTCGACTCTGGACAGTTTGACAGTAGTAAAAAACCTCGCATTTTTTTTTACTCTAATTTTTTCCCTACTTATACAAGGTGCTGATGGGAGTGCATTTTCAAAAATATACTATCGAAAGTCAAACGATTTTTGTATTATTGAGTGACAAATTTAGCGTATTTTATAAAAACAAGCCCTTTCAGCGCTCAGAACTCTGGAACCATTTACTGCAGAACATTGAACGAGAGCTTGTTTTGAAGCTGACATTTGGTAGGTTATGTTAAAAAGTAATCCTTATTTTTATTGTACACAGAGAGACAGATAATCTAATTTTACTTGCTTTTAGGCTTTTTGGACATTTGTAAAAATGTAAAAAAAAATATTGAGAAAAAAACCTTGCATTATTAAGAGGGATTCAGCATTGTTTGCTTAGTGGTACGGTGATAAGTTTCGAGGGTATTAAATAGATTATTTTCACACGCCTAGACTTGAACGGTGCAGTACCGCACGCAATGGCCGAGAGCAGAAGATAAGAGAGGGTTGGGCGTCATTTTGCTCCTGTGTTTATGAAAACCTGTGATAAAGCTAGCACAGCCATGACTGCTAAACAACACATCACGTGTTTGTCTCCTGGCCTTGCTTGTCTCGGCTACCTCCCGTCTCACAGTCAGCTGGTTAGTTCACGCGCGTACTATTTATTTTCTTTATTTGATATTTTCAATACTTTATCAATATACCATAAGTAAAAAGTATGTGTTTATTTGTACTTTCAAAGCGGAATTTAACTATATATTTTTAAAATATTTTTTCCTAGCCAGAGGCGTCTTAATGAGGAAAAATCTAAATTTCTCCATTTCCATAAAAAGTAAGAAAATCTGTTTATATGTGAATATAAACTTTAATTTCTCAGCATCAAAATAAACCATGATTTTGATCATTGAGTGAAAGGGTTTCGGAGCTACAACAGTTTAAAGTTGCTAATTTTATGAAAATACGATAAATTTAAATATTTTTAATTTAAACACTATGAAGTTCTGATGCCTCAAACTTTGCACAAAGCATTGTATCACAGTTCTCTATGCACAAAAAAGTTTCATTGTATTTAGAAATTGTAAGGTCAATTTTCTCTACGTTTCGGTCGATTTGAGATGGAATAGCTCATATATATATTTTCAGTATTGAGGTAACTGACTGAAACCTTTCTACTTGGTTACTAATTATAAAGTTATGTTTCAATTGTGTTTAAGCTAATTCACCATGACAATACTATGCTAAAACATATTATAATTGGTTTGTCTCATGCTTTAATTAAATCAAGAAAAAACTTAAGAAACCCATAAAAAAATGTCCATTTCGTCAAAAATTGACTTCATGCCTTTTAACAATGACTCAATTTTGTTCACAGTTTTTGTGTCTTGTTTCACAATGATTACTGATTTGTTAATGGATCCTTTCCTCAGATATTCACATTATATAATCAATCATTAACCCAATAGACTCGTATCTAAATTCCCTGTGCTCGGATTGCACTTGCATATAATGTCCAGTTTGCAGTGTGATGTAAAAAAACTGATATAAAAAATAACTATGCAACATTTTTTATGCAAAATTTATCAGAAGTTACGCTGAAAGTATGTGCTTACTGATTAAGATGTCTTACTAAGTTATTCTGGTGTGAAAAATCTCGCATGACTACAGCTCGTCAAATGATGTGATTGGGTTAACATTTAAGACAATTTAGATACAGCAATTGAAACTTCTTACACGTCTTTCTACTACAGTAGAACCCCGATTATCCGTCACTCTATTAACCGATTGGATATTATGTCTTTCTCTCAGATTTTTTTTTGTTACAGAAATATTTGAAGTAGGCAACTGTACATTATATTAGCACGTATTTTTTTTCTAAAGAGGGTTATTACAAGACTTCAACCCTTACACAGTACGGTCTACTGTTTGGGTTGTCATACTGTATAACGTCTATATTAAATGTCTCCTACAGATATCAAAAGAAATTGTGTTGTGCTAAATACAAAAAGTAGAAATAATTGAGTGGTTTAGGGAACGAGAAACTGTGGCTCATCTCAGAATACAAATCTGGCATCACAACCATCTGCAATTTAATAAAAATCGAAGCCAAAGTGTATAAAGACCTCCACTATTCCTATCTTCCCACAGAAGACATTACAAAGAGTTTTCTTGCACCTTAAAAACCTGTCGTTAACAACCAGACATAAATCACTGAATTTCTGGTACACAATCTAGCATATTGAATACAAGGCCATAAAGAAAATTACGAAAGTGTAAGCATTATTCACTAAATTTACGAAAATATTTTATGGCATGGATTATCCGATTTTTTCGATTAACCATTCAGCCCACCCCATTCATTACCATGGATAATAGAGGTTCTATTGTAATAACTAAAACCGAAAATATGAATATTGAAAAAATTTTTTGCAGCTCATTTTGTGTGATTGGCATTAAAAGCACTGCATACCCTGCATTACCTTTTAATAAATACACTGATTAACAAAATGGGAACTGAACACTCAGTGTCATTTTTCTAACATATAATATCAACTATACAGTATGATATTCAGGTGAAGAAATTCATTTTCCATCACAGTGCTCTTACCAAAGGAACTAATGATATAAAACCACAAACAGGCATTCAAATTCACTCATAAATACTAATATGAATATACCTCAATTGGATCAACATCGTGTGCAATGACAACGAGTTGGGCCTTCTTCTGTTCAACCAACTTTGTGACAGTGTTTGTACCCTGACGCAACACATTAGGTCTCTTTGTTGGTGTATCTTCCTTCTTTGCTACTTTAGCTTCAGCCCTTGAACGAAGTCTAGCTTTCTTTGCATATGGCGTTTCTGGTCTATATTTCTCCAAAATCTTGAACAATGATTGAGCTGAAATAAAGTCATTTGTAGTAAGTTTCAGTAAAGAATTTTGGACAGCATTAGAAATTTAAAAAATGAATTACCAATAATATATGCAAAATATAAGCAGAATATTAAATTAAACAGAATAAATATATCACATTTCAGTGGTTCAGTGAATGAGCTATGCATCCATGTAGAGTAAAAAAACATTTAACACAATTCTCATAACAAGAGTTTAGATTTTGACAATCTCCATAAACTTCCCCAATCAGGGGCTGCCTACACAAAGCATACTTGATGCATACAAAAAATAACAACAATAAGGAACAATTTTGATAAAAAAAATCAGCTCTGAAATTAACATAATTGCAATTGGTACAAAAGAGAGCAAAGTAATAAAATAAAAAGTATAGAGTATTACAAGAACTTGAACAATTATTTAAATACAGGTTGTCTGAATCACTCTGTGTGTATGTATGTGTATGTGTGTGTGTGTGTGTGTGTATATATATATATATATATATATATATATATATATATATATATATATATATATATATATATATATATATATATATATAAAATGGAGTTTTAAAATTACAAAAGATCCTTTTACAGCAACAATGGCTACAGTCGTCATTAGAACAGAAGGGAGACCAACTTGCGACAGAAATTTACAAAGAGGCAAGTGACTGTACGCTTCATGCTGCATCTCCATGGATAATAAGTTGTATTTCTCCCTGTAATAAGGAATCACAGGTTTGTATATTAGTCTGCTGCAACATTTCTGTGGCTTAAAACCAGAATGAAGAATATCAATTCTTTCCTCTTTCGATAATGTCATCACGAAAATCAAGAAATTTGTTACAGGGAAGCTCAAATAATCACAACAATGCATTGAAACTGTCACAGGTTAACCAAACAGTAAAGCAGGAAAAGTTAATTACCAGAATTGCATAAAAATATCTTTTCCAAAGCCTCCTTAGTACTGTATCATGTTACAAAATATCTGTAGATGCAGTAACTAATGTTTGTGTCATTATAACAGTTATCTTTAAATAATTTGGAAACGATTAGAGATATCTCAAAATGGATTGAACCACTGTTTTTCTCAGAAAATATCACAAGATTTTGATTACCTACATGACCCCCTTTCCATTTAAAATTTCAAAGTTGCATTCAAAATGGCGGCTTTTGAGATAGCTGAGGACTGGAATTGAATGTATCACTGGTAGAGCATTTGGTCTTACAAACACTGGTAACACCAATAGTAATCGAAAATCAAGCATATGGAAGATATTTATATGGTTCCAGACTTTTGATTCACGCTGTATTTAATTTCATAGCATGTTTCTTAGTCTATTTTTAGACAGTCTACTCTTAACCAGAATGACATAATTGTTTTCCATTTTATTTCACATATGTTTTAGTGATGAGTACACATTTGAAATCATAGCAAATAAAATTTCAGTTTTTGCAAAAGACATGGTGAAAAATATCCGCCAGATTGTGTAATGATCTTTATTAAACTTTAATCCCGTTTACATCATGATTTGGTCTGTTACCAGTGGCAAGGGCACTGGGCGTCTGTATGTGGTTAATGGGACAATGTGGCAGAATCACTATAAAGAGGAACAGGTTGCTGCTTCAATTAAGGGAATGGTTCCCAAATAAAAAACTCTTTGTTTTTAATGTCAGATGGAGCTCCTTGTCACACTGTTCGACTAGTAAAAGCTTTTCTGAAGGGAAAATATGTCATTGCCTTGGTCAGGAAATTCGCCATATATCACTGAAAATGTTTGGCAGCTCATGAAGGCAAAAATGGCTAAGGAGATGATGATAAAATCTCGGCTGCTTGAGAAGATTACTGATATTTTCTATTACCACCTATTGTTGCAAGAGACAACACAAGTATGCATTACAGTATGCCAAGGCAAATTAATGCTTTACTAGTTATGATAGAGGTTTGACTGAATATTAAGAGGGATGTGTAATACAATGTGAATGCTAACATATTTTATTATAATACAAAAATATTTACAGTTCATGACTTTTTTTTTACCAAAAATGTATATTGGTAGTCACAAAAGGTCAAAGAAATTTTGTGTTATTCTTTCAGCCATGTGAAAATAATGTCTTCTTTGTTTTAGCCTCCTGGTACGAATTCTTACTAGAAATCAAGGTACTTCTAATAATATGGTCAGGGACTGTATCATTTTTATTTTTTTCACAGATTAATACCACATGATTTATTGGTTGTAATAAAAGTGTAAAAAACTATAAAGGACAAAGAGTCACATCCCTAACAGCAGCATTTTAAAGATTTGTCTGAATTCACAATGCTACGTTACAGCACAGCCACAGTATGCATTGCATACTGCAGTAGGTGGTAGTGGTATTTCACTTCATTATATTCAGAGGAATTTAAACTAATTTACAGTATAACCTTCACAGCAGTTTTTTAGTCATGTCCTCGACACTTACGGCCTTATTAATAAACAGTGTATAGTTTTTATACGAGACTTCTGCAGAGTTGGGGCAGAAAATGTTAAACCATGCATTAGCGATGGATGTATAAACAGCCTGTAACTATACATAGGAAATGCTTTGAAGTAGTTATATAATGTACATGAAACCCCTTGTTCAAGTGTTGTATATAGAGAAAAAAACGGCAGTCCCTCTAACACCTGTTCGTAAAGATTGTCATTTTATGATAGTTGCCTCTTTTTTTTTTAGTTAGTTATTTAACGACGCTGTATCAACTACTAGGCTATTTAGCGCCAATGAGATTGGTAATAGTGAGATGATATTTGGCTAGATGAGGTCGAGGATTCGCCATAGATTACCTTGTGTTAACATTACGATTGGGGAAAACCTCGGAAAAAAAACCCAACCAGGTAATCAGCCCAAGCGGGGTCGAACCCACGCCCAAACGCAACTTCAGACCGGCAGGCAAGCGCCTTAAAACCGACTGAGCCACGCCTGTGGCTGGTTGCCTTGTAAAACCAAAGAACATAGACTAATTGGAATAATATTGCCATAGCTGTTCTTTCTGACCAAAATATAGCATGGTGATCGATCAAGCCCAGTTGCACTATCAAAACTTATCGCTACAAACTAGCACTAACTATCTGATGCAATAGAGAACCTGTGTTATACTATTACCTTTCGTAAAGAAGTAATGACAAAACTATGACGTAGCTGTGTAACAGTTGTACTGTTATACATGACTCATGTAGTGATTATTAGTAAGAAATTTACACACGTCTTATAAACGAGCTATTTATTGTGTAAGTATAAGACAGTTAAATGTCTGTATCAGAGCTTTTATTAGTATGACCGTTAGTATTTTTAGTTTTATACACATTGGAACTATGTGCAGCCACAACAAATGAGATTAAAAACTATCTACCACCCATATAAGGCACAGATTGATTTTACGTCTGTTCAGTGCTTCAAGAAATAATGTTGAATATTGCGAATGTCACCTCCCTAACATACTAAAGACCATGGAAATCCCCATCTATTTTGTTTACTATGAAAAAGGACAAGATTTTAATCACATAACTGAATTGACCATAAAAAAATCATCAAAAATAAGAATCCTATGTTCTCAACTTATGCAATATCCGTATCCCATTTGGCATGCTTTTCACTCATCTGCTGCGCAAAGGCATTTCTTCCAAGGTATTGTTCATTTATCTTGTATCTATGCAAGATTTTTTTTGGTAATCTATACAATAGTAATGTTAATATTATAAGCAATTCTATGAGATTCCTCACTAATATTAACAGCATCAAAATGACAATAAAAGAAAAAGCACTGATTCAATATGAAAAACTTATCAGATTACCAGGACACAATTTGCATTCATACAGTCCTCTATGTAGATTGAAAACTCAAAAAAGTTTCATATCTATTGTTCAAGAATTAAAACAGAAAATCAATATCCCGAATTTAAAAGAAAACTTACAAATTAAACCAAACCCTTTAACTCTATTAAATATAGAATATAATTTAAATTTAACAGAAGAAATACTGAAATCAGAAGTAAACACTGAAATACTGAAACAATTGTCTTTAGAGACAATATTAGGTACCCTCCACAAAACTGGCTTCAATTATACACAGACTGATCCTTGATCTCAAGAGAACAAGGTGCCAGTGCAGGTGTTACGTGCTGTCTCTTCTCACTTTATAGATCTCTTGGATATAGAACAACAAGTTTTGATGGTGAAATCATTGCAATAAGTGAAAGTCTCAGGAATCTTCTATGCCACATCAATAAATTTAAGAATGCAGTTATATTGTCAGACTCCAAAGCAGCTATTCTATCAATAGTCTCTAAACACACACCTTCATCTCAAACAGCAAAAATAACTAAAATGCTCTCTCAATTAATATCACTCAATAAAAGAATTGTATTCCAATGGATACCATCCCATTGTGGAATCCTGGGAAACGAGAATGCGGATGCTTTAACAAAGGGCAACACTGCTACTTACAGACCTGTTACTAAATCTACGTTTTACTCTGTGAAAAAATTTATTAAATCTACATACTTAGACTTTAACAAACAAAATTTGATAACACAATCCCAAGGGAAAAAATGGAACTCTCTGCATCAAAATCCACAGTTAATTCCAGATTTACCATGTAAATCGTCTGTAGCTGCATTTAGATTGGGAACAGGCCATGATTGTTTGGTCAAACACCTGCATAGAATTGGAATATATCAGTCCCCTAACTGCCCATTGTGCAACTCAAACCAAGAAATGGATTCGGAACACCCCAAAATCTGTGCTTCAGTGGCTGGCCATGATAATATCTTTGAAAAATATTGGAGTGCAAGAGGTCAAATGACTTTACTGTCAAATGCCTGGCATTAGAAAACAACAACAACATATTATAAATAATACATTTACTTTGCCTGCCATGAGTCAAACATTGACATCACAGAACTAGTTTTGAACTGACATGATCTCATTCCTTATCATCGAAGATATCCCCAATCATGCTGAGGTTACAGCTGTTACCAAAAATTGAGTACAGAGTCTCTATCAACTTATATTCATAAATAATGGCAACTTCTATATACAGTAAGTTTTACTATAAATGGATACAACAGCTTTACTTTCTCCTCCAATGAAAACCACATTCTGCCTAAAATTACACTGCGTTCAGACAGGATCGAACTTATTTATGAGACAACATTGGACCACTGTGGATAACTAAATATGAGCAAAATTGTAAATCAGACAATGTGGTGTTGTGCTTCAGAGATCTTGGTGGTACAGACTTGTCATCAGAAATCAGATAGCAAATACAATCATCATGAACACATGTAACCACAACTTCAAGAAGTTAATTCTGTAAACTCTTAATTTTCACAAGTTCTGATTACCTGTCTGCTTGTCTACAGTTGAAGTAAATTGGTTAATTGGCGGTGGCACTTTCAACCTCTTCTGCAATACAGCCTTCTGACGCTGAATACGGATGTATTTTGGCCATTTGACAAATCGGCTTAAATCTCGTGAAGGCTGGATGTCCTGCCCTGAAAGAACATGAAACATTTTAATAATAAAATAATAAAAAAAAAACTTTAATTTTCCCTCTCTGAAATATTGTGAAGTATGGGGTCTATTCCTTCATAAACTATATAAATAGGTTTTAAAGCAGCAAAATTCAGCCATAAATAAGATATGAAATTAAATCAGATTTCATACTGCTCATGGTTTGAAATCCCTATATTAGAATAAATTTTAATTTATATTATTATAATGCCCTTCTGAAATTTTTTGAAGTATAGTATATCATGATTAGAGTCCGGATTCTTATGCAATTACTAGGGAACAGATTTCTAAGTTCCGTACCTATTTTGTTTGCTATGTTCTAGGCGTATGTCATCAGATATATCTTAAGTTTCATGCACACAGGATTCTCCTATCAAAATTCTATACGACCTAAACTGCCTAAATGAACCATAAACTCCTATAAATACCTAAAATCTGTGTCTGAAAATTGCTTTTTAATAGTATTTTGCATATATTTAAAATAAAAATTCCGGTACTAGAAAAAAAAAAAACCTTAAAACACCAATCTGACAAGTTCGTCCTATATTGGTCTTAGAAGGGGTGAGAAGAAGATTTCATCTAATTTCCTGGAACTGAAGTTCATTTGGAAAAATCGTCATTATTGTCATCAGCTTCAGAGCTTAAGGCATAACTGGCTCATTCCGGTCTCATGAATTACAACTGCTGTATCCATCTCCTCGGTCTGCCAACATTCCTTACAACTTTAAAAATAATTTTGGAATGCGGTCATCTTCAATCCATTCTAGATGCTCCATCCAATCGTTCCTATATTGAGATACTTTTTCCGTTAATTCGAATATTTTGAGTTCTTTTCGAATGTCATTTCTTTTCGTATCCCATAAAGTAGACTATATTCAGCCACACCTCTCAAAAATTTCATTTCTGCAGCTTTTATTCTGCGTTCTTTCTTATTTAGAACCAAAATTCTGTACCATACATCAACATAGGAACTGCTACCACTTTGTAAAATTTAAGTTTGGTGTTTTCCCACATAGTCTTTAAAAATATTCTTAATGTACCATATACGTAACTGAATTTGATTTGTAAAATCTTCGTTTTTCAAGTATGATATGTTGCAACTGAGATAATTAAAGCAGTTGACCTTTTCAATAGGTTTTTCTTCTAATGTGTGTGTGTATGTATGTCTAATGCCTACCCACTTCACTTCACAAATTTAGCTCTTATTGCTTCCAATCCTCTAAATGCAAACACTTTTGTTTTATTAGGAGAAATGTTTAAAGAGTAATTTTCATTTTCTAGATACATGCTTTTATCACTGTTATAAGATGTTATGGTATACCTTTCTGGGCCATTATACTCCATAATTTGTTTCTATTAATTTTGTCAAAGGGCTTTTCAAAATCTATAAAGCTATATAAGTTGGTATATTGTATTCTCTGTGTTTTTCTATTACCTGGTTGATTGTAAATATGAAGTCAGAGCAAGCTCTACCTTTACGAAATCAATTTTGAAACTCTACGATTATATTTTCTATTATTTTGTTTAATCTATTATTTGTTATCGATGCATAGATTTTATAACAAGTATTTAAAATACTTATTCCTATTGGAAAAGTCCATCTAGCATAAAAGGGATGGTAATACAGTCTAGTATATACAGTCACGAACCTTGAGTTGTGAGGATACTAGGAACAATACACTGTGCCGAAACTATTTTGCATTGTCTGTAATGAGGGGATCCTAGTGGTTAGCATCTATCTATGGACGATATTTACTACGTATTGAGCTTCGTGACTGTATATACTAGACTGTGGTGGTAGGTTGTTAGGCGAGAGCTTACAAATTAGTTTTCACGTCAATGCACCTGTTATGCAAAATGAAACCGATCGATCAGCAATAAGTCATAAGGTTGACGCTCACTGGCACAAACCGGAAATATTCTGTGAGAAACGTATGCTTGTTTTTTCAATGGCAAATGCTCACTTGTCTGAACAGAAGCAACCGGCTGCCAGTCCTGACGGACAGGATTCTCGCGACACAACCCTAGCAGAAATTTCCAGGACGGCTGATAGCGATCATCAACATTCGTATGTCTTCGGAGAAAATTGTGTTGGCTATTCTCAGTATTTTCCCACTCAACACATGCTGGTGCGTTGTTCAGTCAGATTATTCTTCAAATGGATGATGAAAAGTTAATTTTAACAGTGCTAATAGCTCTCCTGTGCTGATTGATCTTCGAAATGTGATGTTTCCCTTCATTATTTCAGGTGCTAATAACAGATGAAGTTCTAAAAATTTTTCTTCGCTCATACGAAAGTACTGGGGGTGGGGGGGGGGATTACTGGATCTTAACACAAAAATGGGAAAAGATGGTTAAATTCACCAAAAACACTTTTTTTTGATAATCTTATGACTAGAGCCCGGATTTTATGTAATTACATATTCTGTTCCTATATATGTAGCTATAAGGAAAGCTAAAATGTCCACTAATCATATTAAAGAGTTTATTATTCCGAAGTTTTAAACGTTTTGACATATTTGGTACATAGTAAATATTTTGGCATATATTATATATTTTTATATATTCTGAAAGATATTGCATATTTTGAAAGAACACTAATTTTTTTTACCAATTTTCCCTCTAATTCATGTATATAGAGGTGATCTTTTATTCATGATATAGTTAAGAAACTGTGCAATTTTTATGAAATGCATTTCAAAGAATTTTTGCTCACAAAATTCTTATATAAGGAATGAATAATTTCCTCACTGTACAATATTTGTTAACTTACTGGGATTTTTATTTCATTCCATTCAGTAATACTCTCACTTTTAAAAACATTTGCATTCATCATATAATTGAATATAGTATTAAACATGGAATATAAAATACTCAAATATAAAACAATATCACTACCAAACCTATATATTATATCATGCATGTGTAATTACTGCAAATAGTGAAAATACTACTATAGTCAAAATTAGCATTAGTATTGCTACTAGTATTAGTATTCAAGTCAGATGTTAAAATAATATTATAAGTAATTCAGAAACTTCATTCAGTCAATAGACTTCACAATCTTGGATACAATATAAACAAAGCAGACGCCATGCTGTCAGACCTGGACCGTGTTAGCTCCTGCTGCCATCTGTCGGGACACGATGACAAAAAGGTTCCCATTATAACAGCATTTAAAAATTGGACTTCATGTGGGAAATAAAAAACGTGCTCCGTCGAAAAGAAACAAGTTCTCCTGACACGAGTGATGCTGAAACATTCACCTTCTACCAGTGAATTTAATAAAAATTTCTGCATAGCAATGATTGCTGCAAAGATACCATGTTATGAATACACTGACACAATGGAAATGATTAGAGCTGGACTTGGTAGTTTCTATGTATGGGTTGCCGTTGATGAGACTTATCAATAACGGCAGAAAATAAGGAAAAATATTTAATTATTAATTGTGCCTCCAAACAATAATTAAATGAGGTTGAATCGTGTGCAGAAATACATCTAATAAAGCTTAGATTTTAAATTGCATATTTTTATTTATTTCATATTTATGTACATATTTCTCGTTTTCATATTACATCAAATCCAGGCTCTAGTCATGCCCCCATATTTTTATTTATTTTTCTTTCTTTACTCCTCATTAGCTAAACGATTCAGTAAAATAAAATCATCTTCGGAACTGCTACTATCACTACTATCTCACTCCACGATTGAAACCAGACTGCCTATCGACTGGTACCGGAATATTCCGAGCAGTGAGTATTAGAGCTTCCGCGAAAGACGGACTGCTGTAGATTTCCGTTCCGGTTGGTTCGTGCCAGTGAGCGTCAACCTTTACACTGATATAATTTGATTCTTCAGTTCTGTAGAACTCATTGTCAACACCGGTTCCTTGTACTTAAACTCCATCTAAAATGGAATATATTTACTAAAATTAAAATTAAAATTATTAATCGTTAATTTTATATATAAACTCCCTAAAAGTCCTAAATTGGATTTTATAAAGTCCTAAATATCTCTTTTTAGCAGCTAGAAATTCGTTCCCTAGTAATTACATATCCTTCATATGTTTCGTAAAATTAGAAATGTTTAAAATTTACATAAATAGGGGCCATATACAGTAGTCTAGTTTCATGTTACATATTTTGCCCAATACTACATATTTATTAGATTAACACATTTTTACATAAAATGGCTTTCAAATATAAGTTTACTAAAATTGTTATGCACAATGCCTTTTGTTCTCAACTCTGTTGGCAGGCCATTCATTAGCCATGTCACCAAAGTAAAAAAATTCCAAAGGCGTCTATCTATCTATCTATACATCTCAATGCTCTGTTATGTTATGGAGATATCTCCTTTAAGAACATGTTTTCACTGAATTATTCGGGAGCGAAGGTCAGAAGAGATGACAGCTGGTGCACAAACATACTGGTCGCATATTAATTTTAAAATTAACTTAAGCCTGGAATATCCTGATTTCGTCTGACCATTTAAAGAGTTCAGTTTATTAAGATTGTTCTCATATATTGCTGTGATTTAACGAGAGAGAACACAGATGAAAAGTTACAATTGCCTCATCGTTATCCACAAAACTTCAGTCATGGATAACTATTGATGATGCACTTACAACAGACAGTAATAATTAGTGTTGTGTCGAGTGTGATAAAAAATTAGATGCTCTACGAAATCTCAATTAGAACAACATATCCAAAGTGTGCTTCATGAGGAAATAACTGCAGACATCGAAAAAACAAGTTCTCTCGATGCAGATGCAGCAGGATTCTTCAGTAAGTGGAGATCATTTGCACAGAAATAGTTCTTACATCTGGATTTCTGTAGATGAAACAACTGACGTCTTGGGACGGTATGTAGTAAATTTAATAGTCTGCAAATTAAGTGCAAATGTTCCATCTAAACTCTCTCTCATTGTAAGCAAACTGCAAGATTCCACAAACCATTCCACCATTGCTCGATTTGCCGACAGTCTTAAAGTGTTATAGCCAGGAGGAAAGATAACCTGTTGTGACCTATTTTGAAAAGGACAATGATGCTACTAAAGCTAAGGGTTTGCTGAAAAGTCTGAAGTAATTAAAATTGATTACGTTTCTCTACTTCCTTTTGCATTTTATACGAAAATGAACCCAGAAGTGTGGCACTGTACAGTGAGGAACTTATTTCATCCCTAAAAGTAAAAAAATGGAACACTGCATCTCAATTTCAGAAAACCTGCAATCTAATGTTGAGTCATGTGAAGAAATACTGCTGGACCAATATCAATTTCATGGAAATTCAGGGAAGTGCAGCATAGAAACATTCAAATTAGGAAGCAAGAGTTCCAGGCATTTAAGAGGAAATTTAAAGACACATGCAAAATCTGTCTCAACAGATATGATTACATCTCTAAACTAAAGCCAACCTAAGGTTGATCCTGATGTAAACAAAGGAAATTTTTCATCTGTGGACAAAGATGCTGATTAGTGCTTATTCGGCACTACTTGCAAGTGCTATGTGATAAAGTACAGGGACGGTCACATTAAAATTGTGCCAAAAACATGACATGTCACAGGTGTAGAAAATTCTTTCAGGGTTGTGTTCCAAACATGGTGTTTAGAAACTTTGGTTGTTGGAATAAATGTACTATTAATATGAATTAAAACACACAAATTCAATAAATGTTAATACAGTTACACATTATAGTAAATTCGAATTTTAAATTTCTAGGGATTATATCTCTATGTTCACACTCTCATATGTTACGGGCATTAGAATTAAATCACATTATGTAATATAATGTGCAATAATATAGCATACTATTAGGCCTACATCTCAATTGCATGTGAATATTCAGAATCTGGCAGCAGCTCAATTCCTTCCAAATTGGAAGTGTTGGTAACATCATCTGTACTTGAACTGTCGTCCCCCAACTTTATGGCCAACCTATCCACAAGTGTCACTTAAGCAGTCTATATTCCACATCTTCTCCTCTTCTCGCATTAAGTACATGTTCTTCAATACAATTTCGCCACTTATCAGCTGTAACATGTCAGAGCTGACTCAACTAAACAATGTATGGACTGCGGTTTGAATGTTTTGTTGTGTCATGTAACATAAAGGGAGAAAGTTTTTTCATAATCGTGAATATATTAAATTATTCGTGGAAATAGTGACGACCAAAGTTTTTAAACTGGTAACCACTTTCAGACTACCAAGTTTCATACCCTGATAAATTGAGTTACTACTGCTGTAATGTAATTAAATTACAATTTTTTATTGCTCAAGCCTCCATTTACTACAAATAAATTGCCCACATATAAGCACTTCTAGAAATATAGCAATTGGTGAATTTTATATACTCTACTTACCAATACCAAAGTTTCTTGTTCTTTTTTCAAACAGAGGATTGACAACCTTTTTTGGTTCTGCCTTTTTTACAGCTAAAGGTGCTGCTGCAACCTTCTTTCCTACCTTCTTCTTCGGCTACAAAATAAATAAGTGCATTATTTAGGCAAATTAACTCTACACATCAAATGGGAAGATAATAATAGGGAATACAAATGGTACTATGAATCAGAGATCTTGGTGGTAACTGTATTGTCTTCAAGACTATCTGATAGCAAATACATGGTCATCATATTCATTGTCCATTGTGTTGTTTTTAAACAGGCACTGCATAATGATTTAGAATCGATAAAATTCATGATAGCATGGTGGTATATTAATGAGAAGAGCCTGATGATTCGTTATGCATAACATTTGCTTTACAGTTAGAGAAAACATCGGAAAGAAACCCATCCAGTTAACCAGATTATCATCCCAATCAGAATTCAAACCCATCTCAAAGTGCAGTTTCGGTCCAGGAAACAAAAATTCTGGAGACACTTTCGAAAAGGCTAAGAGAGTTTTTTCTTAAATAAATTGCAGAAGGATGAACATGCACACACAGAGGTTACAGTGTACGCAACATTATTAAAGTTTTTTTTTTAAGTGCTATCCTGAAAACAGGAAAATCAAGATTTATTTAAATAAAATAGATCTTGCATCAGAGTTGTTGGTATTGAACTTTTTACACAAAATATCAGCCAATCTTCGGTATTTTCCCAACCACACAAGGGACTGATGTCTGATTTGCGTTTTGTTATGGGTTAGATAGCTAAGTGGCATGTGGCAGAGGTACGTGACAAGGGGAAAATTTTAGAACACGGACTGCACCTACCAAATTATGTCTTAAAATACTAAAAAGAGCAAATTTGTCTGCGTTTGTCGAATGTGCATCATTATATTTACGAAAAGGCACTTTTCAGTGCCAATAATTTATTTTGTGTGCACAAGGTTGGAATTTTGAAGACAGAAAGGGTGCAATCCGTGTTCTGGAGTTTATCCTAAATTTGAAATACTGAGGCTCAAAATCTGAAAAGTGGGCTTTTTTTTTCAAACTGCTTAACTATAAAAGGGGATGGGTAAGAGAATTCAAATACTTTTTGCTAAAGGTTTGATAATTCTCCAGAAGAGCTACACAGCAAAGAGGACACAATTTTCTTTTGCTTCACTGGTTTTTCTCAGATGTATATAGTGATAAACACGTGGTTTTGTTTAAGGCCAAAAATACTTTGGCTAAACTAGCAAATAGGCAGGCTACTTCCCTTCATATGCCACTTACAACTGTTTTACAGCTGTTTCCTCAGTCAAACGTAACTTAGATAACATTACGGAAGTTTCACGCTAATGTACACACGAATATTTTTGTCAAACATAACTTAGGTGACATTACGGAAGTTTCACGCTAGCGTACACACGAATTTTTGTAGGCCTAAGTGTTAATATGGGAAAATCTGAAAGAACAGAACAGAGAAGCTTCGCCCACTATCCCCTCTACTAGGAAGTAAGGTTGGTGGGTTGATACCTAGTGGAGAAAAGTGGGACTGAAAACACCATCTAGGGAGCAAAAATAGAATTCCATTCAATCTGCCCCTTCTTCTCTTCTCTCTTCCTCATTCCATCACACTATTTTTTTTCCCTCTTATTTCTTTGCTTACGGTGGGATTTGATCCCTCAAAGTTGCCTACCAAACACACACTGTGGGTAACGAGTAACACTTTAGACCACACGATCATGAAAGCACATACTGAAAATGGGAAAATTAATCTACGTCTGCGAGTGAGCCGAGTTTGGGTCTCCAATAGTGTTACTTTCACAGGTGAGTGTTGTGTTGTGGTAAGTATGGTCATTTTAAATTTATTGGCGTTATTGTTACCACGTGAGAGCTGTCGCATACACAATTTATGCAAAAGTGAGCTGGTTAATACATGTAATTCTTACTACATGAAAATCCGTCGAATGCACATAGAATTTACCAGGCATGTTTGCTATAGGAAGGCTAGGGATTGAGCTGCCAGGGCAGGGTGTAGTGAGAGACAGCATACAATAGACAGAGAGAGCAGCTGCCATGTAAGAAGCAGTGAGAGTGGGAATAAGTTCTAATACTGCTGTTTTGATCTTTCTGATTTAGCTATTAATATCAGGGTACACGTCTTTCATATGCCTTGCATATACTCAAAGTTGTCTAAGAATGTGTCCTTTTTTGGTGTCCGCCTTCCTTTGGTAACGCTATTGTAAATATTTACCAAAAATGTGGGAAAATTTTAGAACACGGATTGCACCTACCAAATTATGTCTTAAAATACTAAATGCGCATCATTATATTTACAAAAAGGCACTTTTCAGTGCTAATAAAGTGCCAATAATTTATTTTGTGTGCACAAGGTTGGAATTTTGAAGTAAGAGGGAAAGGGTGCAATCCATGTTCTGGAGTTTATCCGAGATCGAAGTTTGGATCGTTCATGTTCATACCAAAAGACATTTCGTAGAAATAAGACAAAACAAATTTACAACTTCACTACATGTGGTCGAAATCTGACAGTAAATATAATGTTATTTATACAAAACGTTGTAAGAAACCAACTTTTACAAGACTACAGGACAACACAGGTTATGTATAAGGATAGAATTCAGAGAAAAAGAGAAGGAAATGCTAGACACCATGGAAGGTAACAGAGGTGATGAACTCCTCGGAGCAATTAAATCCACTTAGAACCCGAAATAACGGGACTGTCGCCAGAGCAATGAAAAATCTGATAAGGGAAAATCGCAAAGACCAGAACGTAGAAGCTTCTCTGAGTCTTTGGACAATCAAGTGGGATTACATAAGGATTGGCGTGAAACAGTTAACAAAAAATACCAATGTACATATATAGGAAAATATCTCGCTGGGGTTTCATTGTTATCATCGGAGGGTTAAGATTACTTTTAACTATCTAAATATGTTTTTTTCCTCTCATATGTTGTGCGTAGCCGAATCGAAGATTCACCATTTCAACAAATTTACTCCATTGTGAACAGTGTTGCCAGGTCTCCGGAAATTTCCGGAGTTCTTCGGAATTTTTTAACTTCCCGGAAAAATACGAAATAAAGTTGTAATCTCCGGATTTTTTATGTAGGAAATTATTTATTTTTTTTTTTTTAGAAAACCAATCTCTGGCATACATTAAAACTGGTACATGAACATTACATAGTTCAAGTTTTGTTAATATTTTATAACTTGACTACTAATGCTTCCCTAAATATAAAATATGTGACGCATAAAAACGAACATAATTTGGTCTGGAGAAACATCTATGAGAGGAAGGTGGTGACTACAAATTGGTGAGTAGAAAAATTAAAGTAGAAATCTTTTTATTGTAGGTTCATGTATTGTAATAGAAGTGGTTATAACCACATTATTTTATGTGATTTTCATTACCACCTCCGGAAATATTTTTCCAAGATCTGACAACACTGATTGTGAAATTCTAAATGTTTCTCAATGTTCTATGTACATCTATTCTAAAATGACTAAAATAGTATGTCATATAGTTACGTACATTTCAATACAAACTTTCGTTTGTAACAAACATTACACCAGACGAATGCCACTCTATTAAGCACCACATTATAACACAACGGGATTCTACAACCAGCAATAAACATGTTTTTCTAACATAATTAACAAAGTTTGCTTAATTTACCCATAATGCACATAAATATATACAAATCATTATATAAAAACGTTTACTAACCTTCTTCTGCACCATTTTCTAGCTTTATTTCAAACGATGGCAAATATTTTCACACAATTCTACCAAAACCGAACATTCGCTCCCGTCTACCACGCTACAAACATTTCCAAAAGGAAATAGAACTAATCCATTTGTCATTTGTTTCGGAGACTTCCGTTTCTAGTGCGTTCACAACCACGAACCGAGAGCTTTATGTTCTCTGCTACGACCGTAGCAAATAGTGAAGGGGCGCTCAGGCACGGCAAGGCTCTGGCACGGCCCAATGGACGATAGTAACATTTTAGTAATCTTTGGTTTCGAATCACATCTTGATCACTGTTTCACTAGTAGTTCACTCACTGGAGTGAAAGTGATTTTTTAATCACCGGTGAAAAATCGCTGCTAGTGATTTTTTCTTCCATCTCTACTATTGAAAACTGAACGCAACCAGTATTAATGTTTGTCAACAATACTTACAACAATAACAACGTTAGGTTTATCATAGCCTACTTCTGAAGTGATTTCCGTTTGCAGGTTACAAATTATACACTTATGTTAACTTACGTACAGTAGTTAAGGTTATTATTGGTCGATATAATTTTATAGACAATCTGATTGAAAAGAATGGCTCATCCTAGAGGTTTGCCACAAAGCAAGGAAGCTCTACTTAAGTCGTATACAACAAGATTGAAGGATGACGTGAAATCGATGTTAGAAAATTTTGAAGGTAGGCCTACAGTGTATTTCACAACTGGTTTGTTACGTAGTGCACACAGTGAGTGACTACAGGGAAACTGGTGGCAGCAACAAAGGCTAACCTGGCGTTGAGGTAGTTCTCATCGTACTCTGCTTATACGCCTTGCATATACGATCAACTGCATCTTCACATACACACATAAAAGAAAACGGAAATTTAAGATACGATGGAAAGGTATGATGTCATATCACTTAAATGATCACCTCAACTAACCCACTAACCTTGTGACGTACGTTCTTTATGGTTAGATGGGTTAAATGAGGGGGATAGATAAGTGACATTAAATCGAAGTATGTGACAAGGTTAGTGGGTTAGTTGAAACGATTAAAGTGATAGGACATATCGTTCCATCGTATCTTTAAAATTATAAATTGAACGATTTTCACTTCTGAAATCGGAACTACCTCAGCCCTAGTTTCACCGCAACAAATATTGAGTTTTAGCTGAGGTGACTACACTTAGTTTTATTATACCATAATTTTAAGGAAACCAATATTCAAGCATAGAATGCATATAAGAGATTACCTGAATTGTTTTGAGCAAGATCCTTATTCTAGAAAGGTGTGTGACCCACATACCTAAATACCGCAGTTTCTTTTATAGAAGAATTATAAGGAAACTAGGATGATCATACTTTAAGTCAGGGCTGGGCACTGGGAATGAATCCAACCTCTAAACGGGGATGATTAATATTCATCTGTCATGGCATCAACACTGCACGGTGTTCGGTTGAGGAAGAAAAGGGTTGAAGAGAAGGCATAATGGCTCCCCAGCCCTGCTTTAAGAGTTATGATTGGCTGCATGAGACACATTGGGTAATTGTGAATTACAGGAACGCCACTTCTTACTTTTTTTAAAATCGCTGAAATAAACTATAAAACGAAAGTATTCAAACAAAAAAATCGTGTTAGAAGATTGAATTTGTGTATTTTTGGTCCAGGGAGTATCTGCTTTTTGGTGCAAAGATAATTCGTTTGGCTGTTTCTTAATTGAAATTATGAAATGGCGTTCCTGTGTTTCACATTTAATTTTTGCCTTTAAAACTTTTTTATTGTGTGAAAAGTATTTTTGTAAATTTATAGAATAGGCTATTATTCTCAAACTGTTTAGTGTCTAATGAATAATTTAAATTTCGGAATATGTATTATATGTCTTTCTCGTGTTAAATATTACTGTACCTGGTTAACATATTTCGGTCCATTATTGACCTTCTTCAGAACTGTCAATAACAGACCGAAACATGTTAATCAGGTACAGTAATATTTAACACGAGAAAGACAATATACAGTAAAACCTCGATAAGACACGCCCGCTTATTTTGCTATCCCGTGTAATATGCTTTCTTTGTCTGGTCCCTGCACATTTAAGATATAACGCCTTTATAAAATACCCTGTTTGTTGCGCTCAAGTCCCGCATAATATGCTGTTTTTGTGGAATATTTTCGATGTAATTTTCAGCAATGTACTATAACAGCAATGAAACATCTTGGTCACTGAACTTACTGGTGCCATTAACCTGAAAAATATTGGTATTCGACCCTTTATCTGCGCATTTAAACCTTCATACTTCATACCTTAGTATACCCAACCCTCTTGTTACGCTCTCTTATTCGACTCCTTATCTGCGTGGTTAAAGCCTACATACAGTTACAATACCTCACCCTCGTGCTAACCCTCTGTCTCAAACAACATTCCTCACTCAGCCGTAATAAAATTCTGGAAATTTTTGCTGGGCAGTTTGTTGTCCTTTTGTGTATTGAAGTGTCTGTGAATGTGATTGCAATGACTGTTAAACGAAAAGCCCTTTCTTTGTCTTACTCAGAAACAACTGTCTGATGCATTAGGAATCTCATCATCGACATTAAGAACGATAATAAAAAATCGCGACTCAATCACTACAGCTGCGACGTCAGGAGGATGTAAGCGCAGAAACTGAAGTGTGGTAAACATGAGGACTTGGAGAACACGCACACGGCAAACAACTATAAATGGCTTTTTTTTTTCGAAAGAGTTAAGTACAGTACATATTGTAAATGTCTTTGACGTACAGTACAGTAATTACATAATGAAGTAATACTGTATTACCTTTCATGAATCATGTATTTCAATAAAGAAAAATACTAATAGATACTGTACATAAGTCAAAATTAGTATACCCGCCTAATACACGGTCCCGGTTAATACGCATTTTACACCTGGTCCCTTGAACAGCGTCATATCGGGGTTTTACTGTAATACATATTCCAAAGTGATACAGTGTTAAAAGTTATGTAATCAAGATGTATAATAATTTAAAGCCATTTTTCAGAGCTACTGCAATTTCCTAAGTCCACATATACAGGTATATATATATTTTTTTTCATAAAAGTGGGACAATTTCACCTTGACCTGGAGTGACTTTGTCTCGAATCTCAAAAACTAGTGAATAAGCTTTTACAGGAAATAGTGAGACAATGTCATCCCTATATTATGATATAAAAATGATTCTTAATAAACAATGATAATTTCTTTGTATAAAAAGTCATCATTTTCTGTAGGCCTAGGTGAAGGATATAAACTAGGTGAATAATACAATTTTACAAACATTTCTATTTATTTTAATTTTTTTAAAGTAATTTGAGGGGTACAAAAGCAGACACAAAAAACTGGAAAACAAATAAAAATACAAGGATTATTTGCAGTAGTAATCATTCAACTCTAGGACTAAATAGTTGTTCCTCTTCACCGATACAGATCTATATTTTGCGCAAACCTCACTGTTACTTCAGGGTGATCATGGAGAAATTTTTTGATCCAATCAGAGGCTGGGGTATTGTCCTTGAATTTAGGCACACTTACACCTTTGCATTGCAGATAATAACTTATTGCACAGTCATTCTAAAATCAGTTTCATTCACAGGAAACCCAAACTCTGATAACTTGATAAGATGGTCAACAAATGATTGCTCCTCCCTATCGTTGAAAATCATCTATCGAGTTTTGCTATAACTATGAGCTTGCATCTATCGAGTTTTGCAAAAACTCTACAATTTCTCCATTCTTTACGTTCAGTTTGAATCGAGTTATGCAAAATCTGACTGCATAGGATGATGCAGAAACTAAATGTCATATGATTGTGATGTGTAACTCATTTTCGCAAAATTTTACATCTATCAAGTTTAACAAAACGCTCCTCAAATCTTAACTGGTCGGGTAGTCTAGTAGGAGGCCTAGTAAGTGCAATTGACTAATTATTTGTAGTTTTGTTTTTCATTTCAGGAAAGTGTTGTTAATGATGATAGGTAACTTGGAAGCAGAAGAACACCACTTTGTAAATGAATCCAAATGTAAAGGAAATTACGCAATAGGGAGTTTTATTTTAGTACCATGGAGCATGAAATTGCACCTTGGGCAAATCACAAAAATGTGACACAAGAGGGGAAACTTAAAGTTATTTGCTACAAAACAACAGACCGAGCAAAAAACAAATATTCTGTCTTCCAGAGTATGAAGACAGAATTGTGGTTGATATAGACACGGTTAGTCGACCTGGTTGGCACAGCTAGTATAGTGCTGGCCTTCTATGTCCGAGGTTACGGGTTCAATCCCGGGCCAGGTTGATGGCATTTAAGTGTGCTTAAATGCGACAGGCTCATGTCAGTAGATTTACTGGCATGTAAAAGAACTCCTGCGGGATAAAATCCTGGCACACTGGCGACGCTGATATAACTTCGGCAGTTGCGAACGTCGTTAAATAAACCATGACATTTAACATTTAGACATGGTTATTAAGAAAGTACGTATCCCATCCGAGATAACAGTGGTCACTATAAACCTGCATTTTTAATTGGATGTGACAAATTAAATAATTAGCCCAAAGTTGTCATTTTCATTTGGTAAATAAATGTATACAGATCATTTGGTGGCTTCATTTACATTGGTGGACGAATATGTCATGTAACTAACATGACCCATATCCTGTGACTAACATGACTTCATTTCACATTCCCCCCCCCCCCCTAATATTTTAACAAAGAGTAATAAATTAATTAATGATGTCTCATTTTGTTTTACAATGACAGTACTCTTGCATATTAAGCTTACAATCCTATCCTCCTTATGACTGCTGTGAATTAGAGGACTGAAAATGATCTTCGTATTATATCAACATTTATTGGTCCTGTGACTAACACTGCATTTTATTGTTTATTCAGTAAATAATAGTAATAATATTCCATTAAATTGATATGGAATTTAGTAACAGGTTTTGAGATATATAAAACTTACAAAACAGGATATGAATATTTTTATTAGTTTTGAATACATAACATTTTGAATGTCCTGTACTAACATAACCCTTACTGTGGAATGACCCTGTTTCAACTGTCAAATCTAAAAATGAATTGCTTTGTCAAGTTAGTGCAGGAAAACATTTTGGGCATTGGAGACTTGATTCTACAGTTTGACTATGCTGTGAGTCAGGACGAATTTCATTGAGAAAGTGACTATTTTCACATGTGTTGCTTGGATAGAAGATACAACTATGTCTTATGCAGTGGTAAGTGATGATTTATCCCATGAATAATATTCAGTATTCATCAGAGGACAGTGATGGGGAAGCAGAAATAGAAATGCCATTAAAGATAAAGTAAAGTTAAATAAAGGAAGAAATGTACTTGTTGGTTCAGTCTTTTGGAGAAAATAAGGCCCAGAGAAAGTATCAAAATGTTGAATATCTTAAGGAAGTTTAGAGGATGAAGAGTTCTGTGGAAAAGTGTTCAGAATTAATGAGCAAGATGTGTCCTTTGTATATTTTAATCTGATACTAAATAGCCCCCTTGAATCCCAACTTATTCAGTTTGCAAAGATTGTCTATGAATTTCCTAAAAAGAATCAGGAAACAGTGATAAAATTAAGAGAATAATAAAAGAGTCGTTAGCCCTAATAAATAAAATGTATGGGTTTCTTAAAGTAAACGTATAAATTATATTGTTAAAAAAAGAGTTCCAGTACAGAAAAATATTATAAATGTTTAAATTTAAGTAATCTAGTATTATCCAATTCATGACTACAGTACCGAAACTGTTCCATTCCCTCACTTATGTAACAGAGAGTAATGAATTCTGAAAAAATGTATTATTTTAATTTAAAGTTTTAGGTATGTTTAAATAAGAGACTAAAAGAGCACTGTAGGCTACTTCACAATGTAATTAACTAACTTCAAATAAAATCACAGAAATTTTACCTTAAATATGCAGTAGTGAGGTGGATGTCTAAATCGTGTCCCATAATGAAATTATCTGTTTTCAGCTTAGTTTACGATACATACTGCTTCCACTTTTGACAGTTTGAAAGTATAGGTCTATCTACTGGATTGTATATACACTGTTCAAAAGAATTAGCAGAACACGTTTTTGAACATATGCCATACTGCATAGAACAATAATTGACAACTAGCACTGCTACCGGATATACCTGTATTCTTTACAGATACATTACACAACGAAACATCATTTGATTCTCATTCATTTTTACAAAACAAACTTAAATGTCCAAACAGTGGCAAAAGCAAAGTGGGAATAGCCATTCATCAAGTATCAAGTTATCCAGTTTGGTTTTCTTTAAAGTCTGAGGATTATAGTATTGCATCCTGCATGAGGATTTATCACAGCCTGACACCATACAAGACTATGGAGGTCACTCTGTGGTATCTGTTCCTAATCTTCAATGAGACATCCACACCTGTGGAGTAACAGTCAGCACATCTGGCCGCGAATCCCGGTTGGGGCAAGTTACCTGGTTGAGGTTTTTTCCGGGGTTTTCTCTCAATACGAGCAAATGCTGGGTAACTTTCGGTGCTGGACCCCGGACTCATTTCACCGGCATTATCACCTTCATTTCATTCAGATGCTAAATAACCTAGATGTTGATACAGCATCGTAAAATAACCCAGTAAAATAAATAAAAATTCAGTGAGACCTGGGGAGTCTGTGGTGCAATAGGACGATCATGAACACTTCTGTCAAGCTCGTTGGGATCCAAGTCAGAACTCACCAATGAATTTGAAGCCTTCTCAAGACATCCTGGTGTCGCCCACTACATGTGACCTGGTATTATTGTGCATGAGAAGGAATTCAGGGCCAACATCATATGCAATAGCCACCACATGGTCTAACAAGATCTGACTGATGTACTCCTTAGCGGTAAGACAGCCACAGACAGTGACAGTAAAGCTACCCCACACCATCACAGAACCTAGTCCGAATCTATCCACTTACTATACAACATTTGGCAAGTAACGCTCACACGTCTCTCCATACACAGCCATCACTTTGAATCTGGGGAAATCGTGAACAGCAGAATTCTCTAATGGCAAAGTTACCAATTGATGTGGTTATGGCCAAATAGAAGGCGAGCTGCTTGGTGTTGCCATGTTAAGCAAGGCACTCGAACAGGTTGTCTGGGTCGTAACAATGTGATCGGATACTGTGACTCCAGTTGCTCTTCTGAGATCTTATTGCAGTTCTCTGGCAGTGGAGATATGATGACGCAAAGCAGAAATGACCAAATATTGGTCTTCATTTTGGGTTGTGATGTGTCGATGACCTTGTCCAATCCACCTGGTCAACTGATCTCTCTCCTTTCGATTTCATAAATGATAAACGGGGATACATTGAAGTCCTCGGCAACACGACGAAAAGTCCACCCTTTCTGGATCAAAGTGACTTTTATGTCGCTAAGATGTCTCATATAGCCTATGTGTTCAATGAAATACGAACTCCACAAATGACAACTTCAGTCTGGTATTCACTTTGTTTTGAGGGGTCTCCTGGCACTGCAGGGCTAGAATATAGACACAGTATGATTCTGACGTTGCAATAAGATCACTGGTACCACCTGTGTCAAAATTACAGTAACATAACAGACGTTCAAAAATATGTTCTGCTCATTCTTTTGAACAGTGTAGTTATGACAATTTAGTTCTGAAAAACATATTACAAAACTGCTAATTTGTATTGAAGAGAACTCTCTAACTATCCCATCTGTTACTGTGGAATGACTGTGGGGTAAAAATTAGTGTTTTATCGTGGACCAAACTTGTCATGAAATGTTTAAGTGGCTCACTATAATAGCTGTTCAAAGGTAGGCCTACAACTCATAAAGCAAGAAGATCACAAAATTATGATTTAAATAGGCCTACTGATAGTTGGTACTAATGTTTTTCAACAGCTTCAGAATGCCAGGACAAGGCACTTGAGTCATTATTGCATGTTATAAAATGTAGGTACTATAATATAGTCTATTAAAAATAAATATCAGTTATGCGCCCATATATTTATAGGGTCTACACAGGAACAAATCTGACCTTTTCACATTACCATGGTATTTTGGAGACTAGACCTGTTTGATATTTTCTTATGTTTTTCTGTTGTGCCTAGGCCAGTATAAAAAAGACACATATTGCCGTTAAAATGCTCAATTTTTATCAAACTGTTACAAAAGAATCATATGATAAAGCATGAGAGGGAAATGTGAAAACTATACTGGAATATTTAGAAGGAAAAGAGGATTTTAAAGAAATTTACTTGAAAAGTGAGATTAATTCCTCTTGTAATTGCACTGTTGTAAAGTTTTTTCATGGCATTTCTTTAACAGTAATTGAACACAAGGTTTTGTAGCCTCGATTTTTGTCCAACACTTGTTCAGTGTTGAAGATTTGCTCTCACCAATTCACCATGCACACTATCCAATTTATCTTCCACATTTCTAATCAAAGCTGTCATTCACAGTTAATCTCCTCTCCTGAAGGTATTAGACGGTTGATAGTAAAGAATTGGCCTTGATGTAAGCCATTTTTGTCCTCCATTTCTTCATCTGCAGATTGTTTCTGGGCTTCCTGAATTGTTAGAAGGCATCTTGCATTTCAAATGAATGTACAGAGTGGTTCGAAAGTTTCTCATCCCTATTGAATTTTTACCAATGAATTTATCATTACTTTAAAACAGGTGCTTTCATGCTGTTCTAATAATATTAACGTTGGAATCATTGTCATTCACGACATCGTTGCGTTGCGTGAACAGCACACATGTAAATAAGTGGTGTTTGAAGTTGTATGGTTTTTCTTTCCCTCTCTAGGCATTGTCCTTTTTCATCATTGAGAGGTAAGTCAGATATTAAAATTTGTCCTCCCCCCCCCCCCCCCCCGTAATCTTCAGAGACTAAAGTTTGGGATTCAGTATGCTTAAGAACAGTTTTATGAATTTAAAGTATTGTGAATTTTATTAGTAACAACAATGTAATTTATTCGTCACAACAATAATTCCTTTCTACAATTCACCTTAAACGCTCTCGTCAACAATTGGATCTTCACTCAACACCGTATTCGTTATAGCACTCCACCGACGACAATGACAATTTACTTGGAATATTACGTACAACAATGAACTGTTAATCTTAACTAATATTTACAAAGCACTATTTACAAATCAGAACTACCAGTTCTCAGTTCACAGTTCTTCTATCTCAGTCACTCGAGTTCACGGTATCTCGAACCACAGACCTTCAGAGACAGTTCACTGTACTCGAACTCGGGTCCCTCCAACTGCGGTCCACTGCACTCAAACTCAGGTCCCTCCAACTGCGGTCCACTGCACTCGAACTCAGGCCTTCGGATGCTGACGCAGATGCGGACGCACACTCGAGTCGAACTCCGGCTGGCTTGCTCTGACTTTCTCACTGACTGAATAACTGAAAACTCTGCTCTAGTTCGCTGGCGCTTCTTCTTTTATAGCAAAATCATAGTTGCGAGAACCTTCTACAGGTGTGTAGAGAATTATCTGGATATCTCCACTTCGACGCATTTTCTGGAAGGGTCGAGAAGGTCCATTCCCCCTTACTCCGCATGCAGCAGTTGCGCGTGCACTCTCCCCTCGTCGCGTGGGCCTTTCCCTTTTCCCTCGTCGCGCCGTCCCTCATGCTTCATGAAGCCCGCGCGATATGCTCTCTCTCGCGGGACGCTGGTCGTGAGTTCGAATCTCACGTCGCTGTCACAGTATTTTAACAGTTAATAATCAAAAGTTTCACACCCGGTCTGAGTAACTGTCTGTCCATACTTTCAGTTCTAAGCAATATGTTAATTAATCATTATTTAGAGCAACATTCATTGCCACTAAGGCTTATTCATCGAACTTTCTTCTGCTTTTGTTTTGCAACTATAAATCATTCTCCATTCTTCCCTAACCAAACCAAATTCATGACACACATGAGCTTCCTTTTTACACGAACCTGTTCATTTTCTTCCACACTCAACATTTTTCTTTGCTCATTGCTTCATTGTAGCCTACTGTATGTAACATCTGTTTGCAAACTTATTGTCTTAAGTTACAGTTTGAACTGAATGTCTGGATACAGAAAGGTATATAAGTTGGTCTGCTATTGTTTGTAAAGGATTGCTAGCACAACAGAAGAAACAGTTTGGCCTACCTCAGATTACACCTCATTTTCTTAGAATTCCAGTTCTTGGTCCATACAATTCTTTTGCCACAGTAACTGAAAACGATATTTGACACTAATAATAACATTGCTGTCTACCTGCGAGTTCCTCTCAATGATAATCTCTGCTTAATGTCCGTAGAATATGAATTTTTAAATGCTAAATATTGCCAAGGTTGCTATAAAAATTACTTATTAAAATGTGTCGTTATAAAAATAATAAATTACATTTGTTTAGTACAAATAAAAACCATACTTCTTAATGGCTGTTTCTGTAAGAGAGGTGTCGCACTAACCTGAATCCTCCCAAGAGAAATATTTATGTAACACAAAACCAATTTTTAGTCAAGAATTTTGTTATACAAACAACTTCCTAGTGTTAAAGAAACCTAAATTATGACCCACTTACATTTTTCTATTTCATCTACTGATGCTCCAACATTTCCACAACTTCCTAGAAGAAGGGTTGCTCAACCTCTGCAAACCACTGGTTTACGAACTGCGTGACTTCATTATTGGATGAAAATTTCTTTCCATGCAGGTTCTTTGAGTTTTGAGAATAACCGGAAGTTGCTGGGTACTAGATCTGGTGAGTAGGATGGATGGTCCAGCAATTGAAATCCTGCTGTTGAAATTGCAGCCATTACAACTAAGGACTTGTGACTTGAAGCATTGCCGTGGTGGAAAAGAACCTTTTACCTCAACTTGCCACGATGTTTCTCCCTGATAGCATCCCAGAATTTTTCAATTAAATTTTCATAATAAAGATCTGTTATTGTGGCTCCTTTCTGCAAATGGTCTGTTAAAATAACAGCTTGGGCATCCCAAAAAACATAGAGCAAAACTTTGCCTCCTGATGGCTGCACCTTGAATTTTTTAGGGGTGGGTGAACCTTTTGGTTTTAGAATCATAGCGCAATTCGTATACCAAAATATTGTTCACACTGTGGTATGAGAAGCCTCCTTCCTCTACTATATCCTTGATGGTGACTTGTCAATCTTGCAGCATTGATGTTCACTTCAATGCACTTCATTGATGTTTTCTGATATGACAATTCTAGAAGGGCTGCCACCATGTTCTCCCAGATTTAAACATTATACACCGCCATTTTACTATACCATAAGATGCAGTAGATTCTCCTGAGGTACCTGTCATATCTTGGTGAATTTGAGATAGAGACATTCCCTTCACAGCACTTTGCTGACAGATTAAATTTCTCTACTAGTTTTGACATTTTTAGTGTTTTCTATGATAAATATTTTGTTAAAATTTCTACTTAGTGTAGATGACAAATCATAAATTGAAATCCAGTTCTTAACAACTTTGCTATAAGTCTTATAGGGTTCAAACACGAGTCTGTCCAAGGATTATAAGGCAATTTATTAAATGTGTGTGGGTGAAGAATAAACATGAAAACTGAACTTTGTCCTGCTAACTTCATTGTAGTGATTAAAATGTGTTCGGGATTGTCCAGTATTAAAAATGCTGGATCATATGATTTCACTGTCTTTCTAAAATTCTGCAAGTAGTCAACATACATATTGGAGCATCATTTAGCATGTGACTTCTGAAATGAACAGGAGGGAGAAATGGTACTGGGTGCACATTAGACTGTATTGAAAATTGGCCTTAAATTTTTTTTTCTGAATTTCGAAGTGCGCCATCCCTAAAAAGTTGCATTTTAGTCTTAAAACAGAATGTCCAAATCTGTCAGTTTTTTTAAAAATGTTGACCGAGAAGCAGGGACCATGAAGTTTATCGATTTATGGTTTTATGACAAATATTTGAGAGTAACTTTTCACTTGGTGTAGGCTGTAACTCTGGAAATTTTTGCCGGTTTATAGGTAATTGTAGGTAAAATTTCTGAGCTGCACAGTTTTTGGGATTGCTAGCTTGAAATTTTACACACATATTACTAACGGCTAATTAGATCGATAACACTTACTTCTAGCACCTCAGCTGTGATAGGACTGAAAGTTACTACTTCTTGGATTTCACAGTTTTCTAGAAGTTTTCCAATCAGTCCTATGAAAGATGATGGACCTGTCACATTTCTGTCCATATGCTTTAGTAGATGTCTCGGTGGCAAAATGAAGACAAATCAATGGAGTTGACACCCAACATGATTTTCAGTCTTGAATCACACTAACTTTAGCACTGGTATTTGTGATTGTTCTGTCACATCAAATTGCTGCATCTGTGTTGTGTGTTTTCAGGTTACTGATAAATGACGAAGCAGTGTTTTTTTACTGTGGCTGGTGGAGTTACAATTGCTGATCAAGATATTTATTACTCAGTTCTTCTAATAGTATGTAGAGGCCTTCATTAGTGGTGTCATGTGGTTTCTGGTTCCTTTCTTTAGAAGAGTCGTCTGATCCTTCCTTCCGTAGAAGTTGATACCAACTGGTGACTTTTTTATATTGAAAATTTTATTGTGGTAATCTATGAACATTCGGTGAATCTGACGCATCCAAACTGTTGGAATTGATGCATGCCTTTAAGCATGCTTCTTTCGCTTTCTTCACAACAGCATTAGAAATTTCACTTTTTGCTGGTTCTTTACTTCTTTCTATTTTCAAATTTAGACGTGTATAAAAATAATATCTGATCATATCTCAGTATGTTGCAGGACTCTCGTACTCAGGTCATCTGCTGAACATATGTCTTTCGAATGAAACGTAGATCACAACTGTAAAATATCAAACTGCACAGTACAGAATTGCAAAGAGTTATATGGTACAATTCCTTAAATTTTACATTTTTGCATGTTTTTAAGTAGTTGAAGGGGTTGCTCCTCGGTGAAAAGTTATCGAATCTGCTTAAAATATTTTGTGCATTCATATGAGGCTAGTAAGCAACTTGTTAGATGTGGCGCATTTTGAAATTCGAAAAAAAATGTTCGATACAGCCTAGTGTACATGGTTCCCAACAGCTTTAATATTCAGCCCTGTCTTTTCCTCCAGATGTTGCAAAGGCATCCTGTTAATGGGCCTTTTTCTTCACACACCTTGGGAGGGACATTTACAATTGAATTGACAGTTTCATATATATTTTATTTTACTGAAATCTTTATCTTGCCAAACATCTTTAAAAAAGGTGGGGACACATAACAACTCTTCTTATTAAAATATGCTGCACGAGGAAGCCTTGTGGATGTTATGGTTTGGAACAGCAATGTGTCAGCCATCATAACCACATCTGTTCTTTCGATTCATTTGAATGTCAAGTTTTTCGTTTTAATGTTATTTTCTTTGCATACTTGAATGTTAAATTTTAGGACTTCAGATTTACTAAAGTCATAATGAAATCTTGTTGGTTAAGAAATTTTTTTTTTTTTTTTTTTGCTATCGTCACACTGAAATTTATTTATTCTATTTATTTATTTATTTAATACATTACACTTGAGCTACATTAGGCATTGCAGCCCGAAAGAGCAGAAGCTTGTGCTTGGGCGCAGTTCAGATCAGTTATACAAAATATATCACAAAATTAAGAGAGTTCATTGAGCACAATAACATTAATAAATGGTAAAATAATACAGCATGTAATAATATACTAATAGAAAATACAAAAGTATATAAATATTAGAGTATCAATTTTTAACTCAATTAGCTTAAACAATTAAATAATTAATCTGATTTGTTTCTTAAATCTATGTGTATTGAGTGTACTTAGCTCAGGGTAAGCTCTAATTAATGCATTATATACATTATCACTTCAATATTTTGTTCATTATTAGCAACCCTCTTTGTGCAGTATGTGTTTTACTCAAGATTTGACGACGAAATCATTTTTACTCAAGATTTGACAACAAAATCATTTTCCTGTTTGTTTCCCAATATTTGGAGACTATATCTGAATGCATCTTCAAAGTTTGGAATGACTTCAGATGTTTCACATTCATAATGTCCACACAGTGGACAGCTTGGTGATGGAACAAACCAGTTCTGTGCAAGTGTCTACTCAGACAATCATGACCTATGAGTATAATAAGATGGAATGTAGCAACAGCTGATTTTGTGTATTGTATTAGGATTTTGTATGATCTTTATCTATTTGGAATCCTTGTCTTGTGATATTTTTAGGGTGACCAACTCTTGGTCACAAAAGTACAGGAGACTTCAGCATAAATTTTGGAGTTTGAAGTCAGGGTTCATTGATGAAACGGTTTATGTTTACAACATAAAACTCAATTTATAACATAAATATGATTTAGGTTACAATATCGAGTAGCCTACAATAATATTTTAAAATATGCACATTTCTTAGTTTTAAATTATTTATATTTTGTCAACAAGATGCTGCAAAACATTTTTTTTTCTTACTATATAAACTGAAAAAAAAAAATCTTTACAATCTTACCTGCCTACAGTTACACCAAAGATTACAGGATCACCGGAAAATAATTGTATTGATTGGTACCTTCTAAACTATCGATATTAATGCGAGTTTATATCTAGCCCTAACTTTTTTGGTGGGTATTATTACATTACATTTAAAAATTAGTGATCATGATTGATAAAAAAAAACTACGGGAGCCGGGAGAATCCAAAAAAATTAGCTCAAATGCAGAGTTCCCAGAAAATACGGGAGAGTTGCTCATCCTAGCTATTTTTGTATTTACAGCACAACCTGGATTATCTTTTAATGGATGGGACATAGTGAATGTTTGAGAAAACAAATAATACTTATTATCAATTTTAATTGACTTAAATATATCTGCCGTAATTTAAGATGTTTTAAAAATCGGTTTCTTTTTTTCTGCACTTTCCCACAACTAATTATTCTTTTTTATATACATTCTAAGTACCTATGTTAATTAATAATCAACTAATGACGATCAAAGTTTCTCCTAAAAACTCAAAACACTTTTGTTTCAAATATCAACTTTAATTTCACTTTTCACAGTTTCATTAACAGCTGATTACAGAACATCATCATCAGCATCCCTTTTCTTTTCAGTTCTACTTTTTGGAATATCTCTGTAAAAAGGATGTTCTTGTAAAATGTTTAAATTAAATTGCATATATTGCAAAGAATTTTTTTTCTTTATAAAAAGTAAGTAGTAAGGGAAATTGTAGTACAGTAGAACCCTGCTAATCCAAAATCCGAATAATCGGACCTGTCCAAAGAGAGAGAGAGAGAAGAGGAAGGAAAAAAAAAAGAATATTTGAACTGAAACTCGAAAAATTTAATGCTAAAGTACTTGCAAACACAAAATGTACAATGTAACTTACTTTATCACTAGTGAATGAATTAGACCTCGAAACTGAACAAAGCGATGGACAGTGAAAGGTGGGAGGGGATAAGGCATGGTGTCCCAGCTTGCATTCCTTTGCCCTGCCTAATCCTAAATTTCGATAATTTGAACAGACCCCAGTCCCAATTAGTTCGGACTAGCGGGGTTATACTGCATCATGTATCACAGATTCAAGGTGCAAAACTTCACCATGTCCCAAACTGCTATAAACATCATGTAGGCATAAAAAAAGCTTTACTCTATAGAAACAGAGTAGACCTATTTTATTACATATATTTTAAAGTCAAATTATTTAGTCTTCAGCCATGAAACAGAACAAGTACAAAACATACTTTTTATATGTTAAAAACATTTTTGCAGTAACATAAAAAACGTTTATTGTAGTGGATGAAAACATATTTGCAGAGGTCCAAAAGGTACAATAAAGAATCTTGTTGAATAGATTTAAAATTCTCTCACTGACAGCATACACATATACAACAATTTCCCTACTTTAAATTCTCAAATTAAGCATAACCTCATAGTTTTTTGATTATGACATTTCAGAAATTGTAAAACTGGCCAAAGGAGAAAGTGAAACTCAATTATCGAAGATGACACAGAGTGAACAAGATACTTATGAAATGCATGTTCGAGCTGCAAATATTGTAAGTGTGTGTATTTTAGTTTATCTTTCATGTAATTTAGTTATTATTTTCTGGACAAATAACTTCCAGAGACTATATTGAATGAAGTTCACCAAACATTTATCTTGTTAATACTTACAAATGGCTTTTAGAGAACCTGAAAGTTTATTGCCACCCTCACATAAGTCCGCCATCAGTCCCTATTCTGAGCAAGATTAATCCAGTTTCTATCATCATATCCCACCTCCCTCAATTCCATTTTAATATTATCTTCCCATCTATGTCTCGGCCTTCTCAAAGATCTTCTTCCCTCCGACCTCCCAACTAACACACTACCTATATGCATTTCCCAACTTTCGTGATGTTTCCCTTGCCGCTATCAGAGGATCAGTTGCCATTTTAAAATACCATCTGTACTTTGTTTCCTAAACAGGGATACTTTTCCTCGAATGTCTAATCTGTTTGTTTACTATGTTTTAGGCCTGTTATATGCATGCTATTATCTTTCCTGTACTTAATTTTCCCTTTTGTTCATTCCCCTCATTTCTCTTTTGTGGTCTGTTTTTGTTTTCACTCAATATGTTCATTATGCTTTGTCCAATGAGGCAGTCCCATCATTGGGAAAGCTGAAAGAGTGTCTTTCAATGTGTGCATTTCTGGATTCGCCTATAATTATGTGCTACATGCCCTGCCCATTACAAACGTCTGGATTTTTGTCTTGTTAATAACATATGAAGAGTCCACTGCTAGAATGATGGATGTCACTTTCTTGTCGAAAATGAACCCAGACTGTCAGTGCATAGCTTAAGACATATAGAATGTACATAGAGAGTTATATGGCATTAACACTGATAGTCATTGTCCAGTAATGATCGGAAAATCACAGTTAAGCTTTGAGCACTAAGCATTTGAAACTTAATTGCTTCTCCTGAAAAATGTATTCCAAATGACATCCATCATTCTTGCAGTGGACTCTTCATATATTAAAATTAAAAAAAAAAAAAAAAAACATTATTCAAGGGTCACTAGAATGAAATGGGCAGATTTTCGCGTAATACTGATGTAACTCCATAAATGAAAGAATAAAGACTAGCGTATCCAAAAAATGTTGTATTCCAAAACTAAAATTGTACACTGTTTAAACAATAATTCAAAAACATGTAATACTTTTCTTAGTTTTATAGACTTTCAACTGAGATTGGTCATATTGTGAGTGAAATACATTAATAAATGTGACCTTTTCAAAAATACAAATGCAATCTGTTTTGATTTATCTTTTACAGTTTAGGAGTTGGGATCATTTTTGTTTGGCTTATGCAACTGTTATGCTGATAGCATTATGGCAATAACCTTAACAACTGTGTCTGACGTCATGCACAGATAAACAGTCATATCTCTGTGTCATGCAGAATATATGAGCCATTATAGGAAAATAAAACTTGAACAGAAAGATAATCCCCAGTCTAGCAATAATGCTGAGTTTTAACTTCGCAGTGTAATTGATTTATAGGTATTTGGAGGTAGGATAAAATAATGTTGTGTCCATTATGTAGGGCTCCATTTTTTTCAACTTCCATAAATAATGTGAGATAATATAATTATATCATTATTTGTATTTATTATTTACAGCTGAAGTGCAAGTAGTGTTCATGTATGTGCTCACGAGTGATCAGTAATAGCCTAATATGTAATGAATATAATGCAATATCTTATTTATAAATTTTAAGTGGATTTATATTTATTTTTAGGTACGGGCTGGTGAGTCTTTAATGAAGCTTGTGTCGGACATAAAGCAATATCTAATTCTGAATGATTTTCCATCTGTTAACGAAGCCATCACCCAGAATTCCAAGTTATTTCGTACGAAACAAGCAGAATGTGATCAGAAACTTATGAGTCTTAGAGATGATATGGCCGCTGACTTGTATGACTTAGAAGAAGAATATTATACATCAATCTACAAATAAATATTTTGTATATTTAAACTTTTTACTAATAAAGTAAACATTATACTAGTCACTCACAAAAAAATATATGTTTTTGCTCAGGTTTCTTGTTGCAGGACTTCTGTGACTTTACTTTTTTCTGATATATACTGTCTGCTCAGAAATTCGCAATGGTCTCGTATGCATAAACGTCTTGCTAGATTCGTTGCAAGTCTCCATCCATACTGAGCATTATCTCTGGACAATAAACAAGTAGGCTACTTAACAAGCTATGCTATCATTTCTTGAATGATAAATTTGTAATATTAACTAAAGCTGAATTGTTGACAGTAAAGCCATTCACTCTTTTGTTGTCCAAAATTTTTCACACATAGTGGATTTAAAGGAAATTCTGGAAATCGTTGAAAATGATTCTGATCCATTTTTTCCTCATGACTAAATGATGGACAAAGTGGTGAAGAAATAATTCCAATTTTGTTCACGTGTCATACTGTGTGAGTAATCTAAAGGATGCATGTGCACTTTTCCTTGAATATTCAGAAATTAAATTTTGTTGTACATTGAGACACTCCTATCTTTTATTATTTGAAATTTCGTGGAAATGGTATGATATTTTGAGTTGATTAAACTTTTAACTGTTGGGAATCGTTAAGTTGACATGGGGTTTTGTAAGATATTACTTCCCTTCTTAGCAAGACTGTCAGCAGTTTCATTACCAGATAATCCCCATTGTGCCAATAGTGCATGTTGAAAAAGTATCCTTTTGTTAAGCTTTATCAGAGAGTATAATTTTCCAACAATCAGTCATTTTTTTACTTTTAGGTGACAGATTGGCTATTATAGCAGTATAGGTGCTCCAGAATCACTGACTATAACAACTTGTTGAATGTAAGAGATCTGGTACAATGGATTTAGAAGTGTCCAATAGATGACTTCAACTTCTCCATCAAAATTTTTAGCTCCATAACGTAAGGTTTTATAAAACGAGAAAAGTGAACATGTAGCACCAGCACATACTCCATTTTGGTTGGACAATAGGGATCTACCATTGAAAATATAGAGCCATTCTTTGTTAGAGAATCTATTATAAATAGTTTCCAATGCTAGCAATTTTAGGACACTCTTATTCGTATCTTCAGTCAGTCCAGACAGTACTCTCTTTTCTTTTGCTTGTGTAGAGCTCGTTTTATGAATTCTATTTTCTTTACTTGTTGGGAGATTTCATGTACACTGCTCAAAAAAGTCTAAGGGAGAGTTATAATTTTATCGTGTTTCTTGCATATTTTGTGCTACATTTCTGGTAGTGACAGCAGTGAGATAGATACTTATTCATGACAACATCGAGAACAGTCAATTTTCTATTTTGTTCATTTTAGCCTGTGATTGTTATGTTGAAAGTGTTACACTGGGTTCTTAAATTTCACATTTTTAAGATTCCTTCTCATTTTCTTTAGATTTCTTCATATTTTTTTACTGTAATCATACAAAATCTAATTACTAAATCATGGAACGTCATCACTCACTTCTGAGATGTTAAGGATGATAGAAGGTGACCTGAGTCAGTTTGATGTTAAACATATCTCGAAGTGAATCATTTCAAGGGAAAAATTGTTTGTCTGCTTCACAGGGAGCTATACCTGAAAGCCAGATTTGCACATCTCGAAGTGTTATTAACCGATTATGCTCTGTTATCAAGATATAGGTAAGGTTTTGGAAAGACATCGAGGCCATAGAGGATAAATTTCTGGTTCTACCTTAGTGCAAAGTATAACATCCCTCTCTTCAATTGGTCAGTGATAGGTATATTTTTTAGTGCTCGGAGTTCTTTACCAAAATTTACATATAATTTTTTAAAACAATTATCAATATCAAATGAAACATTGTTTCTTATGTAGTTTTTGAAGCTGAGTACAAAAATGCTATCAGTTTTTTTTCAATGATGTCAGGTTTTCATAAAATCGGCAGAAGTACGTTTTGGGCATTTTGATAACAATATATGAAATAATTTTTAATGGTAAAATGTGGCAAGCACTGGATCTTAAATCAGTCAATCTTCTTAATGTATCCAGTTGTTTGCTGACAACATAAAGTCCACTATAGTCCACTGTAGTCTATTCAGTTGTTGTTTTTCACGAGAAATGAGGGGTATTTTGATCTGTGTTCATTATAGAAGCCTGTTGCTAGTAGCCAGAGGTGGGGTATAGTCAATATATACTGCAGGGCTGTGTCTTCTGCAACTGGTACTGATGATTTTAATTTACTTCTTTTATGGTTTATGGATGAACAGTATAGACGAATGTGTTCCAGATCTTCATCATGATTATTACACCACAGACAAGTAGGATTATCAGAAATCGGTGTAGATACAATTGAGTGACAATGTGACCTGTTCTGGCTCTTGTTAAAAATGTTTGAACATGTCTGGGCAAGTTTTTGTACATTTCCAGGTAATTTGGTTTCTTTTGTACAGTCTGTAAAATTTTTCTTTTGTCAGAAGAGACCCAATTGTTGATCCATAGGTTTGTAAAATGAGACTTTACTGAAGCAAAAGCATTGGATAGAGATATTACTTGAAGAGGTCTTGGTTGCAAATATGTTGCCTGTTTTGCAATATTATCCACTTTCTCGTTTCCAGGTATACCACAATGACTAGGTATCTATTGAAATGTGGATCTTAAAAATACTATTACATTACAAAATATGTTATTATAAAGTCTTTCAGCATGTTAGAAAAAGTTTTAGAATGTTTACTACCTCTGTAATTGGGATAAATCACACTAAACTATGGGAAATCAAGAATATTTGTAAAACCGCATCTTCCTTTTTTGTGAGTAATCTTTGAGAGGTAAGAATAAGTCAGCCCCCTTCCTTTCCTTTATTGTGAAGGAACATTTGGTCGAGGAAACCACTAGTATCCCCTTTTACCCTCTACCATCCCATAAAAGCAGTTGAAACTGAGAAATTTTACAACTACAAGGCATTCATAGTGAAATGTTTGTGTATAGTAAGTTACTTTCATTTTGTGTTGTGATTTCTAATAAAATAATGTCTTCTTGTGGGTGTAGAAATAATCCAGATACATTCTGCTACATATGTAGTAGTTATATTTTAGTGAAACGATAGAATATAACAATTTTTGTGAAAAGTTCATATTTTTCTTGTTTCAGAATAAAATTAGGAGATCAGAATAAGTAGTATGTGTCCCATAAAGTGTGTCGCACTTGTGTTTAAGGATTAAGACTGTGGAAAAATGATAACAAACGAACTACGCCTTTTGGTATGGAGAGAGCCAAAAAATCATTCAGACAACTGCTACTTTTGTTCAGTGAATAACGCAAAAAAAACGAAAAAAAAAAAAAACAATAGTTTACTCTAATATTTCCTCAGCCATCAGATCAGTTCCCATGGACCCGAGGTTCCTGTACCGAAGAGACCTGGTCTTGTCAGATTCTGAATCGCGAGATAGAAGTTCAAAGTGAACATGAAGTGGACATGTGTAATGAACTTAGATTGAACGTCTCCAAAATTATTTTCACAAAATGAACTAAATGATTTAGTTAGAGACTTATATTTAGCCAAACAATCTGCTGAACTTCTTGGTTCGAGATTGAAATCAAAGAATTTATTTAGTGCAAGTACACATTTTTCTTGGTACAGTCATTGTGAGAGAGAACTACTGCCTTGCTTTTCAGAGGAAAATTCTCTAGTGTACTGTAATAATATTCATGATTTAATTATTTCTATCGGCATTACTTATGAAGCTTCTGATTGGAGATTCTTTATAGACTCCACTGAAAGAAGTCTAAGAGGAGTCTTGTTACATAATAGAAATATATACCCATCTATCCCTATAGTGGATTCTGTTTCTCTAAAGGATACCTACGAAAACATAAAATTGGTGATACATAAAATCTGTTACAATAATCATGGTTGGTTACTGTGTGGAGATTTCAAACTAATTGGTTTATTGCTAGGTCAACAATCTGGATACAAAAATGCGATGCTTTCTTTGCGAATGGGATAGTCGGGCGAGAAAATAACATTGGGGGGGAAAAAAGCAGTGGCCTTGTAGAAATGTGTATACTCCAGAATCAAAACATATAAAATACAATCCTCTAGTTCATCCAAAGAAGGTGCTGTTTTACATATTAAATTAAGTCTAATTGAAATAGTTCGTAAAAGTCTTCAGCAAGGAAAGTGAGTGTTTCAAATATTTTTGCCTAAAATTCTCTTCCATCTCCCATGAAAAAATTACAGCCGAAATTTTCGTGGGACCTCAAATTCGGTTACCAATTTGAAACATAATGAACTGTTAGTTCCATATTATATTATGTTGATAACACATTGTAAAATTACATGTAATTCTCGTAATTTTGTCACATTTTTCACACAATTTTCGCCATTTGTGAAAAATTCTGAAGAGGTGAAGAAAAACTGAGGACATTTTCCGATTCAGCACGCAAGTTTGCTTCTAGGAGACCTATTAGTTTGAAATCATCAGACAAAAGTTAAAAAAATGCAGACCTGTGTTATGAACACGTTCTAATCTTCGGAGATTTCAATATCAACTTGCTAGCCATTGAGTCACCCGCCACTGGAGAAATTCTGATAATGTTTGACTTGTATTCATTCATTTAGTGTTCTGCCCAAGGGCAGGTCTTTCACTGCAAACTCAGCTTTCTCCAATCTTTCCTATTTTCTGCCTTCTTCTTTGTCTCCTCATATGATCCATACAATCTTAATGTCGTCTATCATCCTATATCTTCTTCTGCCCCAAACTCTTCTCCCATTCACCATTCCTTCCAGTGCATCCTTCAGTAGGTAGTTTCTTCTCAGCCAGTGACAATATGACTATTTTACTGCTTTTGCCCACACATCACACTGCAACATTCGAGACATTACTAGACCTGATTATTACTAACAACATAAACAGGGTATTGTCATATGGACAAGTACCTGCACCATGCATATCAGCTCATGACATAACTTACCTCACATATTCACCATCCTCACCCATTCCCTACACTACACTTATTACACATTGACGAGTATATACTCACCCTAGTACACAACATAACACAGATGCCTGTCATGTATAGTGTGGCCCACTGAAGTGGTATGCAACTTGAAAAATGGGTCACAGTGCTGCCATATATCCACAATATGCGGAACCCGAATCACGCAAGTGAAGTGGATAGGTATTAGATACACACACATTCACTACAGTGTCCTAAAGTGAAGCCTAATACAATAACATTCCGTGACTTGAGACGCATTGATGAGACTAGTTTATATGGGGATGCTGTGCAGCTGCCATGCAAATGGTCTGAACTGCACGCTCAGTGGATGACAAAATGGAAATTCTTAATGGACTTATTGTGTCACTGTACGAGAAACACGCTCCATGGAATACTAAATGTGTTTTGTCCAGCACTATGGATGACAACTTAGATAAAAGACCTGATGGCCGACAGGATGCCGCTTACAGAAAATATAGAAACTGATGATAACCTACGAAACTACAAACGACTAAGAAATATGACGTATCAAGAAATATGAAACTGAAATATATGCACGGGTTAATTGATTCAAATGTAAACTCTATGGACATGTGAAAAAATATTAATTCAATGGAATTCGGAAATAAAAAAAGAATAGACACAACAAATTAGCATCCTATTAGAATGCCCCAATGAACACTTCACTACTCCGCCAACTAACAATACTGATCATACCTCACAGTGACAGACAATGACAGGACCTCAGGTAGTTGTCTCATACAGAGACAAATTTTACTTTTCACACGTTACACCTATTGACGTCAAGAAAGCTCTTAAACACATCAAATTCAAAGTGACAGGTTCGCAATGATAAACTCATTTGACGTAATCTTACCAACACTGATACACATTTTCAATGCCTCGCTGATGACACCCATTTTTCCTAAAGCTTGTGCGCCCTATACCCAAAGTTAAAATGCCAACAACCCTCAATGGCTATCGATCTGTTAGCATTCTACCTGCCTTGTTGAAGGCATTACAGAGAATAGTACACAAACAACTCACTGACTACCTAAACAGATATGAACTCCTGGACACATATCAATCAGTTTTCGGACTCAACAGTAGAGCGATTGCACTGTTGAAAGTAACAGAAGACATCCGAAAAGCTACAGACGTACATAAAATTACAATACTGACATTATTAGACCTCAGTAAAGAGTTTGACTCTAAATATCGACTTACTGACGAGACAATTACGATCATTCCAATTATCAGAAAGTGCAGTTTCTTGATTCTATTCTTATCTCAGCAAAAATCAGCAGTGTGTTTCCATTGGAAGTCCAACTTCCACTTGGCATATCGTTGACTCCGTAGTCCCTCACTACTACTATTCACTACTTACGTGAATGACATCCCCTCAATGCTACAACACTGTAAACATCACCTTTACGCAGACAATTTACAAATCTATACCCATATAATCTCTGACTCATTCAATGACACAATACGCATTCTTAATGAGGACCTTGAATTTATGTATATCTGCATGGACCAGAAAGTTTAGACTGACTCTCAATGCAGGAAAATCACAAGCAATTCCAGTGGGACATCAATGTCTATTATATAACATTACCCCCTGCTCTTCCAGTCAAATAAAACGACACAATAATCCCTTTTGCTTCCTGTGTTAAAAATCTTGGAGTTTTCTTTGATACACATTTAAATTGAAACATCCAAGTAACTCATATTATCAAAAGAAATGCTTTCCATACTAAATTCCTTAAATAGCATTCGAAAATTTCTCCCATCACTCAAAAAAATACTAGCAGAAACACTAGTAATGCCCCACTCTGATTATTGTGATTTTCTACTGACTGACCTCAATGTGAACCAGTCGCAAAGATTACGTGTTAATAAGTCTTGTGTTCACTTCTTCTGTAATGTCCTTTACATTAACCACATTATCCCCATCCTTCCAAAGTCTAAACTGGCTACAGCTTAATGAACATAGAAATGTCATTCCCTTGTTCTCCTTTTCCAAGTCATTCACATGTATACACCTACCCACCTTGCCTTCTGCTTCAGTTACATATCATCCTATCACAATCTCTAGACACATACGCAAAATAGCCGCATACTAGCCATATCAACACATAGCATCATCTTATTCATTATTATTCATGATCTCGCGATCACACTTGTGGAATATCCTACTCAGTGACATCAGATACTTCAGAATTTAACAGTATTAAAAAACAAACTTATTAAGCGTCTTCTTACTGTGTAGAGTGCAATGCAGTAAACTGAGTATTGTAACTTATTGCGAATATTTCGAAATTATTACTGTTTTGTTCTCTTGATATTTCGCTAGCTTGGTTTGACAAGGTTCTAACTGCAAAAACCATTATTCTGAGAAAATTGAGTTTAAAGTTTCATTATACTATAACTTTTTTATTTACGAATATTTTTCGAAATAATTTTATATAACTTCTTAGATATCATTGGAAAGTAGCTTTAATGAGTTCTCTTTAAAAAATTTCTTTTTAAATCGTAGAATCTGAGGTACTGAAAATGCAGTTAGAACCTTGTCACTTGAAATTTGACGCTTCAGGAAAGTTACAAAGGTGTAAGTGCACATAGAACCTTGTCAAACTAACTTTTTAATCACTATTCAAAAAATGTGTTAGTTACAACTCCAGATTATAGGGACAAAAAAATTAAAACATCGTAAATCTATGTTGAAAAAAGAACATTATGGTATCAACTATAAAATAATACTGGATTATGACACTATTTGAAACAAAAATGTATTTAGTCTATACTAAGTGGGTTGCTGAGTACTAACTTGTCTTGCAGAGCCAGGAAAGGGATACAGTAGCTGCTTTGATGTCCTTTTTCAAATTTGAGAGTTCAATCTTCTTATTTTGGATTTTTGGTTTGATATTCAAAATACGTATTGATGCTGTGGAACAGGCTTCAACACTCCTCTGTGTTCATTAAAATTGATATTACCAACTTCTTTTGTTCATCTGTCTCATGGGTTAATTTGTATTTGATTTCATGATAAGGCCTATGTTTTTGTGAACTTCGCAGTAGCTAGTTGGGAGAATAGAACAGTCTTGTAGGCCCTAATTTAATAGCTTTACAGTTGCTGAAAAATTCTTGATATCTTCTGCTCTCATTTGTATTACCCGATAAGAGTTACGACGGTTCACCTGCTTTAACAGTCCTATTAGATCTATTGGAGAGTAGCAGACTGCACAAAATAATAGGTTCTATGAAGCTCTACTTATTCTTTGTGAGTATTTTTTTTGGCTACATTTATATTTGCATATTGCCTGAAATTGTTGGTATATTTAGTTTCTTATGAAACAGATTTTTCTCTCCTCTATGATTAACATAGTCTACACCTTACCTTCCTGATGTGCTTTCTTCCGCATATTATATTTCCACGATACTGGTTTGGCCATAACCTTCTGTACATTCTTCTTCTTTGGTGTATTTTGAGGTGGTTCACGATTTGTATTAGTTTCAATTCCAACCGTACTCCTTTCTTCTACTTCATTTTCATCAACATCCGTTTTAAAACTGTTGTAATGTTACTTTTATATTCTGCTGTTGTCGCACAATAAATATTCACGTTCGATGGTTGAGGAATAGATCTTCACATAATGTAGGAAATTTTAGTTTTTTACGTCATGATGTCTTTTTTACTTTCTTCCTCTAATGTTTAAAACAACATTGTAAGTTACTTTATAGGCCCACAGAATTTCTGAGTTTTATGTTCTTGTTAGTCAAGAAGTAACACATTTATAACAGTAACAGAAAATAGTAATAAAAATAATTTATTGAGCTCACTTTTGTATACAAAATTTTAAATACCACCATTATAATATTATGTGATATGGTAAAAAGGGCTCATAATTAAGGTTACTCTAAAAGAAAACTAATTCCGGAATTTGGTATGTGACAATAATGTCTAATGAATAACTATGACACTCATACAAATTTAATTCTTGCGAATATTGTTAACTGGTTCGATTTTTTGGACACACTGTAGTTACAGAAATAATTCAATTTATTACTTAGCAGTATTTTCATCACTTCTGGTTGGTCTCGGTAGAAGTAGGTGGGACGAAATCATCTGAATCACTGTTCGAGAAAATATCTTGTTCGGATTTATTTTCACTCATGACTGCATTATAAGAGTCAATGTAACAGAACATAAATAAAGTCACTTCAGGAAAAGTTATTTATACGAGTATCCAACAATGAGTAGATAACCAAGAACGTTTCAGTAACAGGAATGTGCTTTTAAACCACCAACACTGCAGAACAAAAGCATGAGCTATGGTTTTGTAGTTACAACCTTGTCAAATTAAAAAAATAACCGATTTCATTGCAGGTAGAACTATGGCACAGTACTAATTTCTTTGTTTGTCAACAGATAACGATAAAAGTCAGTTTCCTATAAAGATCTGATTGAATGAAAGGTTATGAGTACACAATCTCAATGTCAGTTAGAACCTTGTCAAACCAAGCTCGCGATTTACAATCAGTTACTTATTTTTAGATATTTAGTCATTTTCTTTAATCACTTATATATTAGACAGTCAATATATTGCATTAGTACTTTTGTGCCCATTGTGATATTATCTTTTTGCATTTGTGGTTTTTGTATTCTATTTCTTACTTACTTTTCTCTCTGCATTTGTTTTTTATGTATGCCTATTTTCTGGTGTGGTAGGGAAGTCCTAATGGCCTAAACTCCACCACATTAAACAAATAAATATACACAAAACCAATAAATTGAGCCATTTAATAAGTGAATACTACAGTGTAGATTTCATTTGATTGTTAATGAAAATTCAATCCAAATATAATCAGTATTTGGTAACACCTCCTGTGACATTTTGGACATGCTGCTAACGAGACCATCAAGGAGCTGTTGTTCGAGATGGTCCCATTCCTCAGCAGCCGCTATCTGGAGCTTCTGGACAGTTTATATTGGAGAATTGCGATGTCGAAATGCATATTTGAGCCTGTTTCAAACGTGCTCTGTTGGGTTCATATCACGTGAACATGTCGGCCACTCCATTCTGGTAATTTTAGCACACTCAAGGAATTCATCCACATCTCTTGCTCAGTGAGCCCTTGCATTATCGTCCTGGAAAACAAAGTCATTGCCAGAACTTCTTTGGATTGACTCAACGATGGTTTCCCAAATCTGTCTACGATATACAAATGCTGTCATGCTTCCTTTGCTGGAATAAGTGCTGTACCACAACAATGCCCTGAAACATAATGGAGTCTCCGCCTTGCTAGTAATGTGGAATGGAATGGCGGGCTCTTGCAGCATTACCAGACACTCCAGGTGAGAGCACAGCCCGAATCTGGTTTCAAGCAAATCCTAGTTTCGTCGGAAAACAAAACACAATTCCACTAATGTAGGTCCTTGTTGTCACTCTTGCCCGTAAAATGGGGTTATTGTACCAATTGTACATTTCCTACAGCACACTGTAATGAATATTCAAAGTTGTCAACAATGTCAATAAGCTTACTAGTATCGCCAAAAGTATTAATCTTTGCTTATGAACCAGAATTAAGGTGCCAAATATAAATTGTAGGCAAAGTTCTACTGGCACAATCTCACCACATTTTAAAACTTAATAAATAAACTTGCTCCCAAATTTATTTTGAGTGTTAGATAATGATTCCTTCCATAATACCCAACACAAGCCTCCAACATAAAATCCACTAAAACCATGCCAATTTGTCTTTGGGATACAAACATTATGATAAAACCTTGTCAGAAATGAAACTTTACATTTTCATAATAGTTATTTATGCAACAAGTGGATAATCTTGATGACTATTATATGAGTGAATGTTTTTCACACTCACTATCGTTCGTGCGACAATTTTCACGAAGTGTCATAATAAGATTCACAACACTTTATGGCATCTTAGCATTGTAAATTGTATTAAATAAATTATAAATCATCAATAGCTGACAAAGTCTTCATATGTTCGTATGAATTAGTTGTGCCTGGCATTGGCATTGAATAAAGAGAAATGGATGACCTTGCAGGTATTACAAACTTTAGTTATAGGTTAGCTATCAAATTTTATGTTTATAGTTTTTCTGAACCACAGAACTGTTTTATGTGATATTACAACAGTGCTAAAAAATTGTTAAAGATTGGAAATAAATGATACATTACCTTGTGTCCTGCATTTGTTACATGGCACATAGAAGCGGTAAGCAAGGTAGTCAGATGAGTTGCATGCATCCCTGCCCAAGCATTTAGAATAGAAAGTGTGGTAATTCGGCAAGGGTCTAATGGGACTTTTAACTCTCTGGTGTCACCACGGCAACTGAGTGAAACATTGATGTGGTGATCGTTTTAAGACTGCAGTTTTCCTCTTAATACTGTGGACAGAGCAGGTAGAACTCGCTCTGCTATGGAATTAAGGAGATATTTCTTGTGGTGGTTTGGGTGATTTTTTTATTGTGAGCGAGTAGTAATATGCCTAATTGTTTTGTTCTTGGTGTAAACCCGGTTATATAATCTGTAAGAAAGTAAGACGTTCTTTTTTCCACTCAAAGGCTAGGCTGTTTTTCAGAAGTGGTGTAGAGCAATTCCACGAAGAATTCTTATATCTGTGATGTCTATTTCTCTGTAGTTTTGATTATAAAAACCGATAAATTTATTATTGATGGTAAAGAGGTAGACTTCCACACAAGAACTGGCAACCATATTTTCCCGAACTTGCCTCGATACCTTAAAAAATGAAAAGAAGAGAAAATCTCCAACTAAGAGGATACCATCTGGCTATGACCAATTCCATCGATGCTAAATAACCCGTAGTTGATAAGCATCGTTAAATAACCAAGTAAAAAAAAATAGAATTGGACATGATACCCGAAAATCAGAACACCTTAGATAATCTTGCACTTGTGTGCATGTATGCATGTGCCATTACTCTACACCTGAATGTCCAAAACTGTCTAGTTACATTGGCCGTAATTCTTTCCAGGGAATGAACGCCAGACCACCATTTCAGCTGTTTAGTGTGAGTTTGTCAAAATCGATACATTTTTAGAGCCATAAATTGTGATCAGTTCGAGGGAAGTGAAAGTACAAAAGAATTCACAAGGTGAAAAACCTAGCAGACACTGAACTCAAAGACTCCCTCCTCTGCCCTGTACAAAGCATTATACGATTTTAGAAAATATATTATATTTAATTGACAATACAAAGAAGACATATGCCTAAGAAAGAATCCTTGAATTATTTATAGAGTGACAATTCAGAGCACTCACGAAGTATATTAATTTTTGTAGAATAGGAGATTTAAATATATTCTGACAAAAAAAAAAAATTAACCAGGATCCTCTAGAACGACATTTTGGAATTAGAAAATGATTATCTTGTGATGACACCATAGACTTTATACATCTCAACATTTTTCAATCTATGTGCTGGTTAAAAATACGCTGTATGCAAGTGATAATTGAATTGCTTATTTCTAAAAGGGGACAAGTCCTATTTTTCAGGACAAAGAAAAAACGTGGCAACTCCCGGACTTCTCCCTTGTTAGCAATAAACACATTTCAAGTCCCCTCTCTACACGCGAAAAAGTGCTGGAGACGTCCTAGTTTAGCACCAATCGATGTGTTTATTATCGAACAATCTGAAACCAACGAGAACAGTATTTTACATTTTTGCAGAGTTATCCCCTTTTAGTAATAAGCAATTCAATTGTGAACTCCTAATTGACCCAAGCATCTAGCTTCTACATCATTAAATGTACATGTTTAATTATTAATTATTTTATTTTTAATAATAGCACTTCAGTAGTAATTAATGTAAAAGTTATTTCAGTAACACAAGTACAGTATAATGCTGTTTGTATGCACAGCTTAATCTGGTTTACAATATTATATTTGTTTATTACGTTCCACATCATAAGAGGTTTCTAATCGAGCATATATGAAAGTACCTAATAGATCTCATTCATGGTTAATTTAATATTGTCCAATAAGTAGCATACAACTAGTTAATACAGTGCTATTAAATTATTTTAATTTTATAGAATACAGAATAACCTAAATATCTGAAAAACTCAAAACTTGCATTAGCATACATACAGTAGCGTGCAAATTAATCCGAACATAATTACTTATGCAAAAACACTCAAACGGGATAAAAAAAGGATCTAAGACATACCTCAGTAATCTATGTGGCCTCCCTTGTTCCTAATAACAGCTCTGAGACGATTTGGCATGGATTCCACTAATTTCCCACAAATATTCTTCATTTCTTCATCACGAAACCATACACCAATGAGGGCAGAAATCATCTCCTTTGTAGAACAATCCATTTTTTGCATTCTTCTTTTGCAAATTGACCACAAGTTCTCAATGGGGTTGATGTCGGGTGAGTTGCCTGGCCAGGGGAGTACCTGAATATTCTTCTTGTTGAAGAATTCTGTAGTTTTTCGAGACGTATGGGATGGTGCCAGGTCTTGTTGGAACACACCTCTGCCATCCAGAAATGATTTTTGCAGCTGGGGTACGATTCTGGTTTCCAATAAGTGAATATATTTGTCAGAATTCATCATTCCCTTGATAGGTATTAATGCTCCAGGCCCTTCATGTATAAAACAACCCCAAAACATTACTTTAGGGGGGTATTTGGGTGCTTGTTGGAGATGAGCTGCTGTTACTTTTTCGGATCCTTTCCGTACGTAAGAAACACGGTGGCCGTGGACCTCGAAATGAGACTCATCGAAAAAAAGTACATTCTTCCAGTCATTCACTGTCCAGTGTTGATGTAATTTTGCCCACATTAAGCGTTTTTTGGACATAACAGGGGTTAGCAGTTGCTTCTTAATAGGCTTACGAGCCCTTCGTCCAGCTTCCAAAAGCCTACGCCGCACTGTTGTGACATGAATATTCGCCCCAGTGGTAGCAATTAACTCGTGGGTTAAGTCGACAGCAGTTAGTCTAGGATTTAATTTACTTTTCCTGACAATTAAACGATCATCTGCAGGTGAAGTCTTTCTTTTCCGGCCACAGTTTCCTTTTTTCTGGGGTGTGATGGCTCCAGTCTCCCTGTATCGTTTTATGATCGAATTAACAGTAGTCAAACCGATGTGACATTCTGCAGCAATTTGCCTCTGTGTCATAGAAGAATGCTCTGCTAATGTTATAATTTTAGACCGTTTTCGTGGAGTTGTATCCATTTGTGAAGACGACAGAATGTACACAGGATTGCAGTATTAAGTCTTCAACATAACTGAAATGCTTATAAGTACAAAACGACAGGCAAAATGTCACATATTATAAAAAAAATAATGACAGACCTTCAACAATGGAATTACACGTACCACAGATATCAATTAAAGCGGTATGAGCAGCTGTGAGGCCAACAATGACAGAAAATGTAAAAATATGTCGTGTTTGGATTAATTTGCACGCTACTGTATAATATCGAAGCTTAATTTGTAAGTCTGACTTGCATGTAATATTTCTTGTTCCCCCTGAATTAAGTATAGGCCTAAACCAGATATAACTGCAACTAATGAGTAAATAGTAGATAAAAACTATTGGTGAAAATATAGCATCTCATTTATTATATTATATTCTTTGTTGTGTATAAAAAAAACCATAATTTCATGTCAATGCGTACTTTATAATGCCACAAAAATGTTCATTTTTGCAAAGCTGTACTTTTTTTGCGTACTTCTGGCTAAAGCCGGCACAATGTTCCAGCTTCCGGTTGATTATTATATTTACTATTCAGGAGTGTATTATACAGTAGCCTATAACTCACAATTTGTTAACGTAGTAATATTACATTTTTAAATAAATAAAATATTGTAACAAACTGCTCTATAATACATTCTTATCTAATAGGTTATTTTTAAAAACCTTTTTTCATTCGCTCGAATAGCACTCCTGAAACTGCAGTTGGAAAACAGAGGTAACGCCACTCGGTGACGAATCACTAGAGGAAGTAACATTACTTTCTATTCTACCCGCTTTGGTTCCGGTATTAACTCATAGCGAATACGTCATTGCTATTATTGGCACGTGTGACAATATTGGATGTAGTAACCTGTTTTATAATGCTAGGATGGCATAAAAGAAAAAGCAAAACACATTAAATAAATAATCGACAGATCCTTGAAGAAAATAGACACATTGTCCTTACCCAGATCTACATCCTAATGAACTCATTTGAATAGGTAGAAACAATGGGCCAGGAGCAATAGTACTGCAGTGGGTAGCTGTGTTGCAAAAGATGTGGACGGTTTTGAGTAACATAAATAACAAAGATGTTACAGTGGAAAATAGTAGTGCCGTTGAGCGATCAAAATATTTTAATTGATCAACAATTTTAATTTAATCGAGCTTTGATCAATTTGAAAAAGTTTTAATATACTGTAATACACAATTATTGTTATATCTAATTTGTGTTTGGAGATAAGCATAAGTATAAAATGTAGTATATATGTATATACTATATCATAATTATTACAAAAAATACTATTTTACTTACATACTAACATTTATTATGTAGGCTCTCTCAACTCTCTGGGGATTTTTGTGACAAACATAAATTTAAAAAGTATGAAGACTCACCTAGTTAATACTGCTTCATCCATGATTTTAAACATGTGAGTGCATTCACATGCTCCGAATTAAGTGCTGCTCTACGTGCCCCTACTGTAATTGGGTCACAAAATTTTAGACAGAGAAGAAGATAGTTCCTCTCTCACTTGCACACAGTGTAGCCATAGCTAAGGGATGCGGGGGGGGGGAGGGAGGGATTTCCAGAAAAGTATGTATTTCAACTTTCAATAGGGGTAGACCAGGTCATATCTTAATCTCTTTCTGAAGTGTTTGGTCAAAGATTTGCAGTTACAAAATAACGGTATTGTCGTGTTTGAAGTAAGCAATTTCTGAGAGACGAATATTGTCGGAATTTTTAATCTGAGTTTGCATTAACAAAATAATAACACTATAATAAAATAGTATTGAACAATTTTAGTTGAAGATATAAGAGATTGTAGTGACTGTTCGGCTGAGAAAGAGTCAGGATCAGAATGTATCAACATTTTCATAATAGGAATCTATGTACATTTCTTATACATGTACTACACAAAATTGATTTCAAGTAGCTTAAAATTAAAATTTTAGTACTTTAAAAATCACATTTAATATTTTATAGCACTTTTAATGCTGGAGTTTAGAATTTGGGATGGAATATTTTTAATGGAAAGTTTGGTGGTAAAAATTCAATGTCATCAATGTGTTAAGACGTGCATTTCCAGTTGAAAATCTTGAAAATAATAAGTAAAGGAACAACCCTCTGCGGTAACCGGGTCGTCAGACCTTCAGCCTGTCACACAGGCAGCCCGGGTTCGAATCCCGGTCAAGTCTGGGATTTTTCATTGAAAAATCCAGTCACACTTGTGGCAGACAAGGTCGCAGTTGAGGTTTTCTCGGGGTTCTCCCGTTTTTCCACATATTAGGCATTTACATCATTCTGTCACCATTTCTCTATTTCGTTATTCTGTAGCATTCCCCAATAACCGGTAGGCGACGCATGGAGGGTACTGACCTAGGGATGAGTGGGGTTGCTTGCTCGAAACCTGGACACACAGAGAACCTTAGTGTGGTCAGCTGGTGTGGGTTTGGGAATGCGCCACTAGAGGGTTAGCGCGATAGACCTTCACAGGTTGCAGTGCTGGACCATAGTGCCCCCCTCCGTAAATTCCATTCAAGTAAAGGAACATAAAATTGCAGTGACATTGTGGACATTGGGAAATATGTCAAAAGATATGGCGTGATTTTATCCCAACCCATTTTGTTATTCGATCACAATCACCTTGTTCGTGAGTGAACATTGAACCTAAAGAGATCGCACAAGCAACCAATCTTTCACCACCAGCACCAGAAAGATTAACTGAAAACTCGATACAAGGCAGTGATCAATTCGATGCCCTGTGACGTCACCTCAACTTGCCCTGCTGCATTCTTGTTTCCCTTCAACAGGCAGAGCTCTGACGAATGACTGTTAAAAGTTTGCAGTGGCAGCTCCTTTGTGTGATAATTCTTTCTCATATGATAAAATTAAACTTAAAGTGATGTGAATGCCTAGTACTGATGTTTTACCTGTATGAAACCAATTGATTGATAATTTAGGGATGAAATGAAAGCTAAATAAATCTGAATACTGCATTTTAGATTATAAAATATAATATAACTTAACTTTAGTTAATGTATTTACACACGTGTGCTTCATTGCAAAATATGTAATAGAATAAGTTACAAAACATGACAACTGAAAGCCCATCCCTCTATTGATACTATTGAAATCTGTTACAGTAAATTGTACTCCATCTTTCATTAAATATTAACATAGGACATAAAATGAAACAGACTCAAGTGAATTAATTAACCATTAGTGAAAATATTTACTTATCTCCTGTAATGCTATTTTACGAGATTTTTTGCCCCTTTCTTGCATACTAATCACTCAATATTATACACTATGATCTGAGCAGTGCATGAACTAGGGAAACTTTGTAGATTGTAGTCGGATGAATTACATCTGTGATTAAATTTACTTATTTTCATAACTGAAATTGCATCCCCACCGCTACAGTACCTACTGATGGCTCACTGCCCTCATAGTCAATTTTTGCCCTGATGTCATTCCGTTTCGTAAGGACAGTTGCTGATATAAGGGTACAGATAATAATCAGAAATATTAGTTGAAAACTTGATATAAGGGTACAGATAACAACAAACATCCTCTGACTGAGGTTCTGGCTGATATGTACACAGTGGGCCAAAATTAGAAATACTCTATTTTCGGAAATACATAACATTAATTTATAATGAATGCACTGTTGGAAAGATTAGACTTTAAAGATGAGCAGGACTTTTTATTATGTTTTTTTTTTGAGGCTCAATTAAAATCTTATGGAGGTTAATACACAATTATGAGAAAAAGTTGTTTTTGAAGACAATTTATTACTTCAAAATGCAGAAACTGAATGTTGGTAAAATTAATAATAATAATTAATGATCTTTCAAATAATCAAAATTAAAAATGATGCTCTATGTGACTGCCATTTGCCCGCACAACCATTTGTAGGAGTCTTCTCCATTGTCCAATAGAACTGGATATCTGTATTTGATCAAGCTGGTCCCAACATTCAAGAAGGCGTTGTCTTAAATGTTCAATATTACGAATTCTTGTTTTGTAGTAAACTGCTTTTTGTAGTTGATTCCATACAAAATAGTCCACAGGATTAAGATCTCGTTTGAAACTCCAGCAGAAACCATCAGAGAATTGAGAAATGCGATCTTTCACGCAAAATCTCTCAGGAGGGATATCATGTCCGTATCTTGCTAATCAATCGTTGTGCACTTGAAACAGACCATTCTCGCTGAGTATAGTTCCTTACAATTTGACGGGAAGATAAATAATCATATTGGTGCAAATGTTTAATGAAAATCTTGTCTTCGTTAAGCGACTCATTATTCACAAAATGAGAACTCAAAACGGAAGAAAAGAAATGATGATAGCACAACAAATGGCTTGGTCTGCTGAACTCATAAGAACATAATGCTTAGTTCAGCATAAACAATCGATTTTGCACTGCCTTACAAAAAATAAAAAATGTTTAATAAATGGTAAAAAATTAAATATTACAGTATTTTCCTGGTCTACAAGGACTGTGAAATTTGCCTGTGAAATAAACTTTCAAGTGAAATCATTAACTTCTGAAATGTAACCATTTAAATTTTGTGCCTATTTTTTTTTGGCCCTATGTGTATACATTATTAGGCAGTACATCTCACTTGATGATACGTGTCAGAGGAAGAACAATTGTATGTATGCATCTGAAGTCTGACTAGTGTAATATGTAGCTAGTCCGAGATGTATGCAATGGAGGGGGAAAGGAACTGGCCACCCTACCCCATTATCTCCTAGCCTAGTTGCCTCATAAATGGTGCCTTCTTGGTATCACTTGTGAGGTTCAGACCTGTCTTTTGACAGGTGACCAACAACAACAACAAAGAGCTTATCAGGTAGATCACATCTTGTACTATTCATACTGTAAAAGCTGACATAGAGGGGTGACAAAACTATTTGAAAAAATTTAAAAACCTGTAAGTGACCGAGCTTTGAGATTGGTTTTCTTTTTTTCACAAAACACAAAAAGTCTCATAAAATTCTCATTTCGTTGCGAATTAAAAATCTACAGTAATATACTTAACATGCTTTTAAACACGAAGTTACTTTCTTATTTTGACAGCATTTGGGCACATTTAGCATTTATTGTGATCGCGAAAATCTACCATCTCTAGTGATAACCAAGGCGCATACTGCCTACATGAGTGACTTACCAGTTACAATAAGCACTTGCTCTTTGCCTTTCTATTTACTTTTTCAAGAGCCAAAATCGGTTAATCAAGCTATATATATGTTTATTTAAATTTAATCATACACCAAGAAAGCTTGTCAAGAACGTACTAAAGATTATTATTATTATTATTTTTTTTTTGATCTTACAGAATGTATCTGTTATGGTAACAATTAATATTAGAGGAGAAAAATTCGCTCAGGCACTGGGGATCGAACCCAGGTCCTTGGTTCTATGTACCAAGCGCTCTCACCATTGAGCTACGCCGAAGTCCAATCCACAGGACCGGATCGAACCCCACTCTTGCAGTGTTTTTCCCTTTGTGGCCTGACTCCAAGTTGGGCATGTATGTTGACATTTTTATTAAGTCAACTGCCATTATACAAGGAGCGCACTCAGCTGAGTGACTTGGCTGCTGGGATTCTACAGTAATATGCACAGTAATCTGTACAGAAATATGCACTGTTGCTAGAAGAATCTACTAAAGATTATTATTATTTTTTTTTTACTGTGGAATCCCGGCCACCAAGTCACTTAGTATTATGTATAATGTATAGGCCTAATGGCAGTTGACTTAATAAAAATGTCAACATACATGCCCAACTTGGAGTCAGGCCACAAAGGAAAAAACACTGTAGGAGTGGGGTTCAATCCGGTGCTGTGGATTGGACTTTGGCATAGCTCAATGGTGAGAGTGCTTGATACATAGAACCAAGGACCCGGTTCGATCCCCAGTGCCAGAGCGAATTTTTCTCGTCTATTATTAGTTGTCAAGAACGTCATGGCTTCCCATGAATTGAGTTGGAATAGACAGAACTGTTGTAAAGTGTTTAAATATCACAAAAAGTATTCAATCAAGAAGCAAAATACTGTTAAAATTACTTAGAGAAAGCAACAAAATATACACACATCAGTTCTTACTCATGTTCATCATCTATCATTTCTATCTTATGTTCATTCCAGGCGTATTTGTAGACTTACGAAACTATAGCAGTGTCTAATATTCAGATAATGAAAATCAAATCCTAGAATTGTTGACATCTATAGATCTTTAAACGTGCAAAAAGAGCAGTATTGGGTATCCAAGAGCATACAAAATACCTAGATTAACATACCTAGAAACTACCTCTCCAAATTATACTGTCCAAACAAGATTTTGATAAACTGTGAGGAACAAAATCAACAAGTATTATATAATTAAGGATTATTATTATTTCTAAACAGTTCACAGAACACAAAATACAATTTTCTGTAAGCATTTAAGCATGTTCATCCTTAAAGTGTAGTTCTTATGTACAAATTAATACATTCGCAGCACTCAGTAAATGATGATGTTTTGTAAGAAATAATTACACCTTTTAATTATGGGATTAAAAATTAAAAAATCCCTACCAGTGTTCTTGTTGACTCGGATTTTAAACTTAGTGCTAACAGAAGAACAACAAAACATGTAAAATGGAATGCAGATGTGAAATTTTTTAAGCATACCGAGTCACATGTAACTGAACTGCAACAATTATTTAGATTGTTGCAAAAAGAAATATATCATAGCCATCACTTGATATTGAGCAATATAATGTACATAACAGGATGACTAAATGTATAAAGTTGTGTTGACAGGACACTCACAAAAGTATGGAAGTGTTCAGACATAATGTAACCAATATGCAAATTATTAAAACTTGTACAAGTAACTATAATATTGTAAATGAATTAATACACAGACATGTTACATATTCACTGTCAATCCTTACTTGAGCATGTATCTCTCTTCATTTTATCTGATGCTGACATACTGTACATAATATCTTTTATACAACCATTATTCTCCGTCACTACGACTTTCATATAGGACAACAGCATTAATTCGTGGCTATAGCCTACAGAGTGTTAATATGTGGAAAACTTTTGGGGAATGGATCGAGGACACAAAAAAAAAAAAGTTCATGTAAATATATAATCAATTCACTTTGTTTTTTAGTTACAGGTGCTTTTTATTTCATGTAGTTTAGTTTTTACATTAGTGGGTCATGTTTAATATATTATATAGTGATAGTGTCTACAAATGGAAGTGTACTGGTATTGACACTGTAGCGGAAGAAGAATCTTAAGGAATATAATATTATAAAACTGTGTGTAGAGGGACGAAAGTGACCTAGTTTTTTTAGGTTGGTGCATTGTAAAAATGACAATAAAAAGCTTTGCTTTCCTCAAATATCAGACTGAACTAGCACTTAAAACTGAGCTTATGTTTTAAGGTATATTCCAAGTTCACTTTTCAGCTGATGGCTGAACAGTGGTTGACAAGAATGCATGAAGGTGAAGAAATTGAGTTAGAATTAGATACTTTGTCTTTCTTTTTGGTGGACGAATTAACCAATAATACAGATCATGAACATCATTCTGCAAAAAAAAAAAAAAAAAAAAAAAAAAAAAAAAAAAAAAAAAAAAAAAAATCTAAAGTATATCCAATGTTTGTTAATTGTGATTCAGAAGAAATTATGACATGCGTGAGATAGCATTTGTTTGGTGTTATAGCAACAACATTGTAACAAGCAATAATAAAAATACTCTTCACCGATGGGGTTATGTTGACTTTAATCAGCAGGCCTACAGTTAGGCCTATACTAGCCATTTGATTTTTCTACCACAATGCACTTGTTCAAAAATAAACTCTTTCTGTCAGAGAGAGTCAACATAATTTTATTATTAAAATCAAGCTAATTTTGAAAATGTGAATCTTATTTAGCTGATTGTTCTAATTCCTCACCGAACTTCTTTCATGTTGTTTCTTCTCCATATTTCTATATTCTTTGTCTAGAACATCATACAAAAATTCGTTTTGGCATACATGATCGATTATTTTTTTCTTATTCAGTACATGAAAATTTTCGTTTTCTACTCACTGTTGAAAAAACACAATTCTTCTATAAAAAACTAATATGTCTAATAAACTTACTACACAGGAACAATCACACCGAAATTAAGAACTGAACTGAAAAAAACAAATACCACCGTAATTTTTCTCGCCTAGAATTCTGGTGGAAAATTTAAAATTCTAGTAACAAACTGAAAAAGTATAGATTTAGGTGTCAGTTACGTTCAGATTCCTTCAGTTCAGTTAAATTCTAGTCAAGATGAAAGCACTCTCATTAGAAGTAATGGGCTTGTTCATGGTCACGTGACCCTCAACCTAAAAATGTTCAGTTCAGGTTTAAGTTCAGTTAAGTTCTACATTCAGATTGGAGGAAGGCAAGACTAAAGGGTACAAATAGTGAGGTGCTGGTTTTATAAAGAAGTAATGTCTGAAAAATCTTATGTGATGAGTGAAATAAGCATATTAGAGAAATAAATACTAAAGCAAAAGAAGGGTCTAGATAAAATCCATAAGTGAATACTAATGATATCTATGACTAAGTAGATGACAGAAATGTATAAAAGCTTGAGGAAGTGTACTAAAATGTAATTGATAAAGTGAAAGTGAATTTGTGATGCTACGAAGGAAAGAATGGTTAAGAAACTATTATAGCAATATTATTAAAGGAACAAACAATATAAATGACTTATGGGAGGCTTATAGAGAAACTACGATACTTTTGGATAAAAAATAGATTTTTCTTTTTATTTTCTGTAAATCGTTCTTAATACCCTACTCTACAAGTTTCCAAAGATTCAAGTGTGTAAGACAATTGTGCTAATTAGGTACAGCAGCTTTCAACCGTATGTCTACGATAGCCAATTGGAACTAAGTACATGATGTCACCAAAATATGGCATGATATTTATCTGTTGCATTGTTACAAAGGGAAATTTGTTTTTTCTCTCTCCCTCAATCATTCTTAACAATACTGAGAGATAGTGCCACTGTTTGCAATAAGGTTAGGTAGGATTTGATGAGGAGATAGATTAGTGACAAGTAAGCCTTTTGTCAGTGACAAGGTTTGGTGAGGGGACAATTGTTTCGCGCAAAAATGATACAAGTGAATGTTAGGTCCATTTTCCCTTTATATAATATTTTAGTTTTTTCAAATTAGTCGATTTCAACGATATTCCCTGGACCACATCATATTTATCCTTAATTTTGCTGTGATAACATTTTATATCTTCGAAAATGTACATTTTCCTTTAGTGCATTAAAAATCCGCCATTATACTCCGTATATCTTACCCTTTACTAGTGCAGTGAATCCTTAAAGAATATAGTCACTAATTTTACTAGGAACATTTCGATTCTCTTTTGACATAGCTTGGTATGGCCCAGTGACTAGTGGTGAGCATAGTCAGCACTGCTGTTCTGTTGGAATTGTCCACTTGTTCTGTTGGAAACCCTTTTAATGACGTCATAATTAACCCTAGCATTACCAAGGTTAGGCAAAGAAAAATTGTCCAACCCTTTTATTATCTAAAACTTTTTGCAATAAATGAAATCTGACGGTTTTCACCCTCCCTCTATTTGTTTCTAACATGATAAAGTATATGTGTACACATTTGTTCTGTTTTAGATTTGAAATACAAGAGACTAATAAATTGAAGTATTTGTTGGTGGGCAGATTTTACCCATCCTTAGTATTTCATGTGACCAATTTTTTAAACATTTTTTAGTTTGAATTCTGTGACTGACCAATGTCAGTTGTGCAAATTGTGGACTTAATTTACGTAAAAAAAAAAAAAATTCGGATACTAAAACTGTGTGTGCTGGAGCATTTTGCTCAAAAAATTATGTAGAATCATTGAATGAAAAACTGATGTGTATTTTTAAAAACGTAAAAAATTTTGGTGATAAAATTTAATTGAACGTATTGTAAATCTTTAAAAATGAAGGTACGGACTGTTCAATGATAATACAGTAATACATTATTTGTTACACTAGAAGTAATATATTTAAATTTAATTGGGTGGGTAATTTTTGCCCAACCTTAGTAATTGTCACAAAAAATATCTTGATAATGCTAGGGTTAAAGGTTTGTAAAGATCTGCATAAAGTCATTTTTCTCCGCTCCCAGTATAATATTTTGTGCATTTCTTTTCATCCAAACCACTAAGGCTTCTACAATGTTTTTAGCTAAGAATCCGAATTTTTTTTCTATATATTCGCTATACCACACTCAACAATTTTATGCATGCATTTTTTCCCTAACTCTCCAACTTTAATAAATGTTGTTGTTTTCTAATGCCAGGCGTTTGACAATAAGTAATTTGACCTCTTGCACTCCAATATTTTTCAAAGATATTATCATGGCCAGCTACTGAAGCACAGATTTTGAGTGTTCCGAATCCATTTCTTGGTTTGAGTTGCACAATGGGCATTTAGGGGACTGATATATTCCAATTCTATGCAGGTGTTTGGCCAAACAATCATGTCCTGTTGCCAATCTAAATGCAGCTACAGACGATTTTCATGGTAAATCGGGAATTAACTGTGGATTATGGTGCATATCTCTGTGTGTGTGTGTGTGTGTGTGTGTGATATAAACAAAAGAATAAAAAAAAATGTGGTTATTTCACAATTTTTTTCTCTCTTCCTAATACAGCAATGGTGCTGTATAAAAATATTCACACTGAGTATGAGGAGTAGAATTTTGAAAATTTGCACCCTACTCCTTTAAACTGAATAACTGAAAAAAGTATATGATAAAAGTCAAATTTTGGTAACTCCAATAGGTTGCTAAGATACATAATTATGTATACCAAAAATGAAAGCTGTATCTCAAAAAAATGTAGAAAATTTAATTTTCTCTATAGTTCTCCCTTAAGTAATAAAGTATAATAATGCAGGTTATAGGGAAGAAACTATACTAGCTGGGACGATGTTATGAAGGTAAATAACAAGGAGTATATTAAGTATTATGACTAAATTAAGTATTAATTAAGTTGTACATAGAATGATATAGATAGAAATAACAATAATGATAGTCACGGAGTACAGAATGCAGGAATGTCAAGAGCCAGGATTCACGACAATAAATATGCCGATACTGATTGTATATATAAAGAGAATCTATTCATTATTCCCACCTGGCACTGTAAACAAGGAATAGTGGAAGCTTCGAGATGCATGACGGAATATTGCACATTTTTCTTTTGCTGCTAGAATGATTCTCAGTTATCGATTCCCTAATAAATAAATAAATAAATAAATGGCCTGCTCATTTTCCTGGCCTCGGCTCATTGGATTTTTACTTATGGGAACATTTAAGAGCAATTGTGTAATTCAAGAACATTGAAATTCTTTGCCAGCATATGAAGAAGGAGATACAAGACACAACAGGTGATTGGAATTGGGAAAGAATAAGACAGTCCATAATGCAGTGCTTATGGTAGCAATTTTGAGAACTATGCTGGACTTTGTAAACAAAAAATTAAATTGTAATAAGCAAACCTGTATGAACTAAAAATAAAAAGTATACCTGTAAAAAAAAAAAAATACATGACCTTTTTGCTTGTTTTAGGTTCTCTATCCCATTTCCCGAAAGTTTTCCACATATCAATTAACAGATAACACTCTGTACGCTATATCACAACATGCAGTAACTGCATTAGAGATGAATTCACGCTCCAAATTAAATAAAAAAAAAAATGGAAATACAGATATTATGTCTTTGCCTCATTTCCATGTTACAGCCAATTTTGTTTCAGTAATTCCTTTCATTGTTTGAATTAGCATTATGGATAAGGACTCTACATTTGAGGCTTGTTGATAATTGTACCGTATTTTGTTATATTAGAGGCTTATTCATATCGAAAGATGACTTACGTATCTCATACAGAAATTTGCGCATTTTTAGTTGTAGAGCCATATGAAAGCAACTGTTTATTTATTATTAATTTATGCGCACTGAAATGTCACACTAATATATAAAACCGGAACCACAAATCTGAAAGACATCTAGCTCCTTTAAACAAGAAGAGAGTTCTATGAGGCATTGCCAGCCTATCTGCACTCAGGCTCCTGAAGGGCTATTGTGGATATATAGTTGCTGGAACACAAAAATTACAACTTGGAAAACAGACGGTATCAGACTTATGTTTATATTACAAATTCTGTTGTTTTTGAATCCTGAATGCATCTAAAATTTAGTTCCCACACATTATATAATTATGCTGCACACCTGAATTTATGTGGATTTTTACATTTATAGATACAGATATTGAAAATTTTGAGTAGGTCTAAATATTCAGACTAAAAGGGGTTCGGGTTTTCAGAATCAGAAGAGCAACTAATAATGATTAAACAATTTGAAAGCTGTGAGAAATGCTATAATATTATATTACATCTTACAGCAAAGGAATGATCAGAGAAATAACAGATTTATGAGATCATAGCAGTTTTATGTGTGGTTGTTGTCTTAGTACATTCTGCACATACTACTACGTGAGACTTAGACTGAAGTTATAATTTATCTGATCATGTCTCATATCTGGAATACAAAATCATATTTGATAGTAATATAAATACTTGAGATACAAAATATGAGTAAGGAACATTTAAATGAATAAGTAATTAATGATAATGTCCTAATATATACACACTATTTAGGTTACAAAGGTGCTATTAGTATGATGAAGCATACATTTGTTCTAATGGAAGTACATATAACCTTTTCATAATCTTTGGGAAACGCAATTATAAAGGTTTATGTAATAGATAAATAGTCACACATATACATGCCGTATTAAATATGAATATAGTAATAAAAGAAATATCACAAGTGCTTCATACATATATGGAGAAAATTCATATATATTCCCATTTTTTATATTGATCATGAAACATTCACACATTTTAATAGTAGGCAATACTCATACTTGCGACTTGTTCTTACATTCGTTTAGGCAATAAACTAAAATTATGCACTATATCATGACTTTCTCTGCACAACTTTACAATATTTAAAGAATTTCACATGCACATCTCACCCCCCCCCCCCCCACACACACAGATATATATGCACATTTAATTTTTAATGCAATGTACACATTTTATTTATTGTACAATACCTGACAAAATTTAAAGTTACTTAAAAAATCAATTTCTCCAATTGGCACATGTTGAATAACTCAATAAAATTTACGTTAGCAGTTCCATTTTTCTCAAAGATTTTAATGTTTGTTCTAAACATGCAGTTACATTAATATTATTACTTAGGAAAGTATTATGTCATGGTGTGTTTTATATTCCTAAGAAAATGAGTAAAGAACTTAAAAAAAAAAAAAAGAAAGAAAAAAAGTAATAATAATTAAGGGTGACCATGACCAGATCTAAACCAACAAACATTGTTCTATGGATTTCGCATTGATGGAGTCTTTTAACGAATATACTTCTGTGTTTTATTTAAGATTGAAGATTGTGATATGTATAATTTAAAAATTGTAAGCCTCATATTTTAGTTTATAAACAAACATTTTACATTGACTAAATTTAATTGTTTTATAACACTTTGTCCTTGTGGCAACCTCTTAATAATAGTAATAAACTACTGTACTGTATATACCAAACGATTATAGTGACATGACGGTAACAAATATATAAAAATTAACACTGACTTTTCTATTGGTTCCTTTTGTGTACAGGCTGCTCATATATAGTTTTATAAAGAGCACAGGATATTTATAGTATAATCTATAATTATGGAATGAAAAATCAGATCGTTTAAAACAAAATAATAATGCGAGATGGAAAACTTACATTTTCATGACTGAAATTTAGGATACTGTGACATCAAAGCAGTAGCTCTGGTTTCATTCATAAAACAAAAAAATATTACAAATAATGTATACAATGCTTATACTTTAAGAATTTCACAGAAATTAAAGAACATTGGATGCCTGTTTAAAGCATTCCTTATCTTCATTCCCTACTTACTTGGGATATTAAAACAATCACAGCACCAATGTAATGAGACAGTTTGGACCAGACCCTTACATTTCCTGTGATCACGACACATATGAAGGATGGTAATCGTAGAGTTCTATGCATTCTTTTTTTCAAAACATGTTTAATGAACTATTTCAATCGAATCTATTATTCATTATTTATAATTTAAATATGAAGATGGTATTGACCTTATGCATACAAAATTACCACGTAAGTTGCTAGTAATCTAAATAAAAGTTGTGGGGAAATCATTATACAATATCTAGCTTCTGGAATTCAACCTTACAATAAGCAAGAGAGTTTTATTGTTTAATTTCGGTAAATGATGAAACTCAAGAATCTATTTATTTTCTATTGCATGATACTGAAATTCTGAAAGTATTTACACTTACATTTATTTCATCTATTAATTATATTTAATTTATATTAATATAGACTCTTTAGTTGAAAAATATACTACTTATTTCCAAAGAAAAGAAAGCGAGAAATATGATTAGACACTATTTGTCATCAGTGCTAATTGTAGTTGTGAACTAGAAACAGGCAATTCGGACATTTCTTTTGCATTTTGAATAATATTTGGAGATTGAAGTAAATATGCTTGCCTACAAAACTCGTATACATGATAAGTATCATTAGCAATCTCACCACAAGTACAGTTTAAGGATTTGAGGCATGCTTTTCAGGAAATTAACTGAAATCAAATTAGCAAAACCTTCCTTAACAAACAAATCATTGTGTATCAACATTAAAATATTACAGAACTACAGATTCGAGTAATTTACATTTTCTATATTCATGTATTTATGCAGCAGACATGTAAATGTAACTTTAATAAATCTATATAATAAAGAAGTTTTATTTGCCTAATACTTACAAAAATTGAATAAGAGTTGCAGCATATGATTACTTAAAGACAAGAAACTAAAACAAAATATAAGTAATCAAATTCATAACCATCACTTTTGGAATTACGAAAAGCTCCTATTCTGACTACAATTTTCAGAATACAAATTACAAGAAAATTATTTACATGTCATTACTGTTAGAATTTAAAACAGCTAGACGTGCAATGAGCAGGTCTGAAAATAAGGATCATGGGAACATAAATTGAGTGTTTGATCTTGAATATCCCAAACAGGCATATTATAAGGAACTTGTAAACAATTAAAGAGAGAGAGATAGTAAATTAAACTCAATACAGAAATATTCCACAGGTGCAATTTTGTGCATTGGGAAAATTAAAACAAACCTATAGAATGGAAGTCAGAAATAAAATGAAATACTGAAAGACTATACATTATAAACACAGAAGCTTGCTATAAAGAGACCAATCTTAATTAAGGGTTTGGCATTTATATGAACACACACAGTGCCATAAACTTAAAAGCTTACTAGATCGAAACTTTTACAATCAAATCAAAATGAATAGAAAGGAATAATTAAATAACAATGAGATATTGACAGAACACTACGATATTTAATCAAAGGTTGATCATATTTTTCTCTAAAGTAGTCTTGTATGTATGACATTAGCAAGACACTAGTTTCAACATTATTGTACAGAGTACGGTACGAACCTCTTTTATGCAATTAAATCCATATGTTTGTTATATGTGTATTATTATGAACTGTCCAGGCCTGTGCTTAAGCTTGTGGTTATAGTCTAGTTAAACTTATGACTGATTACTTTTACAGTAAGTTTTTCTTGTTCTCTTTAAAGAAAACATTGAAAAAGCTATGCTTACTTTACGTTAATATAGTGCATACATTATATCTTTCCACACTCACGGAGGTAGATCGGAAGCGGCAGTGCACATCGCAGTTGTCCACATGTGAGCATGGAAAGATAAAATCTATGCACTGTATTAAAGCAACAGAAAGAAAGACTTCAAAAGAATATAAAATTAATATTTAAGTTATGAAGTATTAAAGCTTTGTATATTATAATTTCCAAAAAATTAATAACAGCATGAGTAATACGTGAATAACAGTAGTACTGAAATTATACACCAACACGAATGAAAAGAGAAACTTCCCTGTAACAACGAAAATAATAAGCAATCTGACTATCTGTTGATAATAATTACAAAACTTTAAATGTGTCATTAGATACTGTAGATTGATGGATTATTTTAAACTGTATACACAATCAACATATTTTAATTGTAATCCGAGTAGTATTGTAGCACTTACAATTTTATAACTTGTATGTACTACAAAGGACAGAGGATTATGAGAAAGAGAAAAAAATAAAAGAAAACGAAACAGCACACTGCTTCAATTTTCTCGTTCATTCTGTCAAACTATTACATTTTACATGGTGTTTCTTTCCTTTTCTTTTTTTTTTTTTTTTTTTAATCTAGTACAGTATTTTAGGCACTTAAAACTGAAAACTGAACATAAATTAAATACATAAGATAAAAGGAAACTACTGCTTTCTGAATCCACTGAATTAATTGCAATAAAAGTAACTACAATACTAAACATACAATATTATATATATATATATATATATATATATATATATATATATATATATATTGTGTGTTTATTATCTAACCCATGAACACTGTTTAATTGACCTTACATGTGTGATTTAACTACAATACATTGGTCAAAGGATAGCAGACTTTATTATATCCTTAAAAGATATTCTAAGAGACCACAATTAACCTTATTTTTGTTATAAGTGTGGAAATGATTACAGTAATATTAAATAATAAACACAGCGGTGAATACTTCAGCAGAACTTTCATCCAAATTTAATTATACAATAGAATGAGGAACACCGGTAAGTGCACCTAATAAAACGGATTTCCCTTACAATTGTTTTAACAACATACCACTTAACTTACATTATTCATAATATTAACTACATTAAAAGACAAACTATGGCAGAATAATTAGTTACTTCTAGAATACAACAGCAGTTTCAGTATCTATGTCTAAGCAATGTGCATATTCAACTTCTATTTTTATATTTCTCACTGAGATGTGAAGGGAAAAACGGAACAAAGTGATGGAAATGAAAAATTGTAAATAATATTACAAATGTACACAACAGAATGAAATGGATAACTAAAATGCCAATGGAATCACATATTCAATAAAAGTCAACTTGAAAATTATTAAGTACTGGTAAATCCATGGCTCCCACCTTTATATCAAAACTACGATCTCATCCACTGAAGTATTAATAAGGAGTAAAGTTAAAAATGCCATCATCAAGGAGTGTAATACTTTCATCAATACAAAACATTAAGATTTCACATGATTAAACATTACACAAACAACTAAATATTAATTACTGGTGTTATACTGCTTTTTATAAATTAACGACTTGAACATAAAAAATGGAAGATAACTTCTCCTAAAATAGTATCCAAGTGATAGGAGAGTCTCTGTTCCCAACATTAATAAATAGAACACCACTCATACACGTGCACGACACACATTTAATAAAATGCATACTGAATCAACATGATACGTTTTAGTTACGCATTCTTGTAAATTATGATCCTAAAATAACCTTTGAAGTGGAAGAATACAAATTCCTTGTGTGGACAGTCAGATATTACATATAATTGACGCTGGAACTGCAACGGAAGACATTTTGAGTCAGTTTCCGAAGCTTTGGCTGTTGGCAGTATCAGTCAGGTCATACGAGGTGCAGCTGGGCAATCATTCTCTTCACACTTTCTGTACTACAGAAATACCAGGAACTTGTACTTGGCTTCTTCCATTCAAAACATCTGGTGTTGATCCTGAGAAAAATTGCACAAATATAATTATTATGATCTCAGTATTGCATGCAATTGTACTCACTGGATGATTTTCACTAAAACTAAACTGTAAACTGAAATGCATCTGCCCTCACTCGCCATTTAAGTAGGTGGGTTATTTTAGGGTATTCAAGTGGATTATTTTACGACGCTTTATCAACTGCTCTGGTTATCTAGCATCTGAATGATATGAAGGTGGTAATGCCGGCGAAATGAGTTCAGAGTCTAGCCTCCAAAAGGTTATTCCATAGCAGTGAACCAGGGTATTCAAAATAGAATGGCAGAGTAGGTTAGCATTGAGCACTTCAGTCATAATGCATACAGTAGAACCCTGCTTATCTGTCACCCTATTAACCGATTGATGGATTATCTGTCCGTTTTTCTCTCGCTTTTTTTCTGCAGAAATGTGTGAAGTACTGTACATTGTGTTAGCACGTTATTTCGCGGGTGATCGTGTAAAGGGGGTTAAGTCAAATTGCAAGGTTTGTAAACTTCTCTCCTTTGATACTGAACAAAACCCCTTTGTCACAAAATATGGAGCACTGCAACTGCATCATAGATGGAAGAATGATTTAACCCCTTTAACACTAGAGAAAAGTAATTGTGGATAGTTCAAATCTGTACTTATTCCAGTTTAGCCAAATCAACTTAACCCCCTTTACACGAGCACCCGCGATTTTTTCTAGAGAATGTTATTACAAGTCTTTTCCCTTACACAGTATGGTCGTACTATATAACTTCTGTATAAAATGTCTTCAAAAAGAAATCTTGTTGTGCTAAGTACTGGAAAAAAAAAATGTAAATAATTTAGTGCTTTGGAGAAAGAGAAACTGTGGCTCATCTCGCAACAGAATACGAGACTGGAGTGTATAAAGTTTGCAGATGTATAACATGAGACTTCCACTATTCATATCTTTCCACAGGCACCCATTACAAGGGATTTCCTTGCCCTTAAAACCCGTCGTTGACAACGAAACTTAAATTAGTGAACTTGTGATCCACTCCTTAGTATGTTAAATACAAGGCCATAGAGGAAATTACCAAAGTGTAAGTATTCTTCACAAAATTTACGAAGATTTTCTATGGTACAGATTATCCGACTTCTTTGATTAACCATTCAGCCCACTCCCTTCATTACCACGGATAATAGAGGTTCTACTGTACTTTGTGTGTTCCTGTAAATTCTATTAGCAGAGCCACCACTAAGCAGTGCTAAAATTTGCTGCTCCCCTCCCCCACCCCAACTCCTACAAACAGTTTATGATTAATTAATTTATTTATTTATACAGGTCATGTTTAGTTTAAATTAGTATTAAATGAAATGTTACAATTCAGAAAACAATAAATTACTGGAATCAAAATAAACGCTTCTTACTTGTGAATTATAAAGATTTCCTTTGCACATTCTTCACAGAAAAAGCATTTATGATGTCCGTCATCAATGAATTATTGTTAACAATATAATAGTTATACCAATTATTAATATCGGTGGAACCATTTAATTGTCATCAAGTCGATCTGACGAAGCATATCAGACCTCAGACTCGATGCAAAGAAACATAAATTCAAACTTATTCAGTCTTGAAACAAAAGTGATTTGTAAAATGCAGGCTATGGTTTATTTTTAAGCATTGGTTTTGTTGGTGGTATAATTATTAAGAGTATTTCTTACTTCGATAGGAAGTAGAAAGTAAACTGAAAAATAAACTCCAACTCTTTGCGGAATAAACCTTTCATATTGCACATGCTGAAAAGTGATGAAATAATATTGTTGACGGTATATTATATTGGAAATATGTGGAGTGTAACTTTAATAGTGGCAACACTGCTGTAAAAGCGAAACGAGACGGAGTTAATTGTTGTCACTTCTACAAGATGTTAGTCTATGTCTGCCCTTCTTCCCCCTAAAGGGACTCTTCCATTCGACTCACAGTGCATGCTCTGTGGAGAGCTGAAGTTAGTCTCCTGTTAGTTACAGCTCTAAGCAGTTGTTTTTCGCCATGTTTACAAAGCAGGAACAGCGATCTTGGCTGAAAATTCAATCTGCCCATGGTCATACAGAATGACAATGTCATGATGGTCTTGATGAGGCAAGGTGGGTTCGAGCTTTCAACGAGGGGTGTGACCACGTGGAAAACATGGGTCGGCCAGGTTGTTCGAGTGTTAGTGAAGAGGAAGTGCAAGCTGTTTCTGCTCTATTAGACTACGATCGACGAGAGACGGTACGTGAGTTAGCCCAGGAGATAAGAATATCGCATATGGCTGTGTTTCGTATTCTAAAGGATCACCTAAAAAATGAGAAAAATTGTATCTCAGTGGGTTCCCTAGGATTTGACGGAGGCACAGCAATGGATACGATGTGACACCAGTCAAACTCACTTGGAGCATTATGATCATGAAGGAGATGCCTTTTTCCAGCATATTGTTGCGCTTGATGAGACACGGGTCAGGTCATACGAACCTCTACTTAAGCGCCAATAAAATGAGTGGAGTCATTATGGGTCACCACAAAAAACAGTGGTGCGTCATACCTCTATGAATGTGAAAGTTATGCTGATTGTTTTGTATGATTGTGACGGCGTAATCCTAACACATACAGTCCCGCAAAGACAGAATGTTAATGCACAGTATTTCAGTTTTTTTTCTTGGAGCATAATTTGAGACCAACGTTGCGAAGAAAGCGTCCACACGTTTTGCAGAACCCTCCCATCATTTTGCAGGATAACGCAAGGCCACACACGGCACATCCTGTAGCTGATTTGTACCGTCGCTGGGGGCGGGAAGTGTTTTTCCATCCACCACATTCACCGGACTTAAGCCCCTATGATTATGACTTAATCCCAAAGATGAAGGAACCACTTCGTGACGTTCGATTCCGGACTTTTCCCGATATTCTGCAGGCAGTAGGGCAGTCCATCAGAAACATCAACAGAACAGGAGCTGCTACATGAATACTACGACTTCCACATTGCTGGTTACTACATTGAAGGACTGTAGAAGTCTCACAGATGTATCACTTGTATATTCGTAATAAATAAATAGTTGTCATTATTAAAGTTACAACCTGTGTATGACAGAGCTTTGGTTACTATTCATAGGGATAAATAATAAACACACATCCAATTTGATTTTGGACAATGCATTCTTGTTTATACAAGCAGTTATATTTAAGCAGTTTAAGTATAATACCATGATACTAGCATTCCAATATAATAATTTTGCAGCTGCACACTTTCCTTTTACTCTCGCCGCGACCACGACAATGCGATAACAAAACAATATCCAACTTCCACAAAGTGTTCAAGAACAAACTTCAAAAAATATTTTCGAACAAGTGTTTAAAAAAAATCACTGTAAAATGAAAATAAAAAAAGAAAGAAAAAAGGAAGAGAGAGAGAGAGAGAATACTGCCCCCCTGGAAATTGCCGCCCTAGGCAACTGGCATATAGAGTCATTTGTCCATAAAACTGGACAATCAGTTGATCTGCAATATTATTGTGTCTGAATCAGGTTTTTCCAAATAATATACAGACCCTGTAATCTTATTTTACCACCGAAAGAAACGATGTATTCTTATCACCCCTTAAAATCCATCTCTCTCAATTGAGTTTAAACCTGAGAACTTTGGCTTCTTTGGTAAGCATGATAACAACTAATCCATCCAGCCTCAGTGAATTCAAGAAGAAGATTTGAAATCTACAATTGTTTAGTCCACGTAACTATAATATTTACCTTACAACAGAATGAGAGAAATCTCTAATTTTCAAAACAATAAATCCGATGCTGTCTCCGAACTCCAGGTTACAGTTTCACTATCCTCAGCAGGTTTCAGGTAATCTTCTTCTTCCTCTCCTTTAGATTTGGAGTCTGAAGACGCAGCTATCTCTGTGGTGCGAGGTGGTAGTAATGGTGCAGCTCTGGTCACGCCCAACTGGAAGTCTTCACTTCCCAGGTGAATCTTGCTGGGAGTGTAGCTAGCCAGGCTACTGCCACCTACAGGAAATACTAAATGGGTTAAGCTAGCCATACTAATGCCTAAATCTACTATCTTTAAAAGTAGCACTATAAATTATTGTAAGCAAGTGTTACAGGCTTTCATGTTACTACAAATATATTACTTAAAATATGGACTAAATTAATATGACAACTGATATAGAATACCGCAAATTGCATGAAAAGTTACAGCAACGATAACAAAAGTCACTTTCATTTATCCTTGATGGTCCTCAGTCAATGTAATATTTTTTACTGTGACAAATGTTCTCATATAGACGACAGCTGTTCTTATAAGAAAAATTTTGATTTATTTAAACAAAACAGGGACATGCATGAGTATTCAACAGGACAAACAAATTATATGCTAGACATCAAAATATTCAAAATCTCCAATGTGCATTGCTAGACATCAAAATATTCAAAATCTCCAATGTGCATTGTCAGTAAAATTGTCAATAATCTTCCAACTGATGTTGTAAACATTAATAATTTGAACTCACTTAAGGCTACAGTCAAGCCATTTTTATATGAGTACCGGTACTGTACGGTACCCTTAGTATGATTTCAATGAATTTATTTTATTTAAAGGGCAATTTTAATAGATTTTCTTTTACTGTGTATGTACTGGAATTTTGTAGTCATTCTGATGAGTATATTCATACTGTATATGGCCTACAGACAATAAAGATATCCATCCGTCCATCCATCTATGCACAAGATCAGCTGTTATAAGATTGCATACTGATGGCCACCACCATTTGCAAAGAACAGCTTAAGTGAAGTTGCTATGCTAAAGAAAGAGTAATAATTCTGATTATCATTTGAGTAGCAGAGCAATTGTCACACCTCACTGGACTAAGTACAAGCAAATGTTGTATCGCTAATAAACAAATTGCTGCTAAAAAAAATAATTAAATGCAACTCCGAGAAGTAGCAATTTAATCTCTATTCAACCAAAAGAATGTAACAAAGGTGGTGGTTGCACAAACCTGCAATCAGGCAAGAAACCACCATTGACTATACTTTATTGTATCAAGATTAGTAAAGACTGACATAATATGTGCCAAGCACGTAACTAAAAGAAACAAGAAAGAAATGGAGAGAAACACACTGGTAGTTACACGTAAAAAAGTATGTCACATATAAATACAAAATAATGTAGGTATCAAAACAGGCAGCCAGGTGAAAGTGGATTTTAATATACAGTCTAATAGGATAGTATCAAGAGTATGCAAATTCACAATTTATTTCCCAAATAATTAAATCTATGCACAATGTTTACTAAGTTAATGTATACTAACGCAAAAATTACACTAGGGATTCTGTACCGATTGGCCAAGCTTGCACTAGAACTATAGGCTTTGGTGAAAACTGCGGCTTATATGAACCTGAAATAATAAGGGAAGAGTATTTCGACATTCATACAAGTTAGCAAGAGGATAATTTCTTAAATATAGTTTAAAAGAAACAGAATACTGTAAAACTTGTCAGCATCTTAACAAAAGCAACGGCTCAGCATTTTTCTAACACTCGTCAGATTAATTAATCAAGTCCTGCCATAGGAGTCCTCCATGTTATTTATCAATCTATGAAGCAAGGCCTGCTAGTTTCAAATCATACACGCTGACATGAGACAGTATTTATTGAAGAAGCATTCAACAATGATAATTGCTCTTCTATATTTGTTTTTATTTTCCTGGAATAATAATAAATACTTTATGCCTATATTTAAGTTTGGAAGAAATTTATAAACTAAACAACTGCTTGATTTATTTTAGTCTACCTAACATGTTAACGTGTGCAATTTTCAGAAGTCCTGACATTAGTATGAGGATAATAACAACCTTCTCTACATAAGTTTTTCTTTCAAACTTATTTCAAAATAAGTTGTAATTATGGCATGTCTCTTGTTGAAATAATGAGAGGTTTCTGAATTTACAAAGAGAACAGAACAATTCATGCATAAATTACAAGAAATACCTATAAAATGTGGTTTAACAATAGAGACTATAACTATAGCATTTAGAGAAGTAGTAATAAAATTATACAACAGAGAAAGATATGACAATAAAGCTAATTTTTGTAAGCCACAGGTACCATACATAGAATTTTCAAACCATCCACATTACAACAAACTTACAATTTATAAAACACATTCATTTCATTCATTTAGTGTTCTGCCCAAGGGCAGATCTTTCACTGCAAACCCAGATTTCTCCAAGCTTTCCTATTTTCTGCCTTCCTCTTTGTCTCCTCATATGATCCACATTTATCTTAATGTTGTCCATCATCTGATATCTTCTTCTACCCCAAACTCTTCTCCAGTTCACCATTCCTTCCAGTGCATCCTTCAGTAGCCAGTTTCTTCTCAGCAGTGACCCAACCAATTCCTTTTCCTCTTCCTGATCAGTTTCAGCACCATTCTTTCTTCACCCACTCTTCCCAGCACAGCTTCGTTTCTTATTCTGTCTGTCCACTTCATACATTCCATTCTTCTCCAAATCCACATTTCAAATGCTTCCATTTGCTTCTCTTCACTTCGTCGTAATGTCCACGTTTCTGCCCATACAACCCCACACTTCATACAAAGCACTTCATTAGTCTCTTCCTTAGTTCTTTTTCCAGAGGTCTGCAGAGATTTCTATTAAAAGCTTCCTAGGCCATTGCTATCCTCCTTTGATTTCCTGGCAGCAGCTCATGTTACTCCTTATAGTACACCCCATGTATTTGAAGCTGTCCACTTGCTCTATTGCCTCATTTAGAATTCTCAAGTTTACCTTCTTTATTTTTCTTCCTATGACTACGGTCTTCGTCTTATTTGCATTTATCTTCATCCCATACTGTTCACAGCTGTCATTTAGCTCCTCTATCATATCCCTTAGTATCATCTCCTTTTCTGCTAACAAAGTCATATCATCAGCAAATCTTTGCACTTTATTCTTCTGCCTCCTACTATCACTCCTCCAATGTCCTGAAAACAGTTCTTCACTAAATTCTCCAAGTAGATGTTGAACAGGATAGGTGATAAAGGGCATCCTTGTACAAAACACATTAGCAATACCTATTTGTCTGTATGAATGCGAAATCTGGACTTCAAAACAGAGGCATCATTTGGGAGGAGTGATGCAGGGAGGTAATTGCCCCCTTTTGAAGTTTATGATTTAAAAAAATAATAATTGAGTAGTTTTATTAGTAAAAGAATGTGAGAACTGTACCTTTAATATTAAAATATTACACTTCTATATACAGCGCCTTCAACTTAAGATGCAATCCTGGTCAGAGCAGGTGGGCAGGCGATAGACCATTCTCTATAGCGGGAAAACGAAGTGGTGTTGTGCGGCAGCAGGCAGGTGGGTGGGTGGATAGGCCGGTATTTCAAGTGAGAAAATCCAGTGGTGTTGTGAGGCCCAGCATGCAATTAGTGTTAGTTTGTCTTCTGTAAAGTGTGAATGTGTTTGGTCAGTTTTAGTCTTCATTTAATGTGTTTGGTGAACTGTGCTCTATTTAAGTTTAAATTTATCATGGTGTTTACCACCATGTGACTTTTATCTTTGGGGTATGTTAAAACATAAAGTGTACATGAACAATCCTCATACATTAGAGGAACTTCAAGAAAATATTCGGGCCGTGATCTCCAGCATTTTAAGGCAGGAATTGGATCACGTATTTCAGCATCTTCTTCGCCGGTGTGAGCGTTGTATTGAAGCTGATAGAGGTCATTTTGAACATCTTATGTCTTGAGGTAAGGAAATAAACAGCATTAAATTAATTTTACAGAAGATAAACTAACACTAAATATGGGTAGAAAGAATGCATGCCGGGCCACTTAGCAGTTCAATTACTACACAACGCCGCTGGGTGTTACCGCTTGAGAGTACTGCCTGTCTGCCGGTGCCTGGGTTGCGTCTTAAGTTGAAGCCGCTGTACCTCTGATTGAGATTCTGGCTAATATGTATAAATCTATTATCAGGCAGAACATCTCACTTGACGATAGAAAGAAAGAACAAGTATACATCTGAAGTCTGATTAGTATAGTATGTTTCTAGTCAGCGATTTATGCAATGGAGAGGGAAAGGAACTGGCCACCCTATCCCATTATCTCCTGGTTTAATTTTCTCATAATTGATGCCTTAATGGTGTCACTTATGGGGTTCTTCAGACAGTTGACTAAACAATGAAAGACTTTGTTCGATTGAAACCAAGGCATTTCCCTTTGCTACATTAGTGGTTAGCTACTGTAAATAAAAGTAATTTTTTTTTGTCATTCAAAATTAAAATTTCTTTATCAATAAAATTGTGTGTTCATTTGTTCGCAACTACTGCACGTCATATTAACAGCAAATGATAACGGAAGTGCCTCGAGTCTCATGTAGTTATGTTCGTGTTAGTGTAAAATACTTCAATCAAACCTTGCTTCAAAATATTTACAAGATCCATGCATTGATACTAACAATCCCTTTGCTACTGAAACAAGCTCAAAACATTCAAGACATTATAGCAATATAGTGGGAGGAGATAATGTGGCCATGTCATTTCAAAACACAACAAAAACACTATATAAAGAAATTTTTGGATAAATTGGCAGCAGATCAACCAATACAATATCCAGAAGAAAAGTTCCGAGTACTTGTCTTAATAAATGTTTAGTGTGTATCGTTTAACAAGACAGTAACAGTGAGCTATAAAAAGCACAAATGAGGTAACAAGAAAATACTCTGTATATTACAAGAATAAAAAATAGAGCAAAGGGCTAACAGTTTCTATGGATATTATTCAACAGCTTTATCATATACTTTGTCTCAAAAACTTGATGTTTTTGCACCATAATGAAAGAAAATAATTTGTTACTAGCAATGTTCCAGATTTGTGTAGTTTTTCAACTCCATTTCGCATGGTTAACGACTACAGCAACACCTGAATGATCATTCAGCAAACTGGAAATTATCAAACACATAATTATTATGCAGGATGTTCAAAAATTAAGTATTGATTTTGTTGAAATAGTGATTATATTTACAGTGTTTGTAATGGTATACACACACTATACATACACATTACTTTCAAAATGTGCAACATTCATGTCGCGACATACCTTCCATTTTTCGGCAGTGGCGCAAAAAACTTTCTGGAGCAATGTCAGTATTATGGCGACTGCAACTTGTGTAATGCGGTTTCAGAGCTCCACCAATGTAGTAATGGGACAGGTGAACACATGTCCTTTGATAAATCCCCACACAAAGAAATCACACGCTGTGCAAAGTCCTCGTCATGCAGGTGTTGTACGGCTTCTTCTTCAGCGTGAAAAATTTCTATACATCATCGAGTGCGGACTGTTAAATTCTCGTGACAAACGCTGCACTGATTTTGGACTATGCTCAGTGGACAACGTGATGGCTTCAATGCTGACATCAGAGGACGATGGATGTTCATTGTAGGGTTATGTTGTGACTGTTCCAGTATGCTTAAACTTGTTCACCAGCATATGAATTGTTTTCTCCGTGGGTACAGCTTTATGGAATAGGCGATGAAATTTTGTCCAGATGTAACCTTATGACGACTCCTCCAGTCTTCACATCACAATAGAAACCTTCTCTGGTATGCTGAAGATGATGCAGATTCAGTTACTTGTAACGCCAGAACACATGTTTAGCTGTTGTCACAAAGCCAAAGCACGGACTCCAGAGCAACTATACAGTATACATACACAATGTACCTACAATTCACTGCCATACATATCTTATTCCTAAACGTTCTATTTCTACACAATCGATACTTAATTTCTGGAGACCTTGTATAGCTTCACAGTAACATATCAGGAATGTGGTTGAATTCTTTGCAGTCATAGAACAATGCTACTACGGCAAGTTCTGAGAAAGACCGGCCTTCTTTGGTAAGTTTTCTGAGTCTTACATTATAAACATGCATGTGTTAATACATGACCAAAATGAATTTTTAAGGCACTACTGATGTAGGGACATTATAGAGGGAGGTTTTCGTTTCTCTAAGGCATATTCAGAATTCAACGTTTAAGGAAGTTGCTCCTAAACGTCGAATGTAGCTTGCTTCAAGTACAGTATGTTTTGTTTATGTTAGACAGATCTCTTTCTGATGTGAAGACCATTTTGTGCAACAGGAAGTAATTTGAGCGTGAAAATAAAAAAAATTATAATTATCTTTATTGAACACATTGTATACAACTTGTTCATCTTTCTAGTCATTTTTTATTTGTTCTAGAGACTGGCATGGGATCTCGCAGAATGAATGGTGATTGTGAAGTGCTGATGGAATGATGATGATGTTAATGACAATGGTGAGGGAAAACAGGAGAACCCCGAGAAAAAATCTCAGCACCCACTTTGTCCACCACAAATTTCACCTTGACCCAGAGGGAGATCGACCTGGGTCGCCATGGTGAAAGGCAGAACAGCTAACCACTCTGTCACGAGCAAAAGAGTTACTATATTCAATAAATAAAGAAGTGTAGATATTAAAACGTTAACCAATTATGCTCTTAAGTACCTAAACATCCGAGTAGTAGCAGTAGCAGTAGCAGTAGCAGTAGCAGTAGTAGTAGTAGTAGTCCATTTTCAGAATTTCTCCCTTTGGACCTTATGTCCTAAGTCTTGTGGGTTTCATACACCAACATTATAAAATCACTAGTAGTGAGACTGTACAGTTATGTAGACTCGATCCAAATGGTGATATCTCTTCCAAGAATCGCATTTTGGTCTGCTGAATTTGTAACTAGAAATGCTACTGCTTCAGGTACATACTTTCCTTTCAAATATTCAGTAAATATTGCTTTTTGAGGTCCATGTCTAATGAGGATATAACACTGCCAAAACATGTATTAAGATCAATGCATTTAGGGTTGACATACATCCAGAAAAATCGGAATTGTTCCGAGACAAGTATCCCACCAGAAATGTATAAAAATGATAAAAATCCCAATTTTAAAATTCACTGTGAATGATCAAGACAAGCATGATATTAAATTTGCCAATTTACCATTTATCACTACAAAAAAAGCATAGTAGGTATCTGATAAAAAAAAATAAGATTTCGCTTGTTCTTGAATGTGAAAATATTGTTCGAGTCTTTTTAAGTCTTTGTTTTCGTAAATCCATACATCTGATAGCTTTGTGATTTTGTAAACCTACAATTTCATGATCTCCTAAGCCACTCCAAAACTCACTGGTTAAGTCACTTATTGCTGTTGAAATAATCTTATTGTTATATGAGGCATTGAAATCTTACTTCATGTCCTTAGAAAATTTCCCAAGATACTGAACGATTTTTTTTTTTTTTTTTGAAAACCCGAAGTCAGAATCTCAGTCTTGGTTTTTTCGTTTTCAAAATGAGCGTTTTTAATCATCTATATTAAACATAGAAAAAGAAAATATGTCTGTTTGTGAGGTATTGGACGTATTAGAGAATCTCCTAACCAATCTTAGAGAAAGACGTGATACAAATTTGTTTAGGCATAAGGCCAAAAGTGTAAATAATTTGTTAAAACTGTGAAACAAACTCTTTAAAGAAAAAAACCAAAACGTTTTAAAATGTATGTTAGGCATATATTGAAAAAACGGGTGCCATATTTTGAAGATTTAAATTGTTTGAAGTGGATGAGTTTTGACGAGATTCCTCAGTGGGAAAAAGACTGAAAAGTCTGTCGAATTTATTTGTAATATAGGACACTACATTAATGATTCTTTATGATCTGACCAGTCAGTATGGTTGAAACAATATGTGGAGTAAGAATTAGATGGGGAGGAAGTTGGTAGTTACAAAAACAAGCAAGCTGATGCAAAGTGGATGTAGTTTTTTCAATCATGCAAATCTCCCGAGCAGTTTTCAGAACTACTGAAATTAACTAGGTTTTATTTTAGCATTCATAATCATAATGCTAATATGGAGAGGATAGGCATATTTATTTTTCTTTCATGAGCGTAATAGATTAAAAATATCATTGATTAAAGCAATCTTATTATTACAGTATAAAAGAAAAAAACTTTATGACTCTATTTTGAAAAATAAGGACCTGCTGGAATGTCAGAAAAACATGAGTGGCAGTGGCGGCTCCCGCATATTTCTTAAGAGGAAGAAAGAAGTTAACTGCACAAAATGACAGCTTCTTGAATGAAACATATTACAAATTAGCCTACATGCATACATGTAAGACCAGATAGTGTTCGGGTTTGCTTCCCTTTTGTATAGCAATAATCTGTTCTTGTAAACTGAGTTTCCTAAATAATTGTCCAAAATATAATATGTTTTCACTTCCATTCAATTTCAAATATATTTGTACAAAACTGACAACTTGGATGTTGTCCTGTCTAGTAGACAATGAATGGAAGTGAATTTCAGTGTTCAAAATGATCTACGATACTAACGTAGAACTACTTCCTCTTTGTTTTATACAAACCCGACTTTAGCTTTCAAATATCCTCGAAAGTTTCAAATCATGAATAGTACCCTATACATATAAAGTGCAATGAATAATATATTATTTTCATTTATAATTTTAAAAAAGTTTATATGGTGTCTTATAATTTTGCGTTAAAACTGTTTTTATTGTGCCTCCTCCAAGATGTGTTAGTCTGGTTGAATGCAACATCGTTAGATGGCAGCAGTAGCGAGCTTGCTGCACGACCAGTCTGTTTCTATTTCCCACTCATGCGCTGATTCAGAGGAGGATCTCCTCCCTATCCGTTCATTTACTTGCTTTAAAACTCTGCTTCTTTCTCCAGCTGCTAGTGCGCTGTTGTCTATGTGTGTTAACTGCAGTAAAGGAGGAAGCCTTTCTTCCATACAAACAATCTCGCATCCTTCTCACAGTTTTCTACAGCACATGAGCGCGCGTCGTTTAAAACTCGATCAACCGAGGTTTACTTATAGCTGTGAACTTAAAAATTATCGAATCTTCCCCGAATTTCAAGGCATATATTTCATTTGGTATTTACTTTCAGAAAAAGAAAAATGTGAGGAGGACGTTCCTCCCTTCCCTCCCCCGAGGAACTGCCGCTGATGAGTGGCATGCTTAATCATGTAAACAATAAACTCGTTTCATTATATTTGTACCTAGGCTTTTATTTATTATTATTTATTCCTTCCAACTGTATCCAACAGCAATCTCGAAAAGTTGTTCAGATTTCACTTGTACAGTGATTGACAAAAGTATTCGGAAAAATAAGGATTAAGATTTTGAATTACTTGTAGGTGGGAATGTAATGAAGAGAAAAGAGAATGCTTGTGAAAATAAATAATTGTACTGCCATACGTTATAAATGTGTACAGAACATAATCAATTCATCAACTCTTAAATAAAAGAAAAAAAAAAACATTGGCTACAAGAAGCTTGGACAAAAGATTCGAAAATAGACACAAAATATAAACAAAACAAACTTTAGTACTTAGTTGCCTACCACCTCCTGAAAATGACTTCTTTCAATCATGCAGACCTGGAAGAAACTCATTTTTCAGTGACATTCTGCCCTATTTGATGCCATTCCTCTAGAAGTTTCTGTTTGAGATCATTCTTGTTGGATATTCGATGTTTTCGGACTCGCTTCTCCAGTCCAGACCACAAGTGTTCGATTGGATTCAAGTCAGGGGACTGGGGTGGAGTGTACAAAGTAGACAATCCACAAACGAACAATTTTTGCGGTATGTTTTGGGTCATTATGTTGTTGAAAATAATAACCCCCTGCCTGAAACACCAAGTTTATCTGCACTCTTCTTAAGATTGTCCTGCAATATCTGTTTATACTTGAACTTGTCCATGGGTAAATTGTCAATAAATACTAGTTCTCCTACACCAGTGACCGACATGCACCCCCACACCATGACACCTCCACCTCCATGCTTAACTGTTGGTAGAATATTCTTCTGGTTCAGTTCTCTGTTCGGTTTTCTCCAGACCAAAAGTCGTCCATCAGAATGAAATACAGTATATTAAATTTACTTTCATCTGAAAATATAACCTTGTTCCAGAACCCTAAATCTTTGTCGAAAAATTCATTTGCGAACAGTAATCTCTTCTTTTTATTTACCTTGGTTTATACACGATTTCTTCCTTGGCACCCTGGCATTGTACCCGGCCCGATGAAGAGCTCTGGTTACCGTTTTAGGATGAACATCTGTACCAAAATCGTCCTGTAAATTAACTGATATTTCTGATGCACTCGCCTTTGGATATTTTTATTGTCTTCATAACCTCTCTTTCTTCCCTTTAGTTAGCTTTTGTGGACGATCTATGCGCTCTCTATTTATTAATGTCTTCCGTTCTCTAACATTTTTTATAATATTATATACTGTAGAACAGCTTCTGTTCACAGTCTTCGCAATTTCGACATACGTTTTTTGTTGTGTGTGTAAATTTATAATAATTTTTCTTTCTTCAATAGTTGGCACGTGTTACAGTTTTGCGTATCAGGAGAATACTGTGTGTGACTCATTCGTATATCGACTGCATCAGAACGATGGCCTGAAGCACTAGCAAGTGTATACACAGATGCTTAATAACTGTCTCCACGACTGCAATATTCGAGAACTTCTGTCCTAGCATACTATTGTTCAAATGGTTGCCAGTCGCTTTATGTTCAGTTTGACATCGATTTCTCTGTGTAAACACAAACAATATGGAATTATGTTATGATACAAAGAAAATTAAAACAATTATAACGTTTATTTCATCAAAATGTTGAATTTAATATCGATTAAGGGTTCATACGATTACTTCTGTCCTTCACTGTATATATAGCAACCCAAGTGCGTCAGAATACGCAATACGACATTTAAGGTATTCATATGATGGCATGGACCTCAGAAGACAGGTTGATTATTCATAACGAATTGCAATCTGTTTAACAAAATAAAAACAATGAAACCACACCCAAGCAAACCTTCAGCTGGGCGGCCATCTTTTACACCTCACAGCTATAGAGTCAAGGTCAAGGCTATCCATGCCACAACTTAATGCTATTATTGCTACAGCGAATATCAGACAAAACAGGCCTAGCAAGTAGTCTTACTACAGAACAGCAATCTACAGGTCACATTATTCTGCAAGTAATTTGTCCTGAAGAAAAAAAAAAGTCCTATTACGTTAACACATAGTCACACATACATTTTTGTTTCTCAAATAATAATTCTAAATAACAACAACATTATAAAAAAATCTAATATGCACGCAAATCAGATAAACTTCTTGTTTTCTGGACATTTCATTTTACTTATATGTTGCACGGTAAATATTATATAATACATTTTGCACAAATTGATACAAAATAGCTATAGTCTACGTATAGACCTATAGTAATGATTTATACCATTTTTTATATTCAAGGAAACATGCATTTAAAAGTGACATAATTGTTAAAATATGTTAGACTTCGCTTTAGCGGTTCATTCACGTTTAACATATGCTTACACACATACATGAAAAGAAACACGAATACATGTTTTGCGGAGACTTAAATATTGACTATCTCACTGAGAACACTAAAAAAGAAGAATTTAACACATTATTAGCAACCTTCAATTTAATGCATACGGTCAACTTTCAACTAGAATACAAAGAGGATCGATTTCTGCAATTGGTAATATAATTATAAGGAAAGATAGATTAGATAGTTACCGCACAGTTCCCATTATAAATGATCTTTCAGACATGACGCTCAACTAATAAGCATAAACGATAGCATTCCTGCTTCAAAACACCCGAATAAATTCAGGTTAAGGGTCATAAATGAAGAATATTTAAAGGACTTTGAAGCTAAACTAAAAAATGAAACATGGGAATCAGTATATGATAATGGTGATATGAATAGTAAATTAAATGTGTTTCATAATACATTCTTAAATATCTTTGAATCCAGTTTTCCTGTAAAGTACAAACATTCTCAAACATCTAAAAACAATTCGATTACACAAGGCATAAATATCTCATGTAAAACTAAGAGGTCTCTATATATTCAAAGTAGAAATAGTAATTACCCCAAATTAATAGCTCACTTAAGTACTCTAAAATATTACACAAAGTAATCTTAAAAGTCACACAACTTTACTATAACGGAATTATTCTAAACTCGAATAATAAAGTTAAAACAACTTGGAACATAATAAAAAAAGAAAGCGAAAAATTTAGAAGTAAAGAACAAAGTTATACTCTTGCAACAATTAATAATAGAAAAACATCAGATACAACAGAAGTTGCGAACATATTCAACAAACACTTTCTCTCAATAACTGACAACCTAAACATCCCACATAATAATAATAATAATAATAATAATAATAATAATAATAATAATAATAATAATAATAATGCTATTGATTGTTTGAAAGTATCTATTCCTGTAACTTTCCCAAATATTCAAATTTTTCCAACAAATCCACGAGAAATAATTACAATAATTCTAAAGCAATTAAAGTCTAAAAATTCCTCGGGATATGATGAAATTACAAGTAAAATATTAAAAGCCAGTTCACACATAATAGCAAGCCCCTGTCTTATTTATGTAACTTTTCAATGTTTAATGGTGTATTTCCAGAGCGACTGAAATATTCAGTTATTATTCCTTTATTCAAGAAAGAGGACAGAACCTCACCCGAAAACTACAGGCCCATATCCCTTCTACCAGTCTTCTCAAAGGTCTTCGAAAAAGTTATATATAAGAGAGTATATCATCATCTTGATAGATACAACATTCTCATTCCGGAACAATTTGGATTCAGAAAGAATAAATCAACTGAGCAAGCGACGTTTAATTTAACTGATAAAATTCTGGAAGCTATTAATAAAAAATTACAAGTAGGAGGGATAGTCTGTGATCTCTCCAAAGCTTTCGATTGTATTAACCATAAAATTCTACTACAAAAATTAGAATACTATGGTATTAAAGACATAGCATACCATTGGTTTGAGTTATATCTCCTAAACAGAAAACAAAAATTTGAAATCAACGCATTCAGCAACTCCTTTAAGCGCCGTATTCATAAACGAGACTTTGGATGAAGACTTCCCAAAGTCGACTTTCGTAGTAAAGTTCAACTTTGTTGAAAGTCCTATTCATCTATACTAATAATAAATCTGTAGCCGAAATTTTTCTGGTAATTTTCGATTTTCCAAAAATAATTGGTCCTAACATATATAATTAATCACCCTGAAACTGAAAATCGCTTTTTTGAAATTTTTGTTTGTATGTCTGTCTGTATGTTTGTTACCTTTTCACGCAATAATGGCTGAACGGATTTCGATGAAAATTGGAATATAAATTAAGTTCGTTGTAACTTAGATTTTAGGCTATATGGCATTCAAAATACATTATTTAAAAGGGGGGTTATAAGGGGGCCTGAATTAAATAAATCGAAATATCTCGCTTATTATTGATTTTTGTGAAAAATGTTACATAACAAAAGTTTCTTTAAAAATAATTTCCGATAAGTTTTATTCCTTGAAAAATTTTGATAGGACTGATATTTAATGAGATAAATGAGTTTTAAAATTAAAATAACTGCCATCTAAGGCCGTGTAATGAATTAAAAAACAAAAGACTTCGTCTATAAGGGGCCTTGGACAGCAAAAATCGAAAGCTATGAAAGATAGCCTACAGATAATGTTTCTGTATTTGTATGAAGTAATATCGGAAGCTAAATTAACAGATTTGTATAATTAATTATTAATTCACTATTGGAAAGTGTAGTTTCTCTAAATGGACATAATGCTATAATGTTATTACAGTAACTTCTGAGTGAATCGAGGACAGGTAAGATTAAAATAGCTTCTTATGCACAGAAAACTTGATAGGCTAATCTGTACATTCGTTTCCTGTACTTTCTAAAATAATTTTTATGACCAAATGAGTGGTCTCTGGATCAAAATGATCGCATTTTAATTATGCAAATACAATTTAAATTAAGTAATATAATAAACGAATGTTCCCTGGATCAAATGTCCTATTTTAATTATGTAATTACTTTATATTTATTTCTAACGGGTGCAGCGGAGCGCACGGGTACGGCTAGTATACAATACTTCTGAGACTTCGACTTTGATTTCGGTACGTCGAGATTTAACGATCTTGTTCTAATGTTGGCAATCAAAATCACTGCCTTCTAAACGATTTAAATTAGTAGATAGTTGAAATAGGGTAGGCATTGCCACAATCAAAGCCATCTTTTGAGTCACAAATCAGTGAAACAATTGAACATCAGTACATCGCGAGCTTGGTTTGACAAGGTTCTAACTGACAAAATCGGTGAAATTGACATTGTGTACTCATAACCTGTCATTCAATCAGATCTTTATAGGAAACTGACTTTTATTGTTATCTGTTGACAAACAAAGAAATTAGTACTGTGCCATAGTTCTATCTGCAATCAAATTGGTTATTTCTTTAATTTGACAAGGTTGTAACTACAAAACCATAGCTCATGCTTTTGTTCTGCAGTGTTGGCGGTTTAAAAGCGCATTCCTATTACTGAAACCTTCTTGCTTATCTACTCATTGTTGGATACTCGTATGAATAATTTTTCCTGAAGTGACTTTATGTTCTGTTAGATTGAATCTTATAATACAGTCATGAGTGAAAATAAATTCGAGCAAGATATTTTCTCGAATAGTGATTGAGATGATTTCGTCCCACCTACTTCTACCGAGACCAACCAGTAGTGATGAAAATGCTGCTAAGTAATAAATTGAATTATTTCTGTAACTACAGTGTGTCCAAAAAATCGAACCAGTTAACAATATTTGCAAGAATTAAATTTGTATGAGTGTCATAGTTATCCATTAGACATTGTTGTCACATACCACATTCCGGAATTAGTTTTCTTTTAGAGTAACCTTAATTATGAGCCCTTTTTACCATATCACATAATATTATAATGGTGTTACTTAAAATTTTGTATACACAGTGAGCTCAATAAATTATTTTTATTACTATTTTCTGTTACTGTTATAAATGTGTTACTTCTTGACTAACAGGAACATAATACTCAGAAAGTCTGTGGGCCTATAAAGTAAGTAACTTATAATGTTGTTTTAAACATTAGAGGAAGAAAGTAAAAAAGACATCATGACGTAAAAAAAACTAAAATTTCCTACATTATGTGAAGATGTATTCCTCAACCATCGAACATGAATATTTATTATGCGACAGCAACAGCAGAATATGAAAGTAGCATTACAACAAACAGTTCTAAAACGGATGTTGATGAAAATGAAGTAGAAAAAAGGAGTAGGGTTGGAAATGAAACTAATACAAATCGTGAACCACTTCAAAATACACCAAAGAAGAAGAATGTACGGAATGTTATGGCCAAACCAGTATCGTGGAAATGTAATATGCGCAAGAAAACACATCAGGAAGGTAAGGTGTAGACTCTGTGAATCGTAGAGGAGAGGAAAATATGTTTCATAAGAAACTGTAATTATACCAAAAATGTCAGGCAATATACAAATGTAAACGTAGCCAAAAAATACTCACAAAGAACAAGTAGAGTTTCATAGAACCTATTATTTTCTGCAGTCTGCTACTCTACAATAGATTTAATAAGATTGTTAAAGCAGGTGAACCGTCGTAACTCTTATCGGGTAATACAAATGAGAGCAGAAGACATCAAGGATTTTTCAGCAATTGTAAAGCTATTAAATTAGGGCCCACAAGACTGTTCTATTCTCCCAACTAGCTACTGTGAAGTTCACAAAAACATAGGCCTTATCATGAAATCAAATACAAATTAACCCATGAGACAGATGAACAAAAGAAGTTGATAATATCAATTTTAATGACCACAGAGGAGTGTTGAAGCCTGTTCCACAGCATCAATACGTATTTTGAGTATCAAACCAAAAATCCAAAATAAGAAGATTGAACTCTCAGATTTGAAAAAAGGACATCAAAGCAGCTATCCCTTTCATGGCTCTGCAAGACAAGTTAGTACTCACCAACACACTTAGTATAGACTAAATACATTTTTGTTTGAAATAGTGTCACAATCCAATATTATTTTATAGTTGATACCATAATGTTCTTTTTTCAACATAGATTTACGATGTTTTAATTTTTTGTCCCTATAATCTGGAGTTGTAACTAACACATTTTTTTAATAGCGATTAAAAAGTTAGTTTGACAAGGTTCTATGTGCACTTACACCTTTGTAACTTCCCGAAGCGTCAAATTTAAAGTGACAAGGTTCTAACTGCATTTTTGCTACCTCAGATTCTACGATTTAAAAATAAATTTTTTAAAGAGAACTCATTAAAACTACTTTCCATTGATATCTTAGAAGGTATATAAAATTATTTCGAAAAATATTCATAAATAAAAAAATTATAGTATAATGAAACTTTAAACTCAATTTTCTCAGAATAATGGTTTTTGCAGTTAGAACCTTGTCAAACCAAGCTAGCGACATGTTAAGCGATTGTTAACCGTTCTTGCAGCTTTACATAAGAATAATAATTATTCGAAGGCTTATTGTGAAACTAACGTAAGTACAAAAATTGACATTTTTAGGTCTTTGCACCAATCGATAATAATTTACTTGGCCACAAAAAATCGTAACTCAGTTCGAACAGTCTTGTATACAACACAGTTCGTAACTACAAAACATGATGGTAGACTTAATGTGAAATAGTACTGCCCGTTAAGAATTTTGTTGTGAATAAAACATCGATTGTAGTTACATTACATTAGTTTCACATTAAGCCCTCAAATTATTTCACTGTAAAATAATTTTATTCTGAAGATATAGAAGATAAGAAGATGCACCAATGATAGACTAAGAAAGAGACATATTATCCTGCTGTCAGTTGGCATAGTCATTTCCTGCATGTCTACAGAAACTACTTAAAATTATCTGAAATCAATATGCAGAAAACATTATTATGACGACAGCAGGATTATAAATTAACTGCATATCCAACTGTATAACCTGTCTTCTATAGAATTAAATATCTAGTAAGAATCAATATTAAGCTATTAATCCTTACCTACAGCGTAAACTCGCGATGAAATAAGTTGTATTATTTATTGGTGGAACAGATAATCCTCTTTGATTATTCATCAATGAAAGTTGAAACATGACGAGGATATTTAATACTGTCTGTTTATCAAAGCTGTGCCTTGATTTGCATTTATAATCTATAATAATACGCTAAGGAACATGAGCAGCTTTAATAATCTCCTAGATATCTTAAATATTCTCGGAAAATTCAACAATTTCCTAAATATCAGCCATTTTCCTTATGTCCACGAACGAAAGTCAAAGTCAAAGTCTAGATTTTCGGCGACTTCGAAGTAAAGTCATGATTGAAGTTTACTTTCGTCACAGTGTCGGCTGTGAATAGGAAAATGGTGACTTTGTACTTTCCAAAGTCAACTTTGGTCCAAAGTCTCGTCTATGAATACGACCCTAAATCTATTTCAATATGGGGAAATGTTCATACAGGGTTTCCACAAGGATAATTACGGCCTCTTCTTTTTCTAAATTTTATAAATGATCTTGGCCCCATAATAAAAGGAATAGGTTATCCTATACTATTTGCAGATGGCACAAGTATCATAATTACAGACAAGAACTTTGCCACATTCAAATATAAAACAGAAACAATTCTCCTTAAAATTTATAACTGGTTTACAACCCATAAACTAGCATTAAACATTAATAAAACTAACGTAATTCAATTTAAAACCACTTCAAATTTAATCTCTGAAACATTAGACACAACTATCAACAATATATCTCTACTAGAAACATCAACAACCAAATTTCTTGGTTTGCATATTAATAATACAATAAATTGGAAAAATCATATCAAAGAAATAACCCTCAAACTTAGCTCAGCATGCTTCGCAATTAGGTCGTTACAACAATTTCTAAACAGCAGTATCTTAAAGACAATATATTTTGCTTATTTTCATTTCATTATGTGCTGCGGAATAATACTTTGGGGAAATTCTGCAGATAGTAAAAATACATTCTTATTACAAAAAAGAACTATGTAAATTATAAAAAAAAAAAAAATTAGAGATTCTAACCTTAACAAATCAGTACATATACTCTATAATAAATTTCCTCTTAAGTAATAAAAAAAATTTTCCAACTAATTCAGCTATACATAGAATAAATACCCGCAGAAAGAATGTCATCAAATTTATCATGCTATAAAAGGGGAGTACGTTACATGGCGATAAAAATGTTCAACAGTCTTCCCGAAGACATTAAGAATCAAAGCCAAAACCCTGCATTATTTAAGGTAAAACTAAAAAATTACTTAATATCTCACACTTTCTATTCTGTAGATGAATTTATTTTATTGAGTTTTTTACGACGCTGTTATTTAGCGTCTGAATAAAATGAAGGTGATAATGCTGGTGAAATGAGTCCGGGGTCCAGCACCGAAAGTTACCCAGCATTTGCTCGTATTGGGTTGTGGGAAAACCCCGGAAAAAACTTAAACCAGGTAACTTGCCCCGACCGGGATTCGAACCCGGGCCATCTGGTTTCGCGGCCAGACGCGCTGACCGTTACTCCACAGGTGTGGACCTGTAGATGAATTCTTGACATTTCACAATACTGTGCAAATATTTTAATACTATTAAATGGTAAACATAATACATTGTATAAAATAATATTGTTATTAAGGTATTAATTCTGTACATATTTCATGTATTGCATTTATATGTTAAACGTAAGAATTGGACATGTTCTTTATTCTATGCTATAAAGCAAATGTAAGAATATTATGGAACGAATAAATCTATCTATCTACAGCAGAGACAGAATACTAACGCGCTTTCTGCTGCACTATCTAATTCAGTAGTGGTATTCATTATGCGGCTCGCGGCTGCATACAGTTCTCAAAGACATTAAATTATTGCGGCTCTTGAACTGATATTATTCCTATTGATTTCTTTTCCTAGGAATTATCTTTTAATTTCTGTAATAAAACTTTGGTTACCTTGTATCATTAGATGTTCAACAACGACACATCTGTTTTCTTAAAAAAAAAAAAAAATAAAAAAAAAATAAATAAAAAAAAATAGTGTCATGTCTCGTGCTTATTATGCCTTGATATAATGGGTTATAAACGTTTTTATCTTAACACACATTACAATAGGGTGCATTTAAATTTTGATAACACGTATCCCAAACATTCTCAATCAAGGATACAGAAACTGAAAATATTAAACATGTCCGTAATATTTGAACAGAAAGTAGTGTATTCCACTGTACGTAATAATGAATTGATCACAAAAACAACGTAGCACATAGCATTTACAGATGCAGAGATTGTTATGAAGTGCTATCTAACTGTATGCGCCACTTCATTTTCTAAATTTCCAAAAATAAACAGATTACAGATGAAATAAAACAACAAATTACCTGCTCGTATTGATATGGTTTTGCAGAGGCCGCTCTTCAACTTCAAAATACCAGTAATGTGTGATAGTTCTGTTAATTTATATTGGGAAAAAAATAAATAATAATAATAATAATAATAATAATAATAATAATAATAATAATAATAACCATGAACAGATATACAATGTAAATACACATTCCCGTGTCCAAAGTTTATTCCACTTTCATTTTCATCCTCCATTCTGTTTTGTCTTCCCAGTCCATTTCTTTTAAACCTTTTACTCTCATCCATCTTCTAATATCATCCATTCAAGAGCACCATTTATCTTTTCAGACCACCAAAGTGCAATTCGCAACGAAACAGACACAATTTTATGTATAATTAATCTTAGGAAACGATTTTTTTTTCTTGATACTAACTTTACGGTCTCATTTTGGACTACCTGTAGCATTATTTATCGTGGACAGCCAAACTTCCTTAAACAGGCACAGGCACAGGCACGATAGGGGAAGTAGGGGGGGGGGTGGAAATAAGTTTGGTAGAAAGAGAGAGAGAAAACTGCTACAAATAGTTGCAATAAACAGTGGTGGACCATCGTACCGCTCATCCTTGTTTTTTTCTTTTTCTCTAAATCACGGTATATTATTGTTTGCATTAAAACTTGTTGGATGCGTAAATAATGGTGTAATTATGACGTGGCATATTAGTAAATATAACAGAATAATCATATGTTTCAATTATTTTCAATTTGAATTTTAATTATACAACATACCTAACACAGAAGAACGTTTAATTAATAAAAATACATTCATGAAGAATATGTTAGACTGACAGAATCTATTTAGGATGTTTTCACTTTTTAAATGTTAATGATCATCGCCCCCACCCCGCGAATGAAGTATTTTCTTTGAAAAGTCTATACTATTTTTATTGCTTAAATAAGACGATTTCCTTCTGTACTCAAATGGAGTCGTCTACTATTTTTAAATAAAATAAAACTTGTATGACTTATATTAATTGGCGCGCTTAGTGCTCTACCAGCTGAGCTAAATAGGACTTACAAAACTGAACAGGGCTAACTGGGCCTTTCGCAGAATAAATTATACAAATGACTAAGTTTTCCCAATTTCGCATGGAAGCCAAATTTTTCGAATTCACGCAGATGGCATAGATGAAGAGCTGAGTCGGCGTTTTGGAACAATCCTTAAAACAATCGGCAGTGGACACAGCATTAATATTGGACAGTTTAAAAAATACTGTTTGGACACAGCAGAATTATACATGTAGAAATATACTGGAAGTGGTATTATATGCCAAAAAGTGTGCACAAAATACTTATCTATGGTGCGCATTTGATACTTCCTGTTGGGATTATGTAAGCCTATGTCCAAGGAAGCTCAAGAAGCCCAGAATAAAGATTACAAGAATTTCAGGGAATATCACGCGCGTAAATTTTGTACAGCCGATGACAGAACGAATCTGATGTAGCCTACACGTTCTTAATTTCCTCTGGCCCGATGGTAAGCAGTCTTCGTATCAAACGCCAAAAGAGAAGAAAAAGTGTATCTTCTGATGTACTGAGACTGTTCCAGAATCACGACAACGATGATGATGATGATGATAATGATAATAATATTTGAAATGAATAGAGGTATATCTCTCTAAATAGCTATAAATATTTCACATGTGGGTTTATTTTACCACAATTAGTGGTTTTGTTAAAACTTTATTAATGTGTTATTTTGTTTAAAAAGACTTTATGTTATTCAAACGCAATCAGAGTTTACACACAAACGCAGAATGCTATTTGTAACTTGTTTACAAAGTTTTATGAAAATTGTTACAAACGAGAAGAGTTATTAATTCTGTCCTGCTAAATATGTATTTGGAATCACTGTGTGCCGTCTAGCGGGCCGACCCTAAATTGTCTGACAAAAATGTTTATTTTGGTCTCCCTTCCATCATTAAATTTAATTTAATGCACGGATATCTGTGATGACACCCATTACATTTCATTAGACTACTATATAAAAACTAAAATAATTGTTTAGAAGGCTAAAACGGTTATTCCATGATCATAAAAGGTTTAAATTTATTTTGTAAAAACTTAAAAACCTGAAACCTAGTAATAACGGAACGGGCCAAAGGGGATGATGATGATGATGATGATGATGATGATGGACTCTCTTTTTCCAAGTAAACGGTAGGTAGTCTCACAGATTTCTTGACTCCAAGATAGTTCAGTAGTGCAGTGGAATCAAGGCAACCACATGTGAGTCATAATCATAAAGTATGAATGACGACTCGTTATAGTATTGCGACTTCCCCGACCAGACTAAATAATGATCGATCGATCTTTCCTAGAAGGAATCGTAAGGCCGGCCACACTATTGGATGAAAGACCCTTCTGACTACGCTCGAGGTGTTAGGAGTTATTGACGTATAAAAGCAATACGCCTATGTTCATGGGTAAGTGGAAATTCCCATCCTTAAATCGAAATATACCAAACAAGTATGATACATTGGAATATTTGAAGTAATTTTCACGAACCCAAGGTGCATCACTACGAGTTACAATGTAGATGCAATGCTGCTTGTCGACAATCCGGTACTATTTGCAAAATCATAAGGTAAAAAAGTAAAGGTAAAGGTATCCACGTAAGATGCCATGAAGGCACCTGGGGGGCATGGAGGTAGAGCCCCATGGTTTCCATGACCTCGGCACTAGAATGAGGTGATGTGGTCGGGACCACGCTCTGACCGCCTTTTACCCCTGGGAAAGACCCGGTACCCAATTTTATAGAAGACTGAGTGAACCTCGGGGCCGTTCTGAAAGGTTGGCAACGAGAAGAAATCCGGACCTTCCAGTCCGTAGCCAGCTGCTCTACCAACTGAGCTACCCGGCCGGCCACATAAAATTAAAATTAAACACAGCCACAATGCAATTTAATGCAACAGAGTTACGATGAAATTTAGAAATTGCCGTAACTATTTTCGTCTTTTTCATTCAAAGATTCAATAATATTGGTTTTTCTTTTAACATACATTTTTCTAATCAGATACATTCTTTTGAGGAAGCTTAACAATTTCTTCTCAAAGGTTTCTTTTGCCTATTCATAAAACTCTGAACTGAGGTTGTCTTCGTAAGAGGATATACGTACACTTCTGGACTAAAAGAGAAGCGAGAAAAATTGTAGAACTTTAAACCACTAATCTCTTTTTTTTTTTTTTTTTTTTTTTTTAAAGATAAACATATTTTGAGGAAGAACAGTAAGAGAATAATAAGCTATAACATATTGTAAATCACAAGCTTACAGGAGAAAAGAAACATTTGAAGGAAGGGTATAATGGGTTAGACTAGACATATTAAACTCAGTTCTCAAAGTGTGAAATAACTAATCTCCTATCCAAGAAGTTGTATTGAGAGTTGAGTTGGAACGACAATCAGACAAAGAACAAATCTACAGTGGCGGCCAGTATGGATTCTAAGAAATATTTTAACAGTAAGTGAGAAGGTAACGTTATTAATATTATTATTGATTTCTCTCTGTGTTAATGGACGAAACAGCGTATTGTTTAATGTGTGTAATGAAAATTGGGTATCGGTATATAAATCACTAGGCCTATAATACTAAACATACTTAATTCTGAGCATGTAGAAGCCCATGAACGAGATAAGTTACCAGGTTCGCTAGCAAAAAAGCCAAGAAGACATTAAATCAAAGTTGAATACACAGAAAACGTCAGTCTTCTTCAAGTGTAAGTTCAACGTAACAACAAATGTATATCATAATTAGAAGAGAACCTAGTAAACTACTTAACGAAACAATATTGCTGGAATGCAAAAAAAAAAAAAAAAAAAAAAAAAAAACAGCAACAAACTTTTGTACGAGTGCATTTTAGTCCTCAAGAATGAAACTTTTATTTGAAATAAAGATATGCTCAAAATTCGATCATGTTAGAAATTAGGAACGAGAACAGAAAATTGTACCTAGTCATAAACAAATTCTAAAGTATAAAACGAAATTAAGATCAAGAGAAGAAGAATGGTCAGGTCAATAGTTCACAAAAAGAAACATCTAAGAATAATGTATTTGAAGGAAATGGATAATTTGAATTAATTCAATTTGTAATACAACTGATTTTATTCCTTTCATGTATTTCAACTAAGTACACTGCGTAACAAATTTTAACTTTTTCTTTGCGCTGGGCATGTGAAACATATTTTCTATATAATTTGAACCTCCTGAATACGAATATGACAATAAAAAGCAGTCGTTGGTTACGGTTTTGAGAAATTTTCAAATTTATATCTATTCAAAATACTGCTTTATATAATGACAATAAGGTTAAATACTCATTGTTCAGAAGATTACAGCTTTCTTTTTCTGCATTTTCTTTTATACTGGGCATCATATACATCACGAGCTAAAGTCCAAAAATAGTCTGCTAACATATTGTTACTCCACTGTCCTTGATATATTTTTTCTATAGTTGAAATTTCTTCATGAAAGCACTCACCACACTCATCACTGACATCACTACACTACAATTTTCGGGGAAAAAGTCAAGACGGGAGTGAAAGAAGTGAATTTTCAGGGACATGTTACAATCCATAGTTTCATACGCCAACAGTAAATTTTGCACTAGTTCTTCATAGTTCTCACTTCTACGGTTACCCAGAAAATTTAATACAACCTCCTTGAATGCAATCGAGGCGGCTCTCTTTTTTCCTTCCAACAAAGATACGAAGTGATTGTCCATTATTTCTCTAATTTGTGATCCATTGAAAAATCCCTCTTTTATTTTTGAGTCACTAATAGCAGGAATTTTTTCCTGAATATGTTTAAATGTTTCAGTTTCTTGATTCATCCCTTAACAAAATTCTTCATTAACTTAATGTGTAAAGGGAGTAAAATTACTTTACTTTGAAGTTCAAAGGGTTGATGTATAATACTATTCTTCCCCGGCTGTCGTGTTGACCCTACTTTTATTTTATAATGCTTATCTCGAGCGCGACTGTCCCATTCGCACAGAAGCAGCAACATTTTGTGTAACCTAATTGCATTCCAATAAGCAATGCTACAACCTTCACATCCGCACATATAAACCATTCGTACTTTGAATATTACCATTAAAGCACACTTTAAAGAAATACATGTCTTACACAGAATACTAATAGAACGGAAATATTCTGATACGCTAAAGCGATTTCATATGGCGAACCTATTTCTCCACCTCCAAATGGAACCGAAAAGGGCAATAAAACAATTTTCGCTTCTGGAAGTGGTTTTCACAGGGTGGTCTATTGAAAAATATAAACTGCAGTAATGTGATTAAAGCTCACAGTGAAAGAAATACATATCTCAAGTAAAATCAGGTAAACTCAAGCGAATTCATAACGCGAACCTGTGTCACCCCCTTCAAATAGACTCGCAAAAGGGCAATAAAATAATTTTTCATGTCTACATGTGCTTCTAACATGGTGGCCTACTTATACTAATATTGCTTTCACATAATGGGTTATCACATTTGTAAAACAACATAGTTAACAATGAAATACGGTAATTAAAAAAATCCATAGAAAATGAATTATATTGTGCATCTCGAAAACCTGAACTGATGGAACATTTTGATTGTTATTTTTGAATTTAGGAGGTTGAAATTAGTTAGAATTTGTTAGTTTTACATCTGGCGCAAAATGACTATTGACCAGTGTTATACGGGGACTAAACTTTTAATTTTTTTTTCACATATTTCCTAAGTATGAAATTTCCTTTGAATTATTGATAAAGTCTGGAAAAACAATGTCATATTACACCCTTACCTATTCAGAAAAAGTGCATAATACAGTGTTTAAATTCTATCTATAATAAATCAACTTCCAAAGAGAGTAAAGAATAAAGATACTGTATAATACCTAATAAATATTAAGGTATATTATAGTTTTTATTTTAATACAAACCGATAGGAGGCTCCAGGCGGCGTTGACGACGACGTTGAACATAGATTGGACAGGGTTTTGAAAAAAAAATAATAAGGAATTTAAAAAATAATTTATAGAAATGGGGAAATATTTTTTTTTTTACATATTATTGTCATTCCGGGACAAATATAACTCGACACAGAACATAACATTAAAATCCAGAACAATCCTGGAAAATCCCGGACATCTGGCAATCCTGGATATCAATAATAATCCATCATAATCAAATTGGCTCGAACGACTGTCCTTGTTAAGAATTCTTTGTTGGGAGGGTGATCTGGATTTCTTGGGGACACCATCCAAAAATCTACAATTCAGCCAGTAAACTTCAGAGGGACAAAATTATTATACAGTAACTGAAAATGAGGGACTGTCCCCGGAAATAGGGGATATCTGATCACTAGGGACCGCATTCCGTCTCAGGGCATATGGAGATGAGGCTAGTTGTTCATAGACTATATCAGCGTGACGTCAAGTTTCGCAGGCGACAGAGGTGGAAACATTTGCGTCTTCTTTGTGTGCAGTTAACATTCTATTCATGTATATTATTTTAATGTACCGAAGTAATATGATATTTCCATGCAGATATTCTGCGTCAGCATACGATGAAAGAGTAATGGAACGGAGAAAAATTCTCTCCGGCGCCGGGATTTGAACCCGGGTTTTCAGCTCTACGTGCTGATGCTTTATCCACTAAGCCACACCGGATACCACCCCGGCGTCGGACAGAATCGTCTCAGATTAAGCTCCAACTCTTGGGTTCCCTCCAGTGGCCGCCCTCTGCACTACGTCATACATGTCTATGAACGTAGGACCGAAGTCCACACATGTGCTGAGGTGCACTCGTTATGAGTGACTAGTTGGCCGGGATCCGACGGAATAAGCGCCGTCTTAAATCACGAAGTGATTTACGCATATCATATATATTATTTTAATGTACCTAGGTACATATGATATTTCCATGCAGATATTCTGCGTCATCATACGATGAAAGAGTAATGGAACGGAGAAAAATTTTCTCCCGGCGCCGTATTCGTATTCTATTCATGATTCAAAACTAGACCCCGCAGACTATTCACAATACATTCTAGTGATAAAGAATGACACTACGATAATCTTTCTTACGATTAAAATTCTTTTTCATCTATTTAATTAATTTATTTTTACTGGTAGAGTTAAGGCCTTAGGTCTTCTCTTCCACTCAGATTATTATAATGCATGATGGGAGGGTTTACAACGTACGTATAAGAATAATTATTTTATTCAGTTGTGTTTCGGCACGGACGCAAAACACGCGTGCACAATAGGTAACTAGATAAAGTTATTACAAGGTTAGAATTCAACCAGTATAAAAAATACATAGCAAATACAGTATGCGCTAAAATATACAGTACTGGAACAATATGTTACTGTTATTTGTTGTTAGTTATCGGGATGATAATGTAAATATTCAAAATGTGCTCCATTGCGCTGTAGACAGTGTTCATAACGATCACGCAGATTTTGAAACATATTCTGGAACATTGGTTGCTGCAGAGTCCTGAAAAACGAGACGATCTTCTGACGTAATGCAGGCACAGTTGTGGGTGGATCACTACAGTTGAAAATTTTCTCCTTTAACATTCCCCACACGTAAGCATCAGGTGGTGTAAGATCGGGGGAATGTTATGGGTAGGAGAACTCAGTCCCACGGGAAATGATTCGTTCTGGAAAGGTTTCTTGCAGCATAGCCAGAGACTGTCGAGCGGTGTGGCAGGTCGCCCCGTCTTGTTGGAACCACTGTCTATTCATCTGAGTGTTCCTGGCACGACAAAACCTTCTTAGATCCTGAATAACTGGCCTGACCACCATGTTCCTATAACGTTCCTAGGTAACAGTTAGAGGTATACCATCATCATCCGCAATGAAATACGGACCTAGCACACAGTTTCCTGACACTGCACACCAAATCGTCACACGCACACTATGTAGGCCTAGCGGTTTCTGAACGATAACGTCTGGCCTCTCGAAACCAAGAAAGCGAGTTGTTTGGCGATTGATAAAACCGTCCAAGTGAATGTGACTTTCGTCGGAGAACCACACGTTGAGCAAGAAATCTGGATCCTCGTACACCATGGCCAAAAATCTTGCACAATATTCAATCCTGACATGCATATCTTGCTCCGTCAATCGTTGTCCAACCTATATTCGGTACGGAAATCCACCTAAGTCTTTAAACAATCGTCGAATTGACGTATTGCTGATGTTTAATTTCAGGGATGTTCGTCGAAGACTTCGCTTTGGTGACTGCAACATCTGATTGAGGACACGTCCATGTTTGTCATTTGTGGACACAGTTACTGGCCTACCAGACCTTCCCTTCCGTTGACACAATACACTACCCGTACGACGAAATTTTGTAACGATAGACAGCATAACTGTGTTGCTTGGTGCCGGCTGATTAAAGTGTTCACGATATTGTTGCGCCACTAACTTTAAACTCGGCCCGCCTTGATAACCATTTCCGTACGAGCGAAAATAATACTCCACTATGAACACTTTTTCCTCCGTCGCGTCGCGAGACCCAGTGTCAATTCCAACCACACAGCACAACGTTCGTTACACAACTAGCAATACATAATGGTGATGCAACAACACGCCGACGCACAGGTATGCGCATGCGGGCTGCGCGAAATCCAGTACTGTATATTTTGGCGCATATCGTATTATAAATAACAGCAATACAGGAAACAATGGAATAATAATGATAATAATAACAAACGCAATAACAGTAACAGCAAAATGTAGATGTGTTTAGATACATTTAAGTCTAAGGGCCGGTATTATAAACGCCGTTTAAACCTTACGTTCAGTTTAAACTGAAGTTTTTCGTTCTGCTTCGTATTATAAACCTTAACTACCAGTTAATCTTGAGTTAACTTGAGTTTAACTTGATCGGCAGTAGTCTGCCGTTTAAACTGATTCGATGCTCAACGGTGCAAGATGGCGGTTCCCGCAATACAATGATATTGCAGATGTTTTCCGAGAACTGATGAGTGACTATATGTAAGTGTTTAATATTACACGGCGGCCAAGAATTTTTCGAAATAGAGTGCACCACTTTAAAATATACATAAATGAACATAAGTTTTAAAACAGATTGAGGATTTCGAAGCAGACAGTCCTAACCTTTAGAATTAGGCTTATTGTCCTAACCTTGTTTTGAAAAATTGAAACTCCGATACAACATGCAACAGAACAACAAGAAAGTGCAAAAATATGTTTTAGGATTAAATTTAAAGATTATTTGAAAAGATAAATGATTTCTTTTTTATTTTTGAAAACATTCTGTTGAATCTCTGCAGCAGTTACTAGTTACGCTGCGCTATTTTTCCTCTGGTAATAGGCATACTGAAAACGATGGAAGATTTCGGAGGTGTCCGTAAATCTATTATAAACCTATTGCGCATTGTACTGTGTGTGGCAGACAGTCTCCTGGTAAAATTCACTAACGAGCCTGATTTATAAACACACTAATAATATTACTTAATTTTGACTGAATTCTGTTTCATAAATATTCTAGACAACACATAAAATACGCACACTAATATTATTACTTCATTACTCAGTTGGTTCTGTATGGAGTTACGCCGCGGATGCCATGCAAGGTTTAGTTTGGTTGCATTGTGTTTTGGAGTATAACGTTAGTAGCCAGCGTTAAGAAACTATTTGAGGTTAAATCTGACAAGCATACAGAAGTACGAGGTATTGATCCTCTTTAGGTTTTTTATGATACTCTCTCTGATATCGAAGAACAAAGATGTTTCTTAATGAAGATTCTCCACGAGCGTCGGCTATTTTAAGTCAATAATATAATTAAACAGTTGCGATCGTCTTCTTTTCTTTCCTAGGAGTAATACCAATCGTATTTTTTATTATTATAGTAGGTTATTTTACGACGCTTTATCGCCATCTTAGGTTATTTAGCGTCTGAATGAAATGAAGGTGATAATGCCGGTGAAATGAGTCCGGGAGCCAGCACCGAAAGTTACCCAGCATTTGATCATATTGGGTTGAGGGAAAACCTCGGAAAAAACCTCAACCAGGTAACTTGCCCCAACCGGGGATCGAACCCGGGCCACCTGGTTTCGCGGCCAGACGCGCTAACCGTTACTCCACAGGTGTGGACCCAATCGTATTCCACTACAGTTTAACTTAACCAACACTCTATAATACGGCACGTTGAGTTAAACTCATGGTTAGGTTTAACCTAGATTTAACATAATCTTTAGATTAACCGTATTTATAAAACCGGGCCTAAAAGGGTCGGTTTCACCAAGCTTCACTAAGGTTTTAATGATTCGTTAATTTATTTACTGGTTCATTAAATCATTTTTATAGCTCACCAAGCATCTTTAGCCTAACGAACCAGTAAAGCTACCATTAAATTTAGTGATAGAAATTTCCGTCTTTAAATTTTTAATAGTTCACTAGCTGCAATACAAAATGGCGAAACGTTTCGACATAGAATTCTTATATCTGGAACTGCTCGAAAATTAAGAATCAGATGGAGATAATGTTAATCATTTAAGAAACGATCATTTTGAAAATTTGAATGACAAAACTTCACGAAAGATTCCGCGGGAATCGAACGCAAGCTCAACTCGGGATCAACAGGCAAACGCGCTACCGCATAAGCTACGCCGGTGGCTGCAATATGTTAATTCTCAAAACTGTCGATATTGGAATTTCGAAAAATCTAATCTGCTTCCTGAGGATCCCCTTCATGGTTAGAGATTGGGAGTGTGGTGTAAGAGAATAATTAGCCCAATAGTGCTGGGTAGTTTCCTAAGCAGAAGCCAGAAATGCGTAGAAAATTGGGAGGCAGGCAGTTCTAGCATCTCCTTACGTGACATAGGTGAGTACATAACTTAATAGAATTATTAGGTACCTAGTCACTCTAACATAACAAGCAATCACTGCACAATGGACTCGTGTATTGTCCGGTCGGTGGGAAGCGATAGCACGGTCGGCACAATCCCTGCCGCGGCTCTGGTCAGACGATAATTGAATGACTCCTCTCCTGTTGCACTTCTTTTAAGTGTAATGACAACGAGAAAATATTCTTATACAGAGAGATCCTTCGAATTTCCGCAGATTACGACCACAGACCACCATAAAATTTGAGTTGCAGAACTTACGCGGGAAAGAACATATATCGAAGATGAATACTGTGAACACCTGGTCCTACTTCAGAAAATATCGATGCAGTGGATAACAATTTGAAGGAGAGATTTTGAAAATTTCCTATGAAGAGGTCTTTCATATTGTGCCTCGTAATTTGGATATAAAATTATCTATTGAATGGATGCTGATCAGAAACGACTCCGAGTGACAATTTCCAAGTCGCTTTGTTTTTGGATCGTATTATACAGTGCCTCAAATTAATGTATACACATTTTGAAACACTATTTCTCAGCAATGAGATGAGAGAGAAATACGATTTTTGCGGTTTTGTATTCCTCAAGCCCGTACATGTTCAAAATGGCCTTCTTCCGCCACAGTACACTCCCAACAACGACGTGTACAACAGCGACATAACAACTGGATTGTTGCTAATGGAATATCATTACAGGCATGTTGAATCTGAACTCTCAGTTCCTCCAGTTTTTGTGGGTTTGTGGCGTACACTGTGAACTTTAGAGCTCCCCATAGGTAGAAGTCTGAAGGAGTTAAATCCGGAGATCGAGGCGGGAACTCCGCAGCACTTCCTCTTCGTCCTACCTATCTCTGATTGAGTGTGCGATCGAGAAAATTCCGCACATTGACATGAAAGTGAGCTGGAGCCCCGTCTTGTTGAAAGTAAAACCCATTTTCATTCTCAAAGAGATCATAATCGTGATTTCCAACATTTGCAGGTATTTCTCACCCGTGACAACCCCTTCGAAGTACGGCACAATTATTCCTCTGGAAGACAGATCACTCCCTACTGTTACTCCTGGAAGATTGACGGCCTTTTCTTAAGAGATGTGTGGGTTTTCGTTAGCCCAATAAACACAATTGTGCCAGTTAATAGTGCCCTCAAGTTTAAATGTGGCTTCATCTGACCAAACAATTAAGTCTGGAAAATCTTCCCTTTCATCACACATGTTCACGAACAACTCACAAAACTCCAGTCGCCTATCTGGATCGTCCTAATTTAGTGCGTGGACAAGTCTCGGAATGTAAGGTTCTATTTTTGAGCTCGCAAAATTCGATGAACACTGGATTTGCTGATACCAGTCTCACGAGAACATTGCCTCATTGACTTCTTTGGGAATTGTGCAAAAGCTTGCATGACTGCATTAACACTCTCGTTATCGGTGGAACTTCTCTTTCTTCCGCACCGCCCTTTCAACATAACTTGCATCGTTCCGTCAACTTCAAACTTATCTCGGATTCTTGTGAAAGTTAACCTTGTTGGTGGTTGTGTTCCAAATTCAACCCTCCAACGTCGTTGAACCTCAAAAACATTCTCCACTATCAAATAACATTTCAGTATCACTTACGTTCATCGAACGATAATTGCACCGTCATGTTTGTTTATAAACAGATGAACATGTTACCATGCTTTCCACTGCCTTCTGAAACATAAATCGAAAAAATCATATTTCTATCTCATTTCTTTGCTGTGAAATGTTATTTCAAAGAGTGTATACATCAATTTGGGACACTCCGTATAGTGTGACAACATATAACACATAGTGCTTACGTTCTTGAGTAGTACATACTGTCATTCTTCCACACTCACTAACTGACAAGGGCTGTGAGAAGGAGGTAAGCCATTTTACACTTTAAGATTGACCTGAAATATGCTGTGTCGCCCTGAGTGGCGAAGTTGGTATAGCGCTGGTCTTCTGTGCCCGAGGTTGCGGGTTCGATCCCGGCTCAGGTTGATGGCATTTAAGTGTGATTAAATGCGACAGGATCATGTCACTAGATTTAGTGGCAGGTAAAAGAACACCTGCGGGACAAAATTCCGGCACACCGGCGACGCTGATATAACCTCGGTAGTTGCGAGCGTCGTTAAATAAACCATAATTTTTTTAATTTTTAATGGTAACGTAGTAGGAATAAAACAATGCTAAATTATACTATCTAGAGCAGGTATGTAAAGGACACGGGCAAGATTACGAGCTCCTGTATATGAGATAGGACTTTGCGAGCGCTGTGGTGTGGGTGAACGTCGCGCTGTGTAAGAGAAACCCTCAGTCGGGAGTGCATGTTGTACAGGGAGAAATTATTGCAGTAATGTATATTTACTACAAGTTAATACAAGGCTATATGAGCCCTACTATGATAATTTGTTTTGGAAATTTATGTTTCGACAATCATGTTAAATAATATTTATTTGTAGGTATACTAGACAATAATTGTTAATGAAAATTATTTCACATTATAATATAAACAAACAATTTTAAATATTAAATACATTTTATATTGTGGATGACATTACCCATTCATAAATAAATGCACATTCTAACCTGACACCTTACTAAAATTGTTATATACCGACTATTTTTTCCAAAATGAAACTAGTAGTTCAAATCTCTTTTCTTTTTCACGCATAAACAAATATTCGGATTTGTCCTTATTTGTGAAAGTTTGTCTTCTAAATTTGTTAATGTTTTCTAGAAATAATTCTTGCAATGTCAATCATGCTGGGAACTATTCTCATAATGGATTCCATGTGAGAATCTATCAAACGTGATCTTCGAATAGTTTCGTTGAGATTCATTTGTGAATGAAGTAAATCCCAAATATAGACATTACTTCTACTGCACACTTATGAATGTTCGAGATGGAATTTAAACAAATAAACAATAACCAACTTCCTAGATCTAGTCATAACTTCTAAATAAATTTTCAATATGTCAGTAAACTTACACTTCAAAATGTTTATGATAATCATCAATCATTTTCATCCTTCCATCTTCTGCGACGTTCTTGTATTCACGGGAATTACAACCTATACGTCGTAACGCTGCTGTACATTAAATTTCTTACAGATAACATTTTCTACACATTAGACACTGTGCTCATCCATCGTGATTGCGGCTTAAAAACATGAACTAATCTTTATGCTAATAATGAATAGTAGGTACTATTGATTCTAGAACTAGTAGTGCTATTTGAGTACTAATTGATAGTCTTATTAGTCGTCCACAAGGATTTATGGTTGCCAAGGTCACTCACTTTTCCCTCTTTTCACTGCTATCTTACTCACCCTCCTGCCACCGCGAGGGGTTGGGGACCGGTTCTACTGTAAAATTCTGAGATTCCTACACTGTAAAGAAAAAGCCAAAATTCAGTGTCTTGTCTAACCTTGTGCAGTGCTCTTCCTTGTTAGATACGTAAATAGTTAAGTGCCTATCTAAACTTACATTGTGCTCGTCTGTGTTTTATGTACGTATATACGTACACAGTTAAGTGTCTTGTCTAAACTTATATTGTCTTATTCTGTGTTTTATGTGTACATACTTCAAGTATGCCTCACAGTCGAAATATACGCAGCCAGACAAAAGAGATTATTTTTAACGTTTACAAATACTTCAAACATCTTTCTACCAGTGAGTCGCCTGCTATTTCTTCAATTTTTAGTAAAACACAAGAAGTTACGGCGAAAGCTTGTGGTGTGAGTTTAAACACCGTAAGAAATATCTGCATTGAAGCGAATGAATCGGCCTCCCTAGAAGAAGATGAACCACGCCCATATTTTCGTTCTCCCCAGAAGAAGAAAACTTCCAGTAAAAAGCCAGTGACTGGTATGAATGATTTTAATAAGGACATTTTACGTCGAACAGTGCACGAATTTTACGATGCTGGACAGTTCCCGACGTGTGCTAAGATTTCAGAGGCATTAAGAGACAAAATTGGTTACAGTGGTTCGGGAGAGTCTACTCGAAGATTGTTAAGATCTCTTGGTTTCTCATTCAAGAAATGTAACGACGGTCGTAAATTCTTGATGGAGAGATCAGACATTGTTGCGGCTAGGATTGCATTTTTAAGAAAGATGCACTCTTTAAGAATGAATAAAGACACAAGACCTATCGTTTATCTAGATGAAACGTGGGTTAATCAGAACCACACAAAATCGTTCATTTGGCAAGATAAAAATCGTAGTGGTGGTTTAAAAGTTCCTCTGGGTAAAGGAGGTCGTCTTATTGTTTGCCATGCGGGATCTGCTAAGTTCGGTTTCATTTCTGGCGCCAAACTGGTATTTAGATCCGGATCAAGCAATAACGACTACCACAGTGAAATGACGTACGATGTTTTCAAACAGTGGTATGTTAACATGTTGCACAGTTTGGAGGAAGGATGCGTAATAGTGATGGATAACGCAAGCTACCATTCTGTGCTTACAGAAAAGCCCCCTTCCTCAAACACTAGGAAAGCTGAAATAGAAAAGTGGCTCGAGGAGAAGTCCATTCCTCATGACAATTCTAAAACCAGGAACGAATTATTGGCTCTTTTACGACTTCATAAGCAGAAGTACAGAACATACGAATTGGATAAAATATCTGCAGAGCTGGGCCATGAAGTAATTCGACTTCCACCCTACCATTGCCAATATAATCCGGCAGAGTTAATATGGGCGCAAGTGAAAAAAGAAGTAGCTACTGAAAATAGTTCTTTCCGGTTATCAAACGTTGAACAATTACTTCACGAAGCACTGGACAAAGTAAGTGTTGACAACTGGAGAAAATGCGTGCAACATGCTGAACGTTTGCAAGAAGAGGATTTCTTGAAAGAAGGCTTACGAGACAATGTTCTCGAGAGCATTATAGTAACACTTACAGACAGCAGTGAATCAGATGGCAGTGCGGATACCGACGAGGAAGAAGAAGCAGAACGCGAAGATGGAATAGAAGCAATGGTCTAGGACGAGATCGTAAGTCATTTTCTGTCATACTACTAATATAAATTCAAAGTAATAGGCCTACATGTTTTTTTTTGTTTTTAAAAAGACGCAATTAGCCTATTTATCTACTAAATTTAAATTCAATCTCACTCATGTTCACAATCGTTGTTTAAATATTATAACGTATTTAACAAAAGCATAAGAAATTTACAATTTAAATTATAAGAAATAAAAATAAAAACAAAAGAATAATATCCAAAAACTATTAAATACATTAAACATATTATATTACACATTAAAACAAAATATTAACTATTAAAACTATTTTTTTTTCCGCTGTTACGCGTATTCGCTTTAACATCTCTGATCATATCGCGAGTTAATCTTTTGGGTGAAATCCAACTATTGTTGAGACTGGTTCTATTGTTGTGAACTACATGGCGTCTGTAGATATATTACTGATTTGTTACGAATATGATTTTTGGTGTGAATGAGGCCGGTGATATTCAGGGATGTTTTGGCCCGAATTTCCTTGTATTTTCCTTACGATTGAAGGAAAACCCTAAAGAACCTCAACCAGGAAATTCAACCCGACCGGGAATCGAACCAGGGCCCTGTGCGTAAGAGACGAGCATGCTGACCCCTCCACCACAGAGGTGGTCAAAAACAAAATTATGTTAAATGAATTCACCTGCCTATGAGCAACACTTGTGGTAAAATATTTTTTGCAGCGTAACTTCTAAAGGGAACAGTACATGAGGAGGGTGGGTAAGAGAGCGAAACTACGTGTACGACCTTGAACACTTCAGAACTCTGTGTTCCACTATAATAATTAGGCTGTTATTCCCAAGGTAATTTAATCTTAGACCCTGTAATCAATAAAAATTGATTAGCTTCCCATAAGTAAATGTATAAATATATAAAAATAAGAATTAATTCTTCCCATCACTCCAACATAATAAATTATAATATTAATATAAAATAAATAAACGTAATACATAAATACACAGTGGCTACAAATTATTGGATGATTGCAGAAGGCTATATCTTCACATACATTGAACATAAATACATGATCTTACCACCATTTGAAAGAGGGAAGTTTGAAGTTTTATACTGACCTTAGATGCACTCGATTTGAGTCCCACGCGTAATACGGCAGACGTCCAGGTGATGATCCCATTCTTGCCAAACCCTCTCAAACATGTCTTGTGTGACGTTTTTGATTGCTGTGTTAATGCGCCTTCTCAATTCGACCAACATTGCTGGAAGTAGAGGTATGTAAACATTGTCCTTGACGACCCCACAGAAATCCGGTGAACGGGGTGGCCATGTACAGAAGTTGCTGTCTGCTTTGTCGCACGACCAATCCATCGACTTGGTGGGTGTTGATTTAGGTACCTCCGGACCTTCGTATCCCAATGTGGAGGGGCTCCGTCTTGTAAAATGAACCCCTGTTCCTCTTCGTCCGTGAGTTGTGGCATTAACCAATTTTCCTAAATTAACGCCTACCAGATCGAAGGATTGGTCGTGCAGCGGATGCAGACAACACTTTCTGCACATGGCCATCCCATTCACTGTATTTCACAGTGTGATTTCTTTCTGTGGGATTTCGTCAAGGACAATGTTTACATATCTTCACTTCCAGCAACGTTGGCCGAATTGAGAAGGCGCATTAACACAGCACTCAGGAACGTCACACAAGACATGCTTAAAAGAGTTTGACAAGAATGGGATCACTGTCTGGGCGTCTGCCGTATTACACGTGGGGCTCACATCGAGTGCATCTAAGGCCAATATAAAACTTCAAACTTCCCTCTTTCAAATGGTGGTTCAATATTGGTGAAACTATAGTCTTCTGAAATCCTCCAATAATCTGTAACCACGGCGTTTATAAAACTCGATAGGGTCTCACTACCACTTGCCGATGGGTTCTTTCCACTAGGTACTGTAAAACAAGGAATTTTATGATTCGTACGAACAGTGTACTTCTCTCTTGTGGCGTAAGAGGGGAAGAGTATCGGTGCACGCAAGCTCGATTGTTTGTACGACGGGCGACTCACTGCGAGCTCATACTGACATGACTGATCTAGAGCAAACCGTACTTCACAGAACAGATCCATAGACTCAAGCCAAATGGCTTAACCCTCACTCCAGTCCAACTGCGCACTTTGAAATATATGGTGCCTGGCTATAACTACAGACTAAACACGGATCCATCATTACGATGTAGAAACAAAAGAGAACAATCCAAAGAATGGAAACCACTATGATTCTCCGCGTCCAAAGAAATTTCGCGTTCATAAATATGCAGGAAAAATCCTCGCATCAAATTTTTGAGACAAAGACAGAATAATTATGATAGACTACTTTGAATAATTAAGCATACAGAAAAATAATTTATTACAGTTGTACGAACACTTTTGATAATTAAATTAAAATTAACATAATCAGTTAAAAACCAGACATGTTTCGGAGGAATGCTCCTTCATCTTCAGTGGCAATACCACGACGCTGGTTCAGGTGTTCGACCGCGTTCGTGGCTTAAAGGAGACTCCAGCGTCGTGGTATTGCCACTGAAGATGGAGGAGCATTCCTCCGAAACATGTCTGGTTTTTAACTGATTATATTAATTTTAATTTAATTATCAAAAAGTGTTCATACAACTGTAATAAATTATTTTTCTGTATGCTTAATATTTCATTTATGAACACTGTTGAATTTGACCTTATTTGTGTAAATTCAATTACTTTGAATAAGATAAAACGTATTATTCTTCATTATTAATAGATACGAGAATCCAGGCAAATGCATGTTTTTATAGGAATATAGGACATACCTCAAACTTGATACTTATCCATTTCATTACTTTTCGGTTCCAAATATGTGTACTTTTTCCGTGCATATTTGCATGTTTTGACATTTTTGGGGATAAAACATGCATAATGAATATTTAAGCAATTTTTAGCTTAATCATGCATACAATATACACTATGATTAGTTTAAATGCATGTTTTAATGGTTTTGAGTGGACATCTCAGTTTCTCGATTTCTATGTTCCTTATTTTAGATTCAGGAATCAGGACTGGAAAAAAAAAAAAAAAAAAAACTAACAGATAAAGGTTCATTCAAGTTTGCAGCCATAACTTCTTGCAATGTAGGGGAGGTCATTCCCTGCCTACAAAAACATACTGACTGACAAGCGTAGGAACTTCACAGAAACAAATTTAGAAATGTTGTTAGTTGTTAACTGTAAAAAACGTGAAGTGAAATGAAATAAGAAGTTTGGAACACAAATTAAAGTGCATATTTTAATGTACTTTTCGCTTGATCGTGCATGTTACATAGTTTGATAGTGCATGAATTCATTTGGGATTTTATGTGTATGAAATTCTCGTCTCTAATTATTAACTAACCTTCAAGAAAAAATTGTGGAGAAATGTGTTAAAATTTCCACGATATGCGTTTTTTATAGGACAATACAACTGCTCACAAGTCCCTAATTGCATTGCAGAAAATTTAACTGAACTGACAACATCCTTCATATTCTCCAGATTTAGCCCCCTTAGACTGGTACCAATTTCCGAAAAAAAAAAAAAAAAAATGGAAAGGAAAGAAGTTTTCATTGGTAGACCCACTATATTGAATAAAAAAATGTTTTGAGATACAGTAACTTTTTTCACATTAGACTAAGAAAGCCGTGGCGAAAATGTGACTCGCGAGCACGTTGTGGCTCACAGTGATAGCCATGCTTTTCTCTTACTTCCTACCTCCTCCAACCCTCACTCTCTCACTCACTGGAGTCAAACTCTGTTCCATTTGTATTTGTCTCTGACCTGCGAGTAGCGTATCATCGCAATGTCTCTCTCGAAACCATGTACCTCTATAAAAACCAAAGTTTCTAGTAGATGGGAGGACGTATATTTTTGCTGCCAATATGATGAGAATATTAAATGTATGATTTGTTCACAAGTATTACAAGGAAAACGGTTGTGTAACATAAAACGGCATTATAGATGTGACTCATGAAACATTAAAAGGTTAAGTGTTGTTGTTGTTGTTGTTGTTGTTATTGTTATTATTATTATTATTATTATTATTATTATTATTATTATTATTATTATCTCTGTACGTCGATCCTTTTTCACCAGGACTACGAATAATGCGGTTAGATCTTCAATTTAAACTCACAGATTTACAATGTAACGTTACAATGAAAGCTAGATGTCAGGACTTGACAAATGTTGAACTTTTCAAATCTTTGCCAAAAAATAAATATCCAAGGCTTCGTTCTTTCGCGTGCCCTGTTCAAGCCATGTTCACTACAACTTACGTTTGTGAAAAATTATTTTCAACAATGAAAATAGTAAAAACCAAATTTAGATCACGACTGACAGACAAATACCTTCATGATCAACTACGACTGGCAGTAAGTGACATAATTCCTGATTTTGAAACTCTGTCGCAGACATATTCTGAAGACAGTTAATTTTAGGTTGTCACAATGTGTCCTATGTTTTCTTATTCATTTCTTTCTTCGTTACACGTACTAAACATTAGTTTGTAACCTTATACTGTATAAGTGCTTGACGTAAGGAAAATGAAAATCCGTTAATAAGTCAGAGAGTTGCTTCACTTCCCCTTGATTTTTTAGATAACAACCCTGTACTATGATAATAGGGGAAAATAAATATATTGTAAAGTTCACAGGGCTAACGGCTTCGAAGCTGGGTACCTGGTTCTAATGAAGTGCACTGGTAGCAATTTAAAACATGGGGGCATGAGATAGTTACTCTGCCTGCCATAAAAAAAAATCACTTCAATTAAATCAATATTCACTTCCCCTTCGGGTGTCCGCCTCCCTCCATTGGTGTTATGCACTTGCAGGTTACACAGTGGTTCGGCGCAAGATTACATTTTCGCCACGGCTGACAATACCGCGTCGTATCATGCTACCACTCACCCAAAGGCACGGGAACGCCCGGAGTGGGTCCGCTTGGGGATGCCTGGACAGGCAGACCCGCAGTAATGGACGTCTGCGATGGAAGAGAACTGGAGGGAGATGATGATGCAGACGAGGGGAGCGTCGTCTCGTTGAGCAGAGACGCTTCGGACGGGTATTCAAATGTTGTCGTGGCGGCATCGTTGAATTTAATTCGAAGCTGTAAAATAAAAGGAAGACACATCAGCTAAGAGATATTTAAGATACACACATTGAACAAGGCATATTAAATACTGCACTGTGCCTAGAACAAAGGCTATGAGTATTTGATTATCTGCATTCATACCGAGTGGCGCACGAAATGTTTTTTTCTATTGTAACTTAATATTATGAAGTGTTGTATCCTAATTTACACATGAACAAAACGTTAAGGCAGTGAAAAAATTCATATTTTATCGAGTGAATAAAATGTTTTTCAACAGTAATCTCACTAGAGGTTTTGATTTATCTAGAGAAAATCAAAACTCGAGTGAGATTTAATTGACTATTACACGATTAGAAGAAAGTATATGAAGATTAGAAGTAACGAACTACTCCAATACAATAAAATATTAATTGACTTACGAAAATACAACTGTCTTCAAATGTATTATTGTACCATCTCTAAATTACAAATATTACGCTAGATGGCAGTAGTGTGTTATGTTTAGCTGTTTTCTTGTTATCAGTTGTGCCAACTATGGAATCTTCATTGAACTCTGTGGACGGTTACTAGTCAAGAAGGCTTTGTTGATTCAGTTTCATTTTTATTAAAAAGTTGCATTCCACTTCAATTAGGGTAAACTCATCTAATTCCGTGATAATAAGATTTTATTACTATTATTTGCACATGAAGACACAAAATAATATTGTTTATTACTGTAAACATTTGTTCAAACGTCTTAATATGACAATCCGTGATGTAATAGCTGTGTTTACGTAGAGAGCAAAAAAAAAAAATTAAATTAAACTGTCACTCACATTTCATTTAATTCCATGATATTTACTTAATTCCGTGACACTGTAACCTTAATTCCGTGACACAATAGTGTACATAAAATAAAGACAGAAAAATCTTACACTGTGACCTTGAACATTAACATGAACGTAATTATCCTAATTAAAGTTATTCATTATTCATATAATCAACTTGAATCATCAAGATCAACATCAGAAGTGGCACAACTATCACACATAAAACAGCAACATCAGATCCTGCAATTTGACACTTCTCATTATATGTTTTCCCACAGAATGAGCAAGCAATCCAATTTTCATTATTTCGTTTTTAGACGTCAGCATTATAGGATCCGTTACAAACTCCACAAACACAAGTTTCATCGTTAGAACTGGCTCGTGATGTGGATGCCTTTCCTTGAGAAGATTTTGTAGACTTCTGCGGTGAAGCATCAGCTGGTGGTTTGGTTGGTAGCGTAAGGCACTTGGCTCTGACATCTATTTTGCGGTTAACCGTTCTGTTTTTCTTTGATGGATCATATGTGGGTGTTTTCAACAAATCTGTTACAGTCTGACGTCGTTTCTCTTGTGTTCAAACAGGCAACTGAACAGAATCAATTTTGTTGTGATGAAACAGACAGCTGAGCAAACTCTTTCTTCTGGAAGGTCACCCTACGTTTGTTGACTTCCAAGAGTTGGCATGTCTTTTAATTTGCTACCTATAAGGGCTTCATCTGTCAAAGAAGATGGGTTGAATGGATAAACTCCCGTTTTAGAAAACTCTGAACGGATATTTGTTGATGTCATTGCCTGAACTGAACAACTTTTGCAAGTCAAATCGTGTTGGTGCAACATTGGAGTTTGTCATATGAAAGTACTCCAACTCATTTATAAAGCTTGCTTCAAGGGACGATAAACACTGACACCTAATGGTTGCAGAATATGGCTGTTATGAGAGGGCATGGTGAAGAGGACGATCTTGTTTTCTCTGGCCAAAGCCAACACATCAGGACCTACGTAATTTCCATGTGAGTCCATCAACAAAAGGAAAGGTCTGCTTGGAGGGATGTTCTTCACAAAGTGACGCATCCAATCAAGAAAGAGATCACAATTGATCCACCCATTTTCCGAGAGTCAAATACACAGTTATCTTTAAGAATCTGGGTAGATAAAGCTTGAGACCAGTTCCTGACTAAAAAATGTCTGAGAGTTCCGAGAATCGAACCCACGTGCAGATCAGAGAACAGAGTGCTGATCCCTATGCGAAGATGGTCATTATTATATATATATATATATATATATATATATATATATATATATATATCATATGCAAAATTTTCTTCATTTTAATTGGCGGTAATATTCGATTACTTAATATAAATTATCTAATTATTATAAATACATATTATATAATTAATTAATATACATGACAACTAGTCGTACAGGCTATATGACGTTCATTTAGCGAGTTTTCATTTTCTGTTCACTTAATTCCGTGATACAGTAAGGCAGCCAAATGTTAAAAATCCTTAAGAAATTGTGCAGACAACTTAAGGTTTGTAGACTAAATTATATAAGTTACCTGACAACTGTGTACACATTCTAAATCTTCAAAGCAATCTCTATAGAAATATATATTCATACACACGTATAATTATGCACATACCTGTTTTTTTAACTTATTTTAGGATACGACACCAGGACAACTCAAACCAAGCTTCTTAGCAATGGCGTACTAAGAAATTACTTTCTGTTAGCAGTGCACTTGTTCCCAGAAGCCCAAACTTCTTGAGACGGTAGCTGATTAGTGCTGCTATCCATTGAACAAACTACCAACAATTTGTCATGTACACATAATTCAGTAATACTCATTATATTCAGTATAACGGAATTACATGAATCACGGAATTAGATGAGTTTACCCTATTCGGATCCCAGTAATCAACGTCACTTGACAGATGATTTTCAATAAATCTTGGTATTAAACAATCTCTGATACGTGACTATCCATAATATCATATAGCAGAAGCTATAATATAACCTAAATAATATAAACAAGTGTTACAAAAGTTTTAATTAACGATGTTGAAATAAAAAAATAAACATTAATAATTAAAAAAAAACAATTATTGAAAGTACAATTTTCAAATTTGAATGTTTTAGTGGTTGGTGGTTCAGTTGATGTTATATTAGACGTGTGCGTAAAAGAAGTGGAACTCGATGTACATGGTGCATTCCTCAACTTATTCAGGATTTCCGAATGATGCTCTTCATTTATTTGTAAACAGGATTTCAGGGAAGATGCATAGCTATGACCAGTGATCTTTATTAATTCTTGTTCTTGAATGCCAATGCGAGTCATATTTGAAAATGCTGTGCATCGACTGGAGTGGTTTGTAATTTTCTGTTTTTTTTTTTTGTTTTTTTTTTTTTTTTGACGTCCAGACCAATGCAGTTTGAAATGTTTGCAAACAAAGAAACAAATGCCAGGGTAGTGATAAAAATAAACAAATGCTAAGGACGCGATAAAATTGTGCGATCAGCAGCCATGATTGGTTGAAAGACGTCCTTTCGTACCGTTTTATTGGTCAAAAGTAGTATGACGTAGTAAAAGTGTAATAGTTACTGTAAATAACTTACTGTAATTGTAAACAACACAATTCTGACAATTAAACAACACCAGTAAAAAAAAAAGCACATAATTATACTGACTTTTAAAGGAAATAATTTTGTACTAAACAGTCCAACGTTAAACCCAGTTTCATATGTTATTTAACATGCTAATTCAAATGGAATGTAGGCTATTTGACAAAAAATTGAAGAGATTTACACATACAACTGAACAAGATGATGGAGTGGAAGAAGAGAATGGGAATGAAAGTATAACCATTATGCCAATTCTAACACATGTTCAAACTCAATCATAGAAATAAATATAAAGAACGTACACAGGCCGGCTATAGTAGCAGTGGTAGTAAGCTATATTTATTTAACGAAGCATTTATCTGCAGAGTTTATTCAGCGTCGAAATTCAACAAGGACGAAAAATGCCCAACGAATTTGCCCGGAGCCCTTCATCAGAGATAGGGTTGGGTTATTTTACATGCCGAAAAATATAAGTCACATGCCTCCAGCTTTATTTGCCTTCCGGACAAAGCAATGATAAGGGTGTTATTGCCCTCGGCCCAGTGCTGCTCATCGGAGTGACTACTACCGCGGAGGAATAGGAGATTACGAATAAAGCTCTCCACCGGTGATCTCCGATACTACCGTAGGTGGAACAGGGGACATACGGAGGAATGCGGGGGTTCGGAGCGAAGCGACAGTTAGCTCAAGGACGACCGGCGCGTAAGGACTGATGGCAGTTATGAGTGGAATAAAATGGCACAAAATCGGATATCCGTCGCATGGAAATTCTTTAATTTAGTTGAAGGTAATAATAAAGTCGCACACTGTAAACTTTGTGGGCGAATTTACTCTAAGGGTGGTGGAACTTCGAATTTGTTAGACCATTTGAAGCGATCGCACAATCGCGAACTTGATGAAAACAATTACGCAAAACATTTGATACGATTTCTTTTTAAATTGTTTTAGTGCTATTGTTCCCAAACGCTCACAGTCTATGAAAAAGTCTTGAAATTTCTCTAAAACGTAACTTTCGAGGCAATAAAAAACAAATGAAATATTTACAAGATGATTTGAGTTATATTTTACTGTTCAACAACTTGAGTTATATTTTACTGTTTGGATTAAAATAGTTCTGAATGAAACTAAAGAAACATCTGGTAATAATATAATTACAATTATTCTTAAGTTGATATCCACTTATATTTTTATTACAGAGCAAGAGTGGCGCGTTTTAGAAGAGGCAGTTCAAATACTGACACCCTTTAACACAATAATCACAATCCTCTCCGGTGAAGAATCTGAATAAATTATGTTGGACAGTAAACTTTATCCCATTGATAGCCCACGTTTCTTTTGTTTCATTCCGAAGCCCCCTTAATATATTTTACGTTAACTAAACCGATTAGAATAATAATTGACAAAGCCTGTTTGCGATTAAACGAGAGTTTCTAGGAGAATAAAAGTATAAATGTTTACATTAGCTATTGAAAAGCTTTACTTCTGCATTAGTTTTGCAGTTAGATTGAATGTTATTAATTTGATCAATGACATAAAACTAATACGGCTTTCCACATATACTATGAATTTCAAAACTAGAAAAAAAATCTGTCAGCTAACGTAGCACTTTAAGCAACACAAAGAAAAAAGAGCCGAAGAAAGAGAGAGATTAACATAAGAGAGAGATTAAACAACAACAAATTAGAACTTATTTTAAAAGATACGCGGACGTCAGCGGACTCGAATCACTACCTGATCCGATTAAAGGAATGCTCAGCGGAAAGTGTACGTCTGCGCCACAGCACATATACAACCTGCGCTGCATCAATCGGAGGTAACCGGAGGTCTCCGATTGAAAGCGCGCAAACAACCGCTCCGGAGAAAACCTAATCATAAGGAGCACTACCTCGGCCGGATATGAACTCGGATACGTCGGCCAGTATGCTAACCGCAAGACCAGTGTGAATGAAGTACAAACTGCAAGAAAAGACTTCAAAAGTGTATGAAGGGTCTATAGATTACAAGCTAAGATAAATAAACAAATCAGAAATTAATTGCATGTTTATACCCATTCAGATAGAAGAAGAAAGAACACAGTTCATATCAATTAACGATACACAGATTCGTCATTAAAACCTAAGGCCATTGAGAAAAGGGCCGAAGCAAATTTTAATAGGAACTTTTCTTTGTTTAATAATGCAATCTGCTAATAATATACATTTGAGCAGGATGATTACATCAGGATCACAACACTAACATAAAGTCAGCTCTGAGGCGGAAAAGTGAACAGTCGTCGACTAATCTTTGAAGTATACGAGTATAATAATTTATTATGATCTTACAATTACCCACACTCAACGCGATATGAGACGAGACATCATAAAGCTCCCCACTCTATAAATTATCGTGCGTAAGTGTATGTGTGTGTGTGTGTGTGTGTGTGTATATATATATATATATATATATATATATATATATATATATATATATACATACACACAGGTTTCTTTTAGTTACGACGTCATAGCCCAAAAAATGTAGATTTTGAGTTACCTACTGCTTCTCATGCATGTCTGGTGTCTCTGCCATTGTACAAAACTGTAGCATTTAACCCTCAACTGGTATTGCTTTTTAAATGTACGTTAACGGTATCTATGGGTCAATTTTGACCCACAATGTTAGAAGTAGTCCCTAAGACACAGTAATAACAGAAGTTATGCTCTTTTTCATGGCAATCATTAATTGGTATGTAAAGTCTTACATTTTTGTATAAATTAAAATTTATTTAACAATGGATGTGATTATTGAGGTATTTCCTTTTGTAATGACTCATTAAACAAACCTGAATACATATATTATGCATTCAAATGTGATAAATTATATCCACATTTTTACAAAATATCTTTCTTCCTGAAGTTACTGACTCACATGGTATATGTTTATTCTCTGAAACAAATATACAGCAAATATTTCGAAAAACAGAAATTCTGACAGGCACTAGAAAGAACGCAATAAATTCTGCTGTAGTATGAAATCCTGATTACGGTACGTACTTTCCTGGCGCTTGTTGCAATGTATAACTTCCCTTAATCCAACTAGCATTAGGCCTACATCTATAGTGACATATTCGGAACAACAAAAGTTGGATTTGTACATTGCGAAAAACGTCTTGAAATATCTCTGAAATTGCCGATAAATTGTCACCATTTTTCTTCCTTTCTTCTCTTGTTTCATAGTCATCATATCGTAAATTATTTATCAAGAAAAGAAATCGTTTCAATGACACTGTGCACCTGAATATGTCACACCCGGTACAATCAGTTGCCTAAAGTGATTTTACATCTTCGTCAACTGGCTTGAACACTTTGGACAGAATTAGCAACCCGATCAACGCTGTCATTTCTATTTCATCTTTCTTTCACAAATGTAGCTGTGGCACCGAATTTGTAACTGAGTTCTGTTATTTTCATATTAGTGTACTGAACAAGTTCACTTATCGTTTGTTCATCTATCAATAATGATAATGTCTCATTTGATGTGTCAGATTGTACAGTACATCACATGCTGCAACTCTTAGGCTAGAGGTAAATACTCGTATGTAACAATGTTGTGACTTTATGTTTTTGGTGAAGCAGGAGAAACATTAGATTATTTCAGTCTATTTTTGGCGAAAATAAATCTCTTTTGTTCATTATCTGATATTGTATTCCCTTTTTCATTATTTCTTACTTCTGTAATTTCATTATTGTCTTCATTTTGAGCAGAATTATTGCTATTTACATAGCTTATATCATTGTTGTCAACGGAGTTCACAGCTGTAAGTTGAGAATGAGCATTTACGTCATTATTTCTACACACTTCTTCCCCTGATACTTCCAGTTCGGAATTTGTATCGTGTTCACAAACTTCAATTTCCTTATCACAATGGTTATCATACAGGGTGTTTCGTAATTCCTATTACAAACTTCTAGGGGTTTCAGAGGGAACTAAGTAGACACAGTTTTGATTAGGAACACATATCCGGAAATGTATCGTTTCGATGCAAAATAAGTTTGAAGATCGAATCGATTTCACATCTCTCACTTCAATAGAGACAGTGAAGATCTTCCTCTGACTCTATAGGAGTCACAAAAACAAGGTTCTTCATGTGACCCAAAGGAAAAAGTCGAGAGAAGTTAAATCCGGCGACCGTGGTGGCCAAGGAGTTGGATTACCTCGACCTATCCACCACCTTTCCCCGAATGTTTGGTGGAGATGTTCGTGGACGGCAAATGAAAAGTGCGCGGGTGCGCCATCATGTTGGAACCACATTTTCTGACGTAGTGACAGTGGCAAATCTTCACATAACTCGACCATTACCTCTTGCAGGAAGGTCAAGTACCTGGGACTCGTTAGGCGATACGTGGAACCACTCTTGTAGTGTACACTGGCAAGAGCTCGTTGTCTCTAATGAAGTGGGAGATGTGAAATCGATTCGATATTCAAACTTATTTTGCATCGAAACGATACATTTCCGAGCATGGGATCCCAATCAAAATTTTATCTACTTAGTTCCCTCTACAACCCCTAGATGTTTGTAATTGGAATTATGAAACACCCTGTATACGCATTTATATCGCTTATCCACTACCGAATTTGCTTCTATCACTACAGGAACACTCATGTTTGCAAGCCAGCAGATTGAAAAAAGTACCCATAAAAACATCTGTATAAACTGACAAAGACATATCACAACAATCGACAAACTGAGGCATTCAACTGCATTTAGATATATACTACTTACGTACGACTAAATAGTGATTGGTTGCATACAGAATAAAAAATCCAATTATTGAAGTACTGAGCACTCACTATTGGTAAAAAACTACATGTTATGGGTCTTCATTGACCCACAGATACTTAGTCTAAATTCAAACTAAAATGTTACACTTACGGTATCTATGGGTCTAAAATGACCCATATAATAACATAACAATGCTTGCACAGACATAATCAATCTCAATTGTGCATATTTATATACATCTGTATATGGATTGAGAATATCTTGAGTCATGATCAGGTAAGAATGTGCATACTACTGGAAAATATAAGAATAAAATCCATATGGGTCCATATTGACCCATAGATACCAGTTGAGGGTAATATTATTTTAGATATTATATACTTACTTACTTGTAGCTTTTAAGGAACCCGAAGGTTCATCGCCGCCCTCACATAAGCACGCCATCGGTCCCTATCCTATGCAAGATTAATCCAGTCTCTATTATCATATCCTACCTTCCACAAATCCATTTTAATATTATCCTCCCATCTACGTCTCGGCCTCCCCAAAGGTCTTTTTCCCTCCGGCCTCCCAACTAACACTCTATATGCATTTCTGGATTCGCCCATTCGTGGTACATGCCCTGCCCAAAAATATAGAGTGATTCCAAAAGAACTATACAAATTTGTATGCTTATAGAAATTTATTTAGAAAATATACGAAGCTGGTTGCAATGCCATCTGATAGCAAAACTCATCAAGTTTTCACTGACATAGCTTTGCCTAGGTCTGTCACCGCGTGCGTTAACGTAGTTCATTTCTAAATGGCTGCTTTCACAGGTGCAGAGCGAGCTCGCTGTGTGTTTTTGTTTGAAGAAACGAAATCTACGACAGTGGTTCAGCGTAGATTTCGTACCCTGTATAGCAAGGATCCTCCTACCAGGGTAACAATTTGTTCTTGGCACCGTACTTTAGTTGAGACTGGCTGTTCTATTACCCATGCCAAATCTCCCGGACGTCCACGTGTGGCTGATGCTGTGGTGAACAAGTGAGGGAAAGCTTTGTTCGAAGTCCTAGAAAATCAAAGCGGCGTGCTTCTCGTGAGACTGGGTTTCCACAACCAACCGTTTGGCGCATTTTAAGGAGACGTTTGCACTTAAAATCATACCGATTTACGATTGTGCAACACATTACTGATGAAGATAAGATGGATCGACGGGATTTCTGTGTAGAAATGCTTGGTAAGATTGAAGATGAGACGTTATTGAACCACGTGATCTTTAGCGACGAGTCGACATTCCACGTCACTGGTAAAATAAATACCCATAACTGCAGGATCTGAGACTCCACATCCCATCTGCAACATGTTCGTGACAGCCCAAAAGTGAATGTGTTTTGTGCCTCAAGTAAAACTAAAGTGTACGGCCCCTTCTTCTTCCAGGAAAAAACTATCAATTGTTCTTTTCTATCTGAATATGCTACAAAATTTTCTCATCCCGCAGAGATGAAGATGATCAAGGGGAAATCCAATTTCAGCAGGATGGTGCACCTCCACACCATCTCTCCAAAACGTTCGTGATTTTCTCGACTTGAGGTTTCCTGGTCGGTGGATTGGTCGTGGAGGGCCGACATTATGGCCACCTAGGTCCCCCGACTTGACACCGCTTGATTTCTTCTTATGGGAGTTCCTTAAAGATCAAGTGTACGTTCCACCCTTACCTGCTAATCTCGCTGAGCTCAGAAACCGAATCACCGCCGCAGTTGAATTAGTGACGCCGGATATGCCGCAACGAGTTTGGCAAGAAATTGACTTCAGGTGGGATGTCTGCCGCATGACCAACGGAAGTCACATTGAACTGAGTGAAAATTTGGTAAATTTTGCTATTACATGGCATTAAAACCAAATCTGTATGTTTTCTAAAGAAATTTCTATAAGCTTACACAGTTGTATAATCCTTTTGGAATCACTCTGCATAATTATATTGTAAAGTATACATTTGTTTAGATTGAGAAAGTATTGGTGCTGAACTGTCGTAACTTGAAATACGACAGTTTAGAAGTAAGGACTTTGAACAACCTGATCGTGCTGTTGAGCTCTCTATTGCAAAGCCTACTTACCCATACCTAAGACGGTATTTATCACACCTACTACCGGGTGAAGAAAACTAATATCTAACCCTTGCGGTGGACATAGCCCGTCTCGTCCCAGAATCGACCGACTCGTTCCGATGTAATTTTTTGTGCATTAATGCAATAGTCCCACTCGTCCCCACGTAATTTTCGGCGCGTTAATCTTATAGTCCAACTTGTCTCGGGTGTGTAAGATGAGGGAAACCAGGTGAAGACAAAATATTCCCTCTCATTTTGTGCAGACTTGGAACTGAGTAACAATTTTGCAGCTTGGTGTGGTTGAAAATTCTGTCTTTCATGAGTAAAATAGTGTCCATTTTATAAAAAAAATGCCATCAAATAATAACATTACTTAAGAATAAATAAAAATCACATACTTAAAAATAAACAGTCTCACTGTAATTATGCGACATTATCCGTACATATTGCAGGCGTCGGTATTTTCCACTCTTATACTTGACCAGTTACTTTTGTGATGAATCCAACTTTTTGCGGATATGAAGCGTATGTTTAAAAGGATCATTTAAGCTGTTACGCTTAACACTAGTATCTGATTAATAGTCAAATAGAACTTTTATAAAAGTGGCTCTGGAAGGATATGGAGAGTAGAAAGCATTGGCAAGATGGTGAAAGAATTCACAAGCATTTGTAGTTTTGCTGAGTGCAGTAGAAAAATCAGCCCATATTGTCAGTGGGAATGAAGAAAACGGAAACAAGTAAATGTTCGTCAAATACTTTTCAAAATTCGGCAGTCGTTGATCATTAGGCGCGATTGGCAGCATATCGAAGACGAAACATTTCTCGATTTCAGATGGATCTAAGTAGGTCTACACAACGCCAAAACACCACATCAGCCATGCCCCAATTCATACGAGACGATAAAAGTCACCCTCGGCTCCCTTTATTTCGCATCCGCTATCGGTGAAGAAATTCCGCTTCCGGTGTGACGCCGAGCCCCGTTGTAAGCATAAAAATGTTTTATTTACCGCAGTAATTGTGAACTGGATTTCTTTTACTTTCATTCGAGATTGATGGATTAGTTTTCAAACTTCTGTAATAATGCCTGTGGTATGCAAACATTGCAGTACCATATTTAGTAAACAGTCGAATTTAAACAGACATTTAAGACATGTACATAAAATAGAGCAAGTGAACATGATATCGTATCAGTAATATTATATCTTTCTCTTGTAAAATTTCCAGTTTTGGAATTACAAGGTTTTGATCGCCACCCGACGATGAGCCATTAGTTTCACTGTCATTAATATAACCCAATTTATCATTGTATTCCCGTTCACTGCACTTTCAGTGGGGACAATTTTCTTTATTAAGCATTTATCCATTATCAGTAGTTATATAGCCGTTGCTAATCAATTAACGAGCACACACCTACGACGACGATCATAACAAAAAAAATCAACCTAAAAACGAGTGTTGATAATGGTTTTAAATTTTGGGTAATTAAGTAGTAATCATCAGCCAGGCCATCTTCCCGTAATAGAGATCCAGGATAGATACATTACCAAGTATGTACATATGTTTTAATAATTGTGTAGAAACAAACCATCGACAGGTCGTATCGGCCAGGCCATCATCTTACTACAACAGAGATCCAGGGTGTAAAGTGGATACTGGATGACAAGTTAATCATATACAAACGAAATTTAATAAAAGAAAATACATATGATAACGAAGATGCCCTGGACCTCTATTGCGAGAATATGGAGGCCTGGCCGATTATTACTACATAATTACCATACACTGTTAATTAACTGTTAGCTCTGTGTTATTTCCGCTTGGTAAGACTTAGGACCATTACTGTTCGATCCCAATAGTTCATAGATTTGAACTGAACTACAAAAATGTGGATCATGGATAGAGAAGTGGAGTCACTCTGTTGCATGTGTGAAGATTCACCAATCTCAAATTCAGGAAAGATAGCGGCATTGTGAATTGCTTTACTAACATGTTCGACAGCTGACCTCCTCTATCAGTGATTTAGATGGATAAAACATTTAGGGCCTACAGGAACTCATAAAGTTAGTGGTATGTTTCCTAACTTACCATGATATTTAAAATGCTATTGTTCTAAGGGTGTCCCGATTTGTTCTTTTGGATGGTTCCTTGTCCATTTTGTTACTCAACTGTGGAATAATAAATAATAATGAATATAGGTCTATACCGGTAATAATAATAATAATAATAATAATAATAATAATAATAATAATATATATATATATCTTCTTTTTTCCGAGATGTTCCAGTCGAACCAAACCACTACTCTCTATAGAGTTCAAATAATAATCTTTGGCCTATAACCTACTTCATCTTTCAAACAAATTAATTCAATTTTTGGCTAAACTAGTGCTGAAGTAGTTCCCCGCTTATATACATGTTGCATATACGAATCTGTGACAGGTTAGATTTGGTTAGTTTAGGGTTTTGTTACGCCATGCATATATTTGTCTATGATGCATATACGATCAACTGTATCTACATAAAAAGAAACCCTTATAAATTCAACAATTTTCACTTCCGAAATCACCAGAACTACTTCAGCGCTAGTTTTGCCGCTTTATTTACATAGGAATATCTCTTCGAATTGTTAACAAGGTTGAGATCACTCTTAATTTTACTGGATGCGATGCCCCTGGTTTTATAAATTTGGACACAAAGTGTCTTGCAGCCCCTCTGAAGTTGGCACCTACGTTTGGTGATATTTATTTGCATATCACGAGATTCGTAAGTTGGCTTACAGTTGAAATATCCAGAACTACCTCAGCGCTAGTTCTTGCCGCCCCTCTGAAGTTGTAGATGGAATACTGTGTTAGCCAAGTTTAATATCAATACTACCACCAGAAATTAACTCTTAATACATATAGCCTATCAAGACTTATGAGGAAATATTCTGGAATACAATTATACGAAAATAATGTTTGATTTGGATAACAGGAGCTGGAGTAATAATTGTGAAATCTATCAATGCACTATTATTATAATTACGTAAATTGTATCACCGAAATGTAAATAATATATGATCGTGACGAAGGTGAATCTAGAATGCGGTGAATAAAACAATTTTTATGTTTACAACGAGGCCCGGCATCACACCGGAAGCGGAAATACTACACCGATGGCGCATGCGGAAAAAGAGAGCCGAGGGTGACTTTTATCGTCTCGTCCAATTCATAGCCCTCTCTAGTCATGCCATACTACGTGGCAACGTCGGACAGCACGTTAGTTGCCGTCCTATCCTGTTGCGTAACTGTTAAATGCGAGAAAATCAGTAGGCTACATCGTTTTTCTATTTCAAAGGAAAAGTAATGACTTCCTGAATCTTTGGTGAGTTCACTAAACAATATAGATCATCCTATTATTGTCAGTTATGATACACAATGTTTTTCAATTCACATACATGTATTTGTTGTAAGATATCTTTACATATTGTATTTCTGCTGAACCTGGCCCTGAAAGTTGTTTAACCACAACAAGTCTTATCACTTAACTTACCACCTATTCAAAATTACCAAAATGCAGCACTAATTAAAAAAGTTATCAGTACAATACTGTTCGCGAGATCATCAGTTTTATTTGCAGCTATCCCAAACAATCGTCCATTTTCGTAGTTTACAGTTCCTTATACAGGGTGCGTCAGAAAGAACGGATGGATTTCACATGGCAAGAAAATTGTAAAGATTCATCAAATCAAAAATTTATTGTTATCAACATATTCACCAATACATGCAGTTTATTTATGTAAAACAACATTATCCATATGATGTCCTTGGCTTTCAATACAGGCATCGAGGCGTTTTCTGATGTTCGCCATCACTTTCACAGTCATAGCTGGTGCAATTGCCACGATTTCTTCACGAATTGCTGTCTTCAGTTCGTCCAGTGTATGTGATCGGTGTTTACAAACTTACGCCTTCAAATGGTCCCAAAGAAAGAAGTCGCATGGCGCGAGATCTTACCGCAGCCTCGGACAATCTCAGTGCAATAGAATTTCGTCCAGGTGATTTCTTCTTTAATGTTGAACCTGTGATACGAAATGAAGCCACCCACCGCAAAATTGTATTCCGAGTTGGAATCCTAGCGTGACATCCGATGTCGAAATGAGTCCTGAGTGGCGATCACAGACTCTTCATTTTTCAAAAATGTCTCTACGATGAAAGCACGTTGTACACCAGACCAACACCATATTCTCAACTGAAACTGCATTCTATGGCTGACCCAACAGTCGTGGTCCCCCTCACTATATCTCTCTCCTCGTTGCGTATCGATAGTTTGAAATCCATCCGTTCTTTCTGACGCACCCTTTACTTGAATTTAATCTACTTGAATCTTCACAATTTTTTCACTCTCTGAATACTGCCTAACATGCACAAGAACTATCTAGTTTCAGATATTGAAGAAGGGGATACTTTAAACAACGAGGAAAGTTTTCTTAGATAGGCTATCGAGGGTGCGGTAATGACAAGATGAAGTTCAGTCCAATCATATCCTAACACTTGGCATTCTGGATATAAATTAAAAATGAGTTTATAATTATTGAGGATACATCGCCCTGGGTGGCGCAGTCGGTATAGTACGGGCCTTCTATGCTCGAGGTTGCGGGTTCGATCGCGGCCTAGGTCGATGGTATATAAGCGTGCTTAAATGCGGCAGGCTCATGTTAGTAGATTTACTGGCATGTAAAAGAACTCCTGTGGGACAAAATTTCGGCACATCGGCGAATTCATTCTGTGAGCAAAGAATTTCTACAGCTATTAGCAAGTTAGAGGCTGTCCATATTAATACTTCCTATGGCAACGTCCACCATTCATGTGCATTTCCTCACTAAAATCCCTGTTTATTCTAATGCTAACAGTCATTTTAGGAGCATCAGTTACGTTTAGTTCATACACTATTCAACAAGATTCGTTTTTAAATAGTGACCCGTCTTTTTTAGACAGTTTCTTTGATACATTTTCCAAAAAATTAGAAAAATGCTACACACGGTTTTCGTCTGTCTCTTTCTTTTCGGTTTTTAAGGCGATTGTCAATTTCTTCTCTCCTCTGTTGCGGATTTTTTCATTTAGTTTCAGTCACACTACTTAGATATGGAGGAAAATTTGGAAACGCATTCGGAACTGCACCTTCACACAAAACCGGATGACCGCGTTTACGAAATCTCGTCTTTTCGTCCTTGCCGGTGTATTTCTCAAAGCTCAAGTCACTTTTCCTGAAAATGTTTCTTTCATACCACAGACATGTTGATTGGTGACCAGTCTGCCCGTGGAACCCAACGAATTCATTTGCTGCGTAGTTCGGAATCTTTAGGAAATCGAAAACAACTTATAATTTTATCCTTCTGCTTTTATTGTCTTATCGCAGTTACTTAAGCAGCCCGGCACTACACACACATCTATCTGACATGGTTATGAAAAATTTGTGTTATCACAGACATCACAACAATGGAAATATAGGCGCAAATGCACAAGCGAGGAAAGCGTCTTACACTGAAACACACGGCACATTGCTGAGCTGATAGGACGGGCTGCAACGTTGCCACATTTACCAGGGCCGGGCCATGACTAGAGAGGGCTATGCCCAATTTCATTTCATTTCATACGAAGATTCTGAATTTTCGCACACCAAGCCTTCGTCAAATGAAACATACAGCCACATATTTTTCCATAAGGGCATACTTTGTCGACAGCATTGTGAACAGCCGTTTGAAAATCTATTATCGCTATGATAGGCTCCAAAGACAAAAATTAAGTTTATTACAAAGGTCTGTGATAACCAGAAAGCACTTCTCGTAGGCATTTCCTTCTTTATTTTTTACCACGAGAATTGTTTTACTCCGCTGACTCAAGATTTCACTCAGTTCTGACATGTTGTGTTGTGTAGGTACTGATCCAGAAAATACAGAAACGCAGATATAGGTGTGTACTGTGTGGTTAACGAGTAGGCACTGATACAGGCAACGAGTTAGACGAGAGATTATAGAGTGGCCAAGTTGCCTTGTAGGCCTACAGCGATCTTAGCGGTGCCGCAGCGAAACATGGTAGACATGAAATTAGCGCCTTCCGTTTTATAAATTCGTCTGCTTACAACGTTCTGTATACGGAGATAAAAGCTACAAAAAAAATAAAAAATAAATAAATAAAATAAAACATGCCTCTTGTGTGTGCTGCATATAACTGCAATAGCAGAATAAAGACAAATGATATATCATATTTCAGCTAAATTGTATGAAGTTAAGTCCATAGTTTTGTCAATTAGCAGCATTTTTTTTTCATGCGTAAATGTGTAACAAAGCTCAGCATGTCATACTGGTGTACAGATTCCCTTTGGAAAAAAAGGGGGGGCTGATGAAACAGTGGGTAATAAATAATATGGAACGAGACAAATTGCGTCCCTCCGAGATAGCTTTTTTTGTTCACGACACTTCGAAGACAACAACTCCATGAAGACGATGAGCTATAGCTTATAAAATGTAGGCCTATTTCGAAGACAAACGATAAACCAAATAAGTGGTTCACTAGTAATGGACTTAAACTAAATACGGATAAAACCACTACAATTCCGTTTCAAACCCAGTTAAAATCTAATAGCAATAAAATATTAAAATTTTGTTTCGACACTGGCATTCAAAATTCTGCAAAACTCTCGGGTAGGCAGTATTGATGTTGGTATTTTGACTGGAGGGACGACACCACCACCACCACCACCACCACCACCGCCGCCACCACTAAATAATAATAATAGTAATAGTAATAATAATAGGACGCCTTAGAATCCACGGTGCGATATAAAATATTATAATATGTGTGTGTGTGATCCCAAAACTTGGCCAGTTCTATGATTTAGACATATATGTTTGAGATATTATCATAATTTAAGTATGTTCTCTTCCAAAACAACGCCATCGTCATCTAAAAGTTTGTGTTGTTCTGCATGTCACTCGAAAACTCGCTCAGTCCATAGGCTGGTGGATAAAAAGGAACTAGCCCTATGTCTTATAATGAGAGAGCGTGGGAGAGGCCGTAACAAAATAAGTTGCCGGTATTATATGTTCTTTATTATGTCACACCTTTTTGTACAAGAATTTCCTCTCTTAAACGTAATTCGTTCTTTTTCCCGATTCTCTTGAAAGTCTTATAAACGAATGCGGCTATATTATAGTCAACACGTTGGTCTATGAGAACCAATGTTCAGCAGTGATATAATTTATTGCTATTAGTGATACTGTTGCACCTTTTAACGATTAAGGAAAAGAAGAAAGAGACCTAAACTGCATTACAAGCCAGTAACAGTACCAATCTTACATACGCGCCGCGGATAATGATCAGAAAGTAGCAAATAATGCACTGCCTGGGGGGGGGGGGGGAACAGCATCATGAGGATGACACATACTTTCTCGTACATTTTACGCGTTCTGCAACAATTTATATTTTTATCATATTAGCAATGACATTCCTGTTTATACGTAGTTTATTTCGTTGATCTGTCATTAAAAAAACATGCCTACTTCGAATTAAATACGACTATGCACCAATGAAAAGAATAAACTTTTCGATATCTCTATTACATACACGAGACTTTTTTCTTTAAATAAATTCTTGAAGTAAGACATAATTTAACTATGTAGGACTGGTATCTTCAAACTTAGAATAATGTGAGTGAGAATCTTTATCTGTCCACTTCCTGTTTATGAACAACAGACTATCTTTAAATTAGGCATAACTTCTACTGCGACTTGTATCATTTTACTTTCACCATGGCCTATAATAATGGTCGGACAAAATTTGAATCTGACATTCTCTGTTCTTCTCATTTGTACGATCACTGACGCTGTAAATGTCGCTATTACTTCACAGGCGGATTGCTAGTTAAATTTGTCTATGACTTCTAAAACAATTATATCTTCCTGCCAGTACTCATTTTCAGTCTCTTCGGCGTGCCTGAATTAGCCTTCCCATTCTTCTTTTGAGATCCGAGTAATTTCTTCTCGCTGAATCGAAAGTAAGTAAATTTTCAAGATTAAAATCTCATATCTATTTTGGAAACTTTTTCATTTTGCGAAATTAAATTGTGCAATTGGCTTTTTTTTTCTTATTTTTTTTCAATGTACCTATGGAACTGGTTTAATACGAAGCAATGCCGTCACCTCATCTTTACTTTTAGACGCCGCACAGTGGTCTAAAATCCATATTTAGGAGGACAAATGTAGAAAAATGACATGTAAAAAAATGAAATTAAACCCTTAAATTATTTTTCCTATATAACTGAGTAACACTCAATTGATTATCTTAATCAGCGGAGGTGGCTGCATAGCGAGATAAGAAGCCGGTAACATGCCACATTTCGCCACCCAGCATTCTTATTCAGCAAGCGCCGCGAGTCTGCAGTTTTCTTTGTGCTGTAACTCTGTTGTAAGTCGTCGATTCCATTCATATTTGGTACCAACGTGTCAAGTAGTTCTTTGGGTATGTAACATTGTTTGTTTTTGTTACATTTAATGTTATTATAGTATGTCAAATTAGCATGAATGGACACGCGACAAAATATAAATACAGGGACATCATTTTATTTTTACTTCAATTTTTATTGTACCTGAGTTTTTTAATGTACTTCACTCCCACCCCTTCTACTAATGAAGTTCAACCGTCCTCCACACAGATCCAAGACCGCATATACAGTCATAGTAGCCTTACAGTCAGAGTAAACAGTACGTTCCAAAAATATGTTCGCGTTTTCCAGTGACGAAAGAGCTTTCAATATTAAATCATTTTCGCACAGGTACCGTCGTCCATTTGCCTACGTCGCATCCCGGTTTCCCCCACCAGCTTTTATTCGCCAGCTAATGGCTGGGCTGACTTAGCTCTTTTCTGAGAACATTAATTTCTGTTAGGAATTGGACGTCTGCGTAATATTATACAACTGTTTAAAATAACTTAAATAGAAGGGCCTCATTAAGTAATTAACTGTCACGTGATTTCCTCCCTTTCTACGACACTGGGACGTAACCACTTGGACGGATAGTAGATAGTATGTCTGAGCAATTTTATCTTTTCGGATCGGGCAGAAGTGAAGATTGAATTTATAGTACGTAAGGTATTCTTTTATAGAGTAGATACAGAATTATTTCAACATGAGTTACTAGTACGAAAGACGAAACTGCTAATTGGGATTAGGTACAATAATCTATAGTGCGATAATACGCACATTAGAACTGAAGCCTGTATCGAAATGAACGGCCAACGTTTTAAAAAATGTGTTTAAATATCCATGTTATGATTATTTTTCAATTTAACTTAATTCTCTATATTGTACGCTAATGTGCTGTAGACAGTATAATATACACTGCATAATGAATACGTCCACATGGATAGCTCAGTTCGTGAGTAAAAACACTTATTGTTAATACTGTGCTGTATTTTGATTAAACAAAAACCTAATGAAAATGATCAAACTCAAAATTGCCATATTTCCTAGTTTACGTAAATAGATGAACTACTTTTCTTCCCTCCTATACCTAGTAAAGTGATTTGTTTATATATTACGCCAGTATCATCGAACTCCAGTCGTGGAAGGGGTAGCAAACGGCGTTGATCCAGAGGTATAGCCAAGTTAATATTAAAAATGTTAGTAAAAATAAAATGATGTCCCTGTATAACCATTGAGTGCAGACTTTGCCAAGGTAGAGAAAATAAAAACCCTCTTTGTTTCGTCCAAAAATGATTTTTTTTTTTCACTTCCTCCGGTATTTACCTCTATTTTAAATCTAGTCTTAAGGTGCGCAGATTTGCGGAAGTAATAAATTATGAGCACTATTCTTCCGAGGTGCTGTAGTGCAATTTTTCTCGGTTGCAGTTATTTCAATATCTGTGAACCGAATCTGTTTCCGCAGTACAATTCAGGGAATTCAAGATGACAGCTTGTTAATTATGTATCAATTAAGCTTCCCGAGTGCCTAAAAGGTGCAATAGTACCTAAAATGTTACATTTTCCCCAATAAGATAATATATCGTTGGAGAGCAAGAGGATAAGGAATATGCGTTTTTAAAACGAAATCGACATTGGCTTATTGGGCTACTTATTAAATTAGGTTCTCATCGTGATATTAATGAAAATTTATATAAACTTACCCCTGGAAAAAGTCGTGGCTGCCCAAAAAAGGTTGTCCATTATAGCAAGTATGAGGTCGAAACAAAGACAATCCAGAGAATTAGAGCTTGTATACAAAACAAGTTTACTACCTGTAACTACTGTATAAAGTTTTATAAAAATCTGTTAAGACAAGAAAAGTTACAAATTTTGTCTAAATGCATCCCCCTGTAAGGGGCACTTCTGCTTATACCAACGTAAACAGAGTTTGTACAAAAAACAAATGCACTAAGTGTAATTACTATATAAAATTTCATAAAAATCTGTTAGGACAAAAGTTACTAATTTTGTCTAATTGGGCCCTGCTATAAGGGGTAGTTCCCCTTATGTCAACGTAATGAGAGCTTGTATACAAAACATATATGCTACCTGTAACTACTGTGTGAAATTTCACAAAAATCTGTTACATAGGAGAAAATTGTCTAATTGTGCCCCCTATAAGGGACAGTTCCCCTTATACCAACGTAATCAGAGCTTGTATACAAAACATATATGTTACTTGTAACTGCTTTGTAAAATTTCATAAAAATCTGTCAGGTAGGAGAAAAGTTACTAATTTTGTCTAATTGTGCCTCCCTATAAGGGGTAGTTCCCTTTATACCAACGTAACGAGACCTTGTATACAAAACATATATGCTACCTGTAACTACTGGGTAAAATTTCATAAAAATCTGTTAGGTAGTGAAAAGTTATTAATATGTCCCGGTAAATTTGCATTCTAGACCACTGTGTGCCGGTGGAGTGAGTGATAAGGAGCACAGTCCATGATGATCACACATTCACTCACCCACGTTACAAAATTCATGGCAATCATTTAGCTGTGGTGATTTCCGGTCGAATTCCCAGCTTTGTAAAGCACTTCCGCCTCAGGCAGAAATCCATCAGTTTCCCCAGTATGTGATAATGACAAGTCTGTTCGCAGAGTCTTCGCTTTGCCATTATTTACTAAATGTTAAGTTCTGTCTATCTTGGTCTTGTCTAGAATATGTAAAAAATAGAACTGTTCTTTTCATTACATTCTTCCATCGACTAAAATACCGATAGGCTTACCTCCATTTCAGTTCTCTCCACTAAATTCTTTCGTTATCCTCCACTCAGAATTTTACCTTTTATATTTTAGTTATTATATGCATTTATTTATCGCTTCCTTTGCTGTAAAGATTGTTACTCCCGTAGAAAACTCATTTTCTTTCATTATTGACAAGAGTTTAGGGACTGTCTAAGTTTCATTCTTTTTCTTTTTTAGTTGGTTATTTAACGACGATGTATCAACTACTAGGTTATTTAGCGTCGATGGGATTGGTGACAGCGAGATGGTATTTGGCGAGATGAGGCCGAGAATTCGCCACAGATTACCTGACATTCGCCTTCCTGTTGCGGAAAACCTAAGAAAAAACCCAACAAGGTAATCAGCCTAAGCAGGAATCGAACCCGGGCCCGAGCGCAACTCCGGTTCGGGAGGCAAGCGACTCAGCCGACTTACTTGTTAGCTACGCCCATTCTTACTTACTTACTTACAAATGGCTTTTAAGGAACCCGAAGGTTCATTGCCGCCGTCACATAAGCCCGCCAGCGGTCCCTATTCTGTGCAAGATTAATCCAGTCTCTATCATCATACCCCACCTCCCGCAAATCCATTTTAATATTATCCTCCCATCTACGTCTCGGCCTCCCCAAAGGTCTTTTTCCCTCTGGTCTCCCAACTAACACTCTATATGCATTTCTGGATTCGCCCATACGTGCTACATGCCCTGCCCATCTCAAACGTCTGGATTTAATGTTCCTAATTATGTCAGGTGAAGAATACAATGCGTGCAGTTCTGTGTTGTGTAACTTTCTCCATTCCCCTGTAACTTCATCCCGCTTAGCCCCAAATATTTTCCTAAGCACCTTATTCTCAAACACCCTTAACCTATGTTCCTCTCTCAGAGTGAGAGTCCAAGTTTCACAACCATACAGAAGAACCGGTAACATAACTGTTTTATAAATTCTAACTTTCAGATTTTTTGACAGCAGACTGGATGATAAGAGCTTCTCAGCCGAATAATAACACGCATTTGCCATATTTTTTCTGCGTTTAATTTCCTCCCGAGTGTCATTTATATTTGTTACTGTTGCTCCAAGATATTTGAATTTTTCCACCTCTTCGAAGGATAAATCTCCAATTTTTATATTTCCATTTCGTACAATATTCTGGTCACGAGACATAATCATATACTTTGTCTTTTCGGGATTTACTTCCAAACCGATCGCTTTACTTGCTTCAAGTAAAATTTCCGTGTTTTCCCTAATCGTTTGTGTATTTTCTCCTAACATATTCACGTCATCCGCATAGACAAGAAGCTGATGTAACCCGTTCAATTCTAAACCCTGCCTGTTATCCTGAACTTTCCTAATGGCATATTCTAGAGCGAAGTTAAAAAGTAAAGGTGATAGTGCATCTCCCTGCTTTAGCCCGCAGTGAATTGGAAAAGCATAAGATAGAAACTGACATATACGGACTCTGCTGTATGTTTCACTGAGACACATTTTAATTAATCGAACTAGTTTCTTGGGAATACCAAATTCAATTCTTACGGAAGTAAAATTTTGTTATTGCGTTCCTGATCACTGGACCTGGAATAAGACACTAAAAATGTTTGTTTAGACGTCTAAAGTAGTCTCGTAAAATATGCATTTGAAATAATATAAGCGTTTCTCATTATTTTTTTTCTTCTGTTCAGGAATATGGTACTTCAATTTAAATAATCGATAAAAACAGTAAACCATTTCATTAAATCTTTAATTCGGATTAAAATCACAAAATAATTGCATAATCACTATCATTCCATCTGTATTATAATTAGGGAACGGATTTTTTTTGTAAATAACTTTTTTTCTTTTTGTTTCCTTATAGATAAAAGACTGTAACTGAGACAAATATTTCGAACCAAAACATGGTAATTTGTATATTAAATTTTATTTCATATGAAAATACATATTTTTAAGTAAATACATATTTTAATGTAGCTATAAATACATAAATATATTGTTATTTTATATTTGTTCTAATTTTTAAATTCAATAAAAAGAAAAAACCTCGTACATATTACATGTTAATGAAAACAACGCGAATGCATTTCTTTCTTAAACGCATTGCGTACTGAATTTTGACTGCACGTGTTCTCTCGCACTATCGAAGGGGAATCCTTTATCTATGAACTGACGGCTGACGTAATGCATTCGACTCGAATATTCTCCAGACAGAGGCGTTGCTTGATACATTCAGACCGTATTATAGCGGTATATAAGTGAAGTGATTGGTGATACAATGTCGAAAGTGAAGTCAAGTGTTCATTCTCGTTTGCAGCAACACGTTGCTGAATTTAGTGAAATTTTTACAAGTGACAGACAAAATTATATTCTGTAAACAGTGTGGAAAATCTGTAAATGCAGATCAGCGATCTCAAGTCTTGTAGCATTTAGCAGGTAATAAACGTAGAATGACCGCTTCATGTACAACCTCTAAAAAGTTCTTTTAGATGAAGCAGCTTCCTCTTCATATACATACTCCATTTTCAATATTACGCAGATGTATGCAAAATTTTCTTTCATCTGATATTCATTCCTTCATATAAATTTAGAAGTCCAGAGCTTAGAAAGTTTCTTACAAAATACACAAATTTTGAAACACTAAAAGAATCAACATTAAGATAAATCTATGTCTCTGTGTGTTACGAAATATCGGAGCAGAATGTGAAAATAATAAAAAATATATATGGGTAAACATGGACGAGTGACCAGACTCTAGTGGTAGGAAAGTGGGAAACGTTGTAGTAAGTGTGCTAAAAATAATGCAATAGTTTCCAAGCGGTGTTTTCTATTAGCATGTAGAGAAATATTAGCATCGAACCATGTAACGATGGCTCGCTTATTCAGTGAATCTCCTTCTCCTGGTATCGTGCAATGTTTTTGAGACAACCGACATCGGTTTTTGATGGAAAACTTGGAGAAAGTCTTCATTGTTCACTGCAATAGCGAGCTATTTGAACCCAACACATCTAAATATGATTGATGACTTTTTTATAATACACACTTAAAATTTTGTAATATTTTGAAACAAAATATTTTTACAATTTTTATACATATTTTCAATTTCTTTTACTACATAAGAAAAAATATTTTTAGTAGGTTATTTCACGACGCTTTATCAACATCATAGGTTATTCAGCGTCTGAATGAGACGAAGGTGATGATGCCGGTGAAATGAGTCCAGGGTCCAGCACCGATAGTTACCCAGCATTTGCTCACATAGGGTTGAGGGAAAATCCCGGATAAACTTCAACCAGGTAACTTGCCCCAACCGGGAATCGAACTCGGGCCACCTGGTTTCGCGGCCAGATGCGCTAACCGTTACTCCACAAATGTGGACAAGAAAATATATATTTTCAAGCTTTTAGCACATAAAAATCTGTTCCCTAATTATAATGTTTAATAAAAGCTAATCAAAATAAAAAAATTGATAAACACTTTCATTCACAATTTTCTCTGCAATATATAACCACCTTATCCAAATGTTTCACTTTCGAATTTTGCTTTTGTCCGCCAATATAATTTTGCAAGCTGAGAAAGCACGCTATATACAAACTATGGTTAGGAGGCATCGCTAAACCTACTTACTTTTTTATTCCAATTTCTTCGGCGAGATCTTCACTTTCTCCATCCATGACTTGACATGCCTCAGCACAGAAATACCTGAATTTTTCTTCAACACAGACGACTAGCACATTGAGTCTTATATTAATAGTACAGGTGTGTCATAATTTGAGAAGTTGTGAAACAGCTGTTTATAAAAGGAAAATGTTGATTATCGGTAACAACAGTATGTTCAATGTAAACTTCAATAGTAGTCTTCTTATTCTTGGGATAGTAAAAATTATAAGAGTTGACAATTTTCAAGATACATGAAAAAAAAAAAAAAAAAAAAAAAAACATGAAATAGGCTCTAACCGGCTGAATAGACATTTTAGGGTACTATAAAACTCTACCAAATTTCATGATTTATCATGAAATGTGAACATATTTTTAATTCTTTGTATTAATGCTTAAAGAACGATATAGGCACTTGCCTCTAAATTCCAGGTCTACTGATCACGCACTTGTCAAAATGGTCTAGGTACAATTTTCTGTGCGTCGCACAGTGTGCAATTTGGACAAAAATCAAATTTCGACTTGTTTAGTTAGGCACAGGTGAATATGAATTCGTGGTCTATAACATTTGAAGCATGTTGTGAGAAATAGCTTTTACTGTTTTATCAGCGGCAAGCTATATTTCTTCCTAACACTTCTCGCTCCTCTTCAGCCTAGAGAGAGATGAAAAAGAGCCACTGTTAGTGATTTATTGTATTGTGAAACATTGAGTCTGTTCAGATAGGTACGTTCTTACTAATGTAACTTTCAATTACAAGTTTGTAAAATATTTTTCTTCTTGCAGAAGTGTTTAAACATTACAATTGAAAAAAAAAAAATTCTAAAATTCACCAAAGATAATGTGAGTTTTAGTATAGCCGGTCACGTTCGGTTACAACAATTCTTTTACCATTTAATATAGCATCATTTGGAGTGTTGAATCCCTATCTTAAAGTTTGCGCGTTCTTGCACATTTATCAGTGGCGAGTCATACCGTAACTGTTCCATGTTTGGCTTAACAGCAGAAAATAATCATGGAATAAGAAAGTTTTTAATCACTTGTGAGTGTTTAAGGTCTGCAAAATTATTCACATGACATCGAGCATCAGGTAAAAATTACATTGGACACATTTTTATATAACCTTAACAAACGCACAGTGAATCAGAACGCAAATCACTTCAGGCCGGGTGCACACAGAATCAGACGCGGCGCGGCGCGACGCTACATTTTGTCTCGTGATACTTGTCTCCCATTGATTTCTTATGATGCGATGCACACAGAATCAGACGCGGCGCGACGGTCGCGAGCAGACACGAGGAGACACGAAGAGACAACATCGAATGACTGCTAGAAGTTCGTCGCGAGGAGACTGTCTGATAGCTGCAGTGTACTGCGCATGCGTTAGTAGTGACTATGGTTGCACGCTTTCATTATCTACAAAAAATACTATTGTTGTGTAGTGCACATCATTCAGAATGGAGCTCGATGCGGATAAATTAGTTGTTTTAGTACAGGAAAAATATATTCTGTGGGCCTACAATCTTTGAAACAATACCACGAGAATAATGTGGTTTCTGAAAATATTTGAGAAGTTCCAAATGAGATGAAAGCACCAGGTGAATAATAATTTATAATAATAACACTGCATAACAAATTTTAACCTGTTTTTTGCGCTGGGCATGTGATACATGTTTTATACATAATTTGAGCCTCCTGAATACGAATATGACAATAAAAAACAGTTGTTGGTTACGGTTTTTGAGAAATTTTCGAATTTATATCTATTCAAAATATTGCTTTATATAATGACAATAAGGCTAAATATTCACTGATCTGAAGATTACAGCTTTCTTTTTCTGCATTTTCTTTTACACTGGGCATCAGGTACATCAAAAGCTAAAGTCCAACAATAGTCTGCTAGCATATTGGTACTCCACTGTCCTTGGTATCTTTTTTTCCATAGTTGAAATTTCTTGATGGAAGCGCTCACCATGCTCATCACTGAAATCGCCACAATTCTCGGGAAAAAAGTCAAGATGTGAGTGGAGGAAGTGAATTTTCAGGCACATGTTACAACCCCTAGTTTCATACACCAACAGTAAATTTTGCACTAGTTCTTCATAGTTCTCACTTCTACAGTTACCCAGAAAATTTAATACATTTGTCTCTTTTTCTTGCAACAAAGATTCGAAGTGATTGTCCTTCATTATTTCTCTTATCTGTGGTCCATTGAGAACTCCCTCTTCTATTTTTGAATCACTAATAGCAGGAAATGTTACGGAATGCGAACTGGTCCGAGTCCTCATGGAGGAAGAAATTTTCTCATGAAATTTCGGCCAGTGTATGGGACCGGTGCCCACCCAGCATCGTGATGCACTTGGGGAGCTACGATAGGTAGCGAAAGTCGGTTGCGAAAGCCAGATATAACGATCATCGTGCTAACCACACGATACCTCCATTCTAGTTGGATGATCGTCCACCTCTGCTTTGGCATGTGGACGTGAGGCCAGCAGCCGGCTGGTCGGTCTGGGCCCTTCACGAGATGTAGCGCCACGGATTATTAATAGCAGGACATTTTTCCTGGATATGTTTAAATGCTTCAGTTTTATAATTTATCCCTTTAACAAAATTCTTCATTAACCCTAACTTATTGTGTAAAGGGGGTAAAATTACTTCGCTTTGAGGTACAAGGGATTGATGTATAATATTTTTCTTCCTTGGCTCTAGTGATTGTCGTTTTATTTTATAATGCTTATCTCGAGCGCGACTGTCCAATTCGTACAGACACAGCAAAATTTTGTGTAGCCTAACTGCATTCCAAAAAGCAATGCTACAACCTTCAAATCCGCACATATAAACCATTCGTACTTTGAATATTATCATTAAAGCACACTTTAAAGAAATACACGTCTTACACAGAATACTAACACCACAGAAATATCCTGGTAAACTAAAGCGTTTTCATACGGCGAACGTGTTTCTTCCCCTAACAAATGGAACCGAAAAGGGCAATAAAACAATTTCCGCTTCTAGAAGTGGTTTTGACATGGTGATCTATTGCAAAATATAAACTACAGGAATGTAATTAAAGCTCACCGTGAAAGAAATGCACATCAAGTAAAATCAGGTAAACTCAAGTGAATTTATACCGCGAACCTATTTCACCCCCTCCAAATAGACTCGTAGAACGGCAATAAAATAATATCACTTTCTACAAGTGCTTCTAACATGGTGCCCTACTTATACTAATATTGTTTTCACATAATGGGTCTTCAAATTTGTAAAACAAAATAGTTACACACCAAATACGGTGATTTTTTAAAAATAAAATGCATAGAAAATGAATTATATTGTGCATCTCGAAAACTCGAAGTGATGGAACATTTTGCTTGTTATTTTTTAATTCAGGAGGTCGAAATTAGTAAATTAAATAATGGTTTATTTAACGACGCTCGCAACTGCAGAGGTTATATCAGCGTCGCCGGTTTACCGGAATTTTTGTCCCGCAGCAGTTCTTTTAAATGCCAGTGAATCTACTGGCATGAGCCTGTCGCATTTAAACACACTTAAATGCCATCGACCTCAGCCGGGCTCGAACCCGCAATCTCGAGCATAGAAGGCCAGCGCTATACCAACTGCGCTACCGAGGGCGACTCGAAATTAGTAAGAATTTGTTAGTTTTATATCTGGCACAAAATGACAGTTGACTAGTGTAATTTGTAGTAAGCCTAATTCTCTGCTCTATACTATCACTCATTATTGATTTAATATATTATTTTTCTTTATTGTGAGTCGTGAAGTAGTCTTAAACATACAAAATGACATTTGAGCAGTACATTTTAATTTTAAGACTCTTTCAATCCTAGACTATAGATTTTTAGGAGCTTGCGTCCATAGGAAATAATAAGCAAATACAATATAATTTTTCATATAGACAGTCCTCTATTATTGACGCCATTTTCTAGCCTAGGCCAGTTTTCCAAAGCCACACAGCCAGCAAATCAGTTGTCGCGAGCAGAGAGTTTTAAGCAGTCGCGAGGCGTTGTAAAGCAAAACGTAGCGTCGCGCCGCGCCGTGTCGCGTCGCGTCGCGTCTGATTCTGTGTGCACCCGGCCTTGGACAAAATTAATAACTTCTCTTCATTCTAACGGATTGTTATGAAACTTTGTACATGCCTTACAGGTGTTTTGTTTACAAACTCTGATTACGTTTGCACAAGAAAAACTACCCCTTTACAGAGGGTGCATTTAAACAAAATTAATAACTTCTGTCCTCTGTAACAGATTTTTATGAAACTTTATACAGACGTTACAGGTGGAATATATTATTTGTCTACAAAATCTGATTATGTTTTATAAGAGGAACTGCCTCTTTAAAGTGTTGCATTTAGACAAAATTAATAACTTCTCTCCTATACATATAATATATTTTTATGAAACTTTGTAGAACAATTAGGCCTACAAGTAGCAGACAGATGTAATCAGAATTTCTATACAAAAATATATGCTACTTGTAACTCCTGTACAAAGTTTAATAAAAATCTGTTTTGTAGGAGAGAAGTTGATTTTGCGTAAAGCACCTCTGTAAAGGGGTACTTCCTCTTATGGAACCGTAAATATAGTTTGTACACGAAAAATATATTCTAACTGTAACATCCGTACAGTGTTTCATAAAAATCTGTTAGACAGGAGATAAGTTATTATTTTAGTCTAAAACCACTCCCTATAAAGTGGTAATTCCTCGTACACAAACGTAGTCAGAGTTAGTACACAAAAAATGTGTGCTATTCATAAGGTCTATACAAAGTTTCATATCCGTTGGAATGCAGAGAAGTTATTAATTTTTGGCCTGCTAGATTTTCGTTATTGCACACTGTGCTACGTCGCTTTTTTGTGAGATTCAAACTTTTCACAATTCACAATCAACAAGGACACTAAACTGTTGTAGAATACTGCAAGATAGCACTCATTTTGGCTCCGTTTTCAGTTGTACCAACAGAAAATGTAGGCTACTGTATTTTGCATCATACAACTTACTATGTTTAGGCTAGTATGTATGTGGTAACCATTAAAAGTGGTTGTTCAAGAAGACCATTATTGCTACTGCTAGCTATATCGTCTCGTCCCGCTAGTTTCTAGATCCCTGAACATTATTATTTAATGTCTGTACAAATTCACGTAATATAGCTACGAGTACTATTGTATTGTATAAATGAGGAGGCGAGACCTGGCATGTGAGCTGCACGTGAGAGGAAAGAATGAGCTACAAGAAACAGAATTTGTTTCATTATGGTTAATATCATACGAATCTACCGACATGGAAGTTAATCTCAGACTAAAACCTATCTTCCCCTCCATACACATTGGTGATAAAGCCTTGTCACATGGTATGATCACAGGACAGGTCTTGCCTTCTCTATTGTAACAAAATTAACTTCTAATATAATTTTGCTAATTAGGAAAATCGACATTAAAAGGGATAGAAGAAAGGGGAAGAATCTAAGAATATTAGTTGTGAGGTATCCGACAGATTGTTGAAGAGAAAATTATAAAACTGAGCCTATGTAGGCTATATGCCTATACACAAACGAGTCAGTAAGTTACAAATCGAAGTAGCGACCTACATTTTTTAATGAGGCTCATGGAGCTATTACCGTTCAATGGCAGTATTATCCAGGTGTCCAGATGAACTATGTCCACACAAGTGGCATAAGTGAAACAAAGCAGCAGCACTTGAAAGATGGCGGACCTCAGCAAACATGCACTATTGTTAGCACCGCTCGGCTTTGCGATTTTCCTGGACAAACAGTCTGGGAGTAAAGTGTATTCATATGTTGAGTATTGTCTATCACGTTATGCTGTCTACAGTTCTCAGGAAGGTGGACAAGTATTGAATATAGAATCAGTCGGCCATTGGAGACAAATGTGCAACAGGTTGGCGACTTGATTTGTGCAGAACGGTATCCTAGCTCGGATTATTCTTGGAGGAGCTATCGAGGATTCTGACGGAAAGGTCTCTCCTCCACTCATTTGGCCAGCAGCCTGTCCTCGCATAACCCCGCTGAGTGCTTATACCTCGCAGGTTGAGTATGCATGACTCTTGTAGTTGTTATCTTCTTAGTAGACAGTCCTAAGCCTGTATAAAATGGGAAGGAAAATGTGGGAATTAACTCTGATACAACCTATCCTGGATCTATTCAATGACTGGGAATCAACTCTAATATCACCCATACAGGACCTGTCCACACCTATGGAGTAACGGTCAGCGCGTCTGGCCGCGAAACGAGGTGGCCCGGGTTCGAATCCCGGTCGGTGCAAGTTACCTGGTTGAGGTTTTTTTTCGGGGTTTTCCCCTCAACCCAATAGGAGCAAATGTTGGGTAACTTTCGGTCCTGGACCCCGGACTCATTTCACCGGCATTATCACCTTCATATAATTCAGACGCTAAATAACCTAGATGTTGATACAGCGTCGTAAAATAACCCAATAAAATAAAATAAAATAAAAATACAGGACCTCTTCGATAACTGGAAATGAATACGGACGTTGGGAATCAAACTGGCTGCAGAGATGGGTTCGATCACCGCTTGGTCTCATTACCTGGTTCGGTTTGTTCCTAGGTTTTTCCCAACTATAAGGCGAATGTCAGATAATCTCACGGTGAACCATCGGTCTTCTTTCTCCAAATATTACAGTATCTCGCTATCAATTTCACCAACGCTGTATAATCCAGCAGTTGATATAATTGGCTTATAAAAACACTTTGCTCCGTTTGCATCGAGTAACGGCTCTCGCAACGTCTTTTCGGTTAAGCATCCTCCCAATTCCAATAAAAATACTGAAAATCTTTAGATCTACGTATTATAGAAAATTTTCCAGGCATTGGTGATCCATCACTAGTTATTTCCCCGTAGTTGTAGAACAACTTGGTTTTATTTTTGGTCCTCTGACAAAAGACAGAACTACTTGCGGGTTTATTTTGTGGTCCGTGAGTCTTCTATGGGTGCATAGTCGTATTTAATTTTTAAAGTACGCATGTGTTTGAATGAAAGATCAACGAAATAAACTATAAACAGAAATGTCACTGGTAATATGATAAAAATATAAATTGTTGTGGAACGCGTAAAATGTACGAGAAAGTATGTGTCATCCCGATGACACCGATATATATATATATTTTTTTGCCTGGCAGTGCATTATTTTTTAAGTTACTTCCTGATCATTATCCGTGGTTCGGGCGCGTATGTGAGATTGGTACTGTGATTAGCTTGTAATGAGGCAGTTTAGATTTTTTTGAACATTTTTCTCCTTTTCCATTTATTGTTAAAGGATACAATAATATTACCCTGGTTCTCAAAGACCAATGTGTGCGTTGTGTGTTTGTTGACTAGGTCTATATAGCCGCATTCATTTATAAGACTTTCAAGAGCATCCGGAAAAAGAACGAATTACGTTTAAGAGAGAAGTCTCACGGGGGAGATTCTTGTACATAAAGTGACATAATAAAGGAGACATAATACCGGCAACCCTAGATCATATATATCCAGATTGCTTTTGTCATGTAGGGATCTGAGTTCAGAATTCACAACTGGCCTACGTCTGTGATCTTTATACAACGGAGTGGGCCATGAAAATTTCAACTCTCCTTGGCAACGGTTTGTTGTTAATTGATTTGTATCTTTCTGACTAGAAATAAAACTGTTCTTGAGTTTGATTTACTTATTATATTGTATTCGAGCTACAGTCAGGTTTATTATGCTGCCATCTAGTTATTATATAAGGATGTCACGTCATAACTCGCATTTGAATTGCATTAGCGACTGTATTGCCATCTCATGTTCGTTTACGGCAGACGGGTGGCGATTCTGGCGGTTGTTCTCTTTAAAATGCTACCATTTTAACATAGGGATGAGCAATCTGTTATATATGTGATCTGGACGGCAACTTATTTTGTTATGGTCACTCCCACGCTCTCTTATTATAAGACCATGAAAGTGTTTAAAGAAAGAGGGCTGATTTAAGACAACATTCGAGATGTATTGTTTGTAAGGCTAACAACATTTAGCATCCTGAACTTGATTGCAGGAACCGAGACATGAGAAACATTGCACCAAATAACGGTGCATAACAAAGAGGAAATCTGTAATTACTACAGCGCGAATTTATATGGAAAATGTATGTGACATTATACCTAACAGTCTTACACATTTTCAAAAGTGATATGCTTTGACAATCATATGCCTTGGTCAACGATGCTAAAATGTACTTTTGAGTATTTGTTGAAAAAATTATAACGACAATATTGATTGAAATAGAGTATATTGATTGTATGATTGTGAAAATGTAGTCCTTACTCTCCAGTCGTGATTATGTAATGAGTTTTCTTAGAGTGATTTGTGAGATGCACGTAACACGAAGAAACAAATTGATTAAATTAAGATATTGAGAGCCATCGTAATTTTTGGGGGTCAATCATTTAAGGGGATATGTATGACTTTTAAAACTTCCACAATTTTCAGCCAAAAATTTGTGAAATTTAAACTATATAAACAGATCTATAATAATATCTGTACAAAATTTGGTGCAATTAGGTATAATAGTTTTGAAATTATATTTTTAAGTATATTTTATATTGACGTTACTAAAAAAGCTCCTTGCATCAACGTTTTCAAAATGTTTAGTTCATATTTGCTCAAAATCTTGAAAATAGTTTTTGGAATAAAAGTGAATTAGCTTTTTGAGCTTAGTAATAGTATAAGTTAAAGTGCAATCAAAGATAAAATATCATTTCTAAATTAAAGAAACACGTAGTCTAATAAAAGTAAATATTCAGAAACAAGCAACAAATAAAACATCAACAATACATCTTAATATATAAAATTGAATGTGGGTATGTATGTGTGTGTATGCTCTCTATACAAATCTACACGCTTTGACCGATATGTGCCAAAGTTTGCACATTTAATCTTCATAACCAGGAGAATAACATAGGCTACATTAAAAATTGTGCAAATGGAAGTTAAATTCATTAAAATTATAAAAAATAAAAATAAATAAATCAAATCTTCATGTATAATATTAAAACGCAAAATCTTCTACAGTCAATTGTTTTTTATTATTGTCTGTTATATTCAACATCGACTTTCACGAGGCCAAGGAAATTTTAACACGAAATTAAATTACATTGTTGTTACAGATCATGAAGGCTAAAACTAGATAATTCATACAATAAGTATCTTTACGCAGTCCAGGACCGTATTATGAATTCCTCGATGTAGTTTTGTAGATAGTGAGCAAACTGTTTTATACAACTGAATTCTAGAATTCTTTGAAACTACAAGGATTGCTACCACATAATTTACTTAATATTGAATAATCAATAGTACTATTGTGAAATATTGACCCACCAAAATTATGCACGAATAAGAATTGGTGTGAAAAACTCATACGAAACGTAATAGAATTGGCAATATTAACTGCAAAAATAAAAGGAGATGTTTTTATTCCACGTATTTCTAGGATACTCATTCAACTGCAATTTCAATGCCACAAGCATTTGTAATGGCCATATTAAAATGAAGCTCAAGGACAGTTGCTCAAAGTTGCAGACATTAACTTAAAAACTGCGTGTTTTTCACACCCTCAACTATATTTTATACAAAGAAGTGAAAAAAAAAAATTACACATATCCATAAGCAATTCAATCATACTTTTGTCATGTTGCTAATGTACATAAGCCTACTGAAAATAACATTGTATTAATTCTCAAAATATTGTTGTTCACGTTGCAAATTTAGTATGTTAAGCGTTGTAGAAATAAAAATCTCTTAATTTCTAAAATACCGGTAGGCCTATACGTTTCTCAGAATATCAGTCTTTAAGTTAAAAAAATGACTTATTGCGAGTTTACATTGTATCTGTATTCTGTGTGTAAAATTAGAATTAATATAATATGTTCTGAATTTATGAGATATAGTTTCAAGTTATATTAAAAAAAACTGGATATGATAAAAATGGGTGTACAGCGTTCAAGAGGTAAAAAAATCTTCCAATATAAATTAAATTATATATGTATATATTGATTCAATGCTGAAACTGATCAGAAAGAGGAGAAGGAATTATATTTTCGTTGGGTTTTACTTTGTTTATAGTTTGATTTTTCTATTACTTTATTTGTATTTCTGCCGGTGCGGAAGAGAAGGCCTAATGGCCTTAACTACACCAGAATAAATAAATAAAATAAATAAATAAAAACAAATAAATAAATAAATAAATTTAAAACAACAGTTTAACGTCAGGCACATGACGAAATGTTTTCTTTTCGGTGCCTGATTTACAACTGTTTTAAATTGAGTTAACCCTGGCAGGCATTTGGCTAAGGAGTTCATTAATTCATGTAAGTGAAGTTAAGTAAAGAATCATCTTTATGGGCGAGGAAAGCTTAGTAAAGACAATTCGTTTTGGTTGTGTTAGGTTTCCGAGATTTCCGAAAATTTAATAACCAGTTTAATTAAAAATAGAAGCAGAAAGGAAAACCCGGGCAACGCCGGGTGCTTTTAGCTAGTTTAAAATAAAGAAATAAAAGGAATCTAGATACAATCTACTGACCCAAATGTAAATTAATTTATCTTCGATGTCAATTCCGAAATCAATTTATTTCTCTCTTCTCCTGAATAATGCCTATATATATATTTTTTAATGTTGCGTCTCATAATGCCGTTTTATGTAGCTTTTTTTTTTTTTTTTTTTTTTGGCAAATGATATTTTTTTTTTTTTACACAAACACTGGACTTCATCACCATGTTCGAAGCATAAATATTGTATCTTCCACTCTTCCTTGAAACTTTATTGTACGAGCGTTTTTGTTCCGTCATGATGCGCTGTGTCCTAAGATCTGTACATCTGTACATCCTTTAGCAATGTTTACAGGTAAAAGAGCTCCGCACGCGCGCTGCGGGCATAAAATAGCTCTCGCTCGAAAGTACTATTGACCATCGCAAGACTGCACTAGAGGCTTGGAGACCGTTACTTTTAAGTGGTCCAATCACCCCTCCTCCCGCACTAGCAGGTACGGTACCATTCATCTCCAAAACATTTTTTAAACGGAAGTAATTGTATTGTCAGATCAGTGAAAGTAAGTGGTCAATGTTTCCAGTTAGTAATGCAACGAACAATTCTACTGTATGTGGACACTTTCCGTGGCTAACGAGAAATACAGGCTGCGGCACGATTCGGAGTCACGTGATTATCATAGTCCAGTCATGGCCATCTTGACAATCGCCTAATATAAATACAAACAAAGTAATTGCTATATTATACTCATTTTAACGTGCATTTATATATAAACTTGTTCAATGTTGGCCATGTTATGACTAAGAATGTGATGTCGCACCGTAGCTTGTCTTTCTCGTTAGCTACGGCTTTTCCGCAGTGACGTCACTGAAGCCTCTAGTTGCTCTGTCCACAGTATACTTGCATTTTTAAGACATACAAGTCACGTATGCAGGAGCGCTTATTTAAAGGACAGTGTTAACGTTTGACATATTATACACACAATGACTATAAGTAGCCATACTGTAGATATATCTATTACATTGAGAAAAATACTACCAAATACTGATCCACTGACGTAATACCACCAACTTTGACCCACATTTTTAATGCCTCACTCATAACCTCTACACATCCTAGACTTTGGAAACAACCCTTCATTAGACCTATCCCGAAAAATAAAATTCCTGAATCCCGAAACGACTATAGACCAATTAGTATCATGCGAGCTCTGTCAAAAGCACTGGAGTGCGTAGTACATAAGCAACTGACTGACTAGCTCAATGAGCATTGCTTACTTGACAACTACCAGTCTGGTTACCGATCAGGACATACCACTACTACTGCACTTTTAAAAGTGATTAAAGACCCTCGAGAAGCCAGTGACAGAGGAGAACTAATGCTGCTGACATTACTAGACTTCAGCAAAGCTTTTGATACAGTTGACACGGATCTCATTTTATGTAAACTCAAAAACTACAATCTTTGTAACAGTGCCGTAGCTTGATTCGACTCCTACCTTCACGAACGCCAACAATGTGTATCAGCCGGGGGTCATTCTTCCAATTGGCGTACCGTAAAGGCCGAAATCTCTCAGCGCTCGGTTCTTGGGCCATTACTTTTTACGCTTTACATAAATGACGTAACGAAGATCTTAAAACATACTAAACACCACATATACGCTGATGACTTACAACTTTACATTCATTCCCGAACTTGTATAGTAGCCTCGTTTAATTATTAGGCAGCGGCATTCCTTTTAAGATTTGTAAGTCTTTATTGCATGCACCGATAATAAAATGAAAATGCGACGTTGTCACGTCTTGTTTGTTGCTGCTATATATTAATATAACATGGAGTATTGGAGCGGCCTTCAAAAGACTTGACGACAATGGACAGCGCGACATAATTAAAATTATTGAAACTACAAAGCTTCCGTCCATACACTCCGCGTGGTGTATTGGAGCGGCCTTCAAAAGACTTGACGACAATGGACAGCGCGACATAATTAAAATTATTGAAACTACAAAGCTTCCGTCCTCTTTGACACCGCTAGCCTACTAATTGAATGTGGCCACTTTACAATCAATGACTCTGATCAAAATTAATGAAGATCTAGCATCTGTGGGCTCAAAATTTGGACTCAGACTAAATGAAGACAAATCACAAGCCATAATAATGGGCCACCAACGAGCATTAAACAACATAGATCTAGACATTGTATCAAATACAAAAATAAATAATATCACAATTACATAAAGTAAACAGTAAAAAATTTAGGATATATTTAGATTCAAATTTACATTTTTAAAGTCAAGTGACGTATGTACATATGTAATAAAATTTGTTCTATAATTCATTCCCTCATATACTTAACCAACGTTCTACCTCTCAAACTTAAAAAGAAATTGATCCAAATTTTAGTGATCCTCCACTTCGATTCTCCTCTATTCATGAATCTAATATGTTTGTCAGAAACGTTACCAGTGTTTTAAACAAAACAGTTCATTGTATAACAACAATATAACCAAACTTTCAATGTTTCTGTCTCGGATTGAAATTTCGTCGGGATTATCATTCATATTTTCACAAAACTAAACAAAGCCTTTCATAAATAAACTAGTTCGTATGCAAGTTATTGTTTAGAAACGAGCGCTCAGAACATGCATCTCCGTTTATGTCCATATTCGTACGTAGCCTATAGGTACACGATATTCGGATCCAGACGGCAGTAACAATCGGAATACCAACTATAACAGGGTTTTAATATGCCAACATTGTTTCATTATGTTTATCAGACAGCGGTGAGAATATGACAATTGACGTCGACCTGGTTGGCGAGTTGGTATAGCGCTGGCTTTCTATGCCCAAGGTTGCGAGTTAGATCCCGGGCCAGGTCAATGGCATTTAAGTGTGCTTAAATGCGACAGGCTCATGTCAGTAGATTTACTGGCATGTAAAGAACTGCTGCGGGACAAAATTCCGGCACATTCGGCGACGCTGATATAACCTCTGCAGTTGCAAGCGTCGTTAAATAAAACATAACATTTCATTAACATGACAATTGACTATGCTTTTTATACTTGTATTTATATTTACTTTTACTTTGTTTTATTTCATATAATTTAGAGCGCTTTTACTGAAAACTATTGTATGCATCACGTACGCAAAACCCTTAGCGGACTCATCCCGTATTTTGGACTCTGTTTACTCCTCGTCCAAAAACATTTGTCCGCTGAAGTCTTATATTGCGTACTTCATACATAAATAGCTATTATGCACTTTTAACATATTAAATTGTTAATAGTTTACGTATCTCCATAATGGCAAATAAATTAATTACAACCACGGTAAGAGCAAGCACACGATAACAACCTGCTTGAATTACTTTACTTCTCATACAGTAGATTAACTGTAATATAACACGTAGGCTTAACAAGCCACTCTGCATAGTCAGGAGGCCCTTGCCCTTCACGGGATTTCGTGGCTAATTCTTAATAACACATAGGCCAACAGAGAGTAGCACTGACTGGAATTGCACGAGTACTACGTTTCCTCACAAGGGAAACTTTTCATTGCTCTCCCTTCAGATTTTAACAAATGACAACTTATTTTACTGTTCTGGGAGACCTGAATCAGAATATAAAATAAAAACATGCCGAAGTTGTGATTAAAAGGGTTTTAAATAACGTTACAAGAATCATAAAAAAGTTGTATGTAAACATGTATGGACATGGACTGGCTTTAGAAAGACATTGAGTTAACTCACCGGATAGCGTGTTCAGTTAAGTAGCGGACCTGTGTTCAAATGGAGCATACATTTTGTCTTTTTTTTTTCTTCTTACGTCTTGTTTTCTTGTGGAATCCTTTTTGTTAGTTTTTTATTGTTCTTTCATTATACGGGTTCTAATGGAAAAAAAAAAAACTGTGTTATTACTCTAAACCAATAGAATAAAAGTGTTTCTTATCCATTTTCTTGCGAATAAAACAACTTGATTTTGCAATGAATGATAGTGAAAGGTTTCATTACTGAACAAATGATGAAAACAAATTACATTATCGCATAACCGGTATGCTACAAAAGATAAATGTCGGAGTGTCACACTTGAAACATATGTACTATTAATTATTATTAAGTGTAGTAACTTCTTATACAAGTACTCTGCAACAGTGTTTTCTCTTGGGGAACTCGAACACTTCAAAATTTCCGAAATTATCATGCACTAGTTTGCAAAAGTCACGAGCTGTATTTAACGGATCATCTAGCCACCAAAATCGTTTCCAATTCAAGATCTAATGCACCGTGCGTAATAAACAAACTGAAAGATTAAGTAGATGCACAGCAAGAATCTTCTTGCCCGTTCAGCTAGAACCAACTGAGGAGAGATCTGTATATTCCTATCGGTATTCAGAAGTCCTGCCCTGTACACGTTTTTGTTTTTAAAAGAACAAAAAGAAGTAGCAGGGAATCGAACGCAGAACTTCTACTCGAAAGGCGCGTTACTAAACGGTTGAGCTACCCAAAGGATGGTATAATAATAAATATTGCAGTATGACTATTGGCATGTAGTGACTTTTAACTAGGACTTAAGCCCTTTAGAAGCAACTTTGGGATATTTTCAAGGTTGTTTCTTATTCTCGTTTCCATGAGCTTCGAAATGAGCTATATTCCATTAAAATGTGAAAGGGGTGTGATGAAAAGTTTTCCTTGTCAGAAGGAAAGTGATATTACAGATTCAGAGTATCCACTTTAATAAAAAAATGCATGAGAATTAACATTGATTGACATTGATGTGAGGGTGAACGTTCACTTGTGAAGGCTCGGCATCACCTTGCCCATTCACAATTCAAGATCAGAGGTGACGTAAGGGATCAAGCACTCAGTGTTGTTACAGTCCATATCGGTTTTGTGCAGTAATAAAACCAATATTGCAGTAATAAAAATACAACAGAATACGCGAAAGCAATCATGACAATTTACACTGTATGAGCAGCTTTATACAATTACGAGGACCGTTTTTTTTTCAACCTCCGATGGTCCATAAAAAAGACAAGTGTAAATAACAAAATGAATTTATTACCAAAAGTTTTATGTACAGACATGGTTACTTTTCGACATAATCACCGTGAAGATTGAGGCATCTGTCGTATCTGTCGATGAGCTTTCCAATCCCTCTTCATAGAATGCTGCCGCCAGTGAGTTGAGATGGGCCTTAACGTTGTTTTGAAGCTCCTCATTAGCAAAGCTCGGATCTTGGGGACTTGTGTGTCGTGTGCTTGAGTAAGGTTACAGGCATAACGTACACAAAGCTCACGCTGCAAGTGCTCAGGGACAGTCGTTTGTACTAAGAAAGTGGTCACATCGAATGGCAAGAAGACGAACGAATAAACTGTGTCACGTCGAAGACAATGACATTAAGGGAATTACAGGTAAACGGTCTGTTTGAGGAATTAGAAAATACGTGTTATTCGAATGGGTGTTATGGACGTTTGAAAATGCATTTCTTAAATTTTAGGTACAGAATTTCGTGGAGGAATTCTGAGGAGATACATTATTTTCTTCTAATGCAGAGTTTATATCTTGTAAGTTGTACCACACATAAACTAGAGCTGGAAACGGGCATTCATTGAAAGACATTGCAGTCCTTTAAATTGATGGAGAATTTGTCCATAGCTATGGATCAAGTCGTAGAGGGACCTTCCCTAGTAGTGATACACTAATTGAAAACTATTTGCAAGAAAAATTTAGGATATACTTATCTTTCTCAGATACGAGATCTGCTGAAAATCGAACAGGAAACAGTGACAGTGAAATATTCAGTATTTTATTTAGGCCCAAGACTTTATAATAAAATTTCAAACCATTTTCCAAATTTGAAATTTTTTAAAATTGAAACTTTTAAAAAAGAATTTTGTAAAATTATCCATGATATATAATAGTAACAAATGTACTTTTTTACCTTTTATTTCTATCGACTATATTCATGTTTTTATTGAATATCACTGGCTTCTGTCGGATTGTCAATTTATATTAAATGTGTATTTTTCTCTCGTTTTCCCTTTCTTCTTTATTCTTGCTCTTGTGTTGTACTTATTGGTTTGAATTAAGTTAATTACTGTATTTAGTAAACTGTCCTTGTAAATTTTATGTTATATTATTCACTAAGACCACACCGTACACGAGCCTGACTCTTACGGTAGTGGCTAGAAACATTTTTATTTTATAAATGCAATTTGTACTCACTAGGTAGCTAGTTAAAATAAATAAAATTAAAAAATTAAAGTTTGCTCCCGTCACTTCATGTGACGTGGAAATAAGTTTCCTTCGTTTCAAATCATGTTTAACTAACAGAAGAATTTATGGGTTCGAAAATCTTCGAATGCATGTAGTCATACACTGTAATGAAATGTACAGAGCAGAACTGTAAATTTGATGTATTTTGCATGTTTATTTATATATATGCTATAAAATTAGATGTTTCAACCTATCATAATATTATCATTATGTTGTTCCAGCCAGGAACCACTTTTATAGCAGACCTGACAGTACCTCCGTGCTGGAAGCGAGAGTTTGTTGATATTGAAGTCCGGTCGCTTAGCCATGTTCAAAGACACAAGTCCCCAACTTCCGAGCTTTGCTCATTAGTCTGGAACCTCTGCCCTTCTAGCCATTCTTTCAGTTCAGGGAAGAGGTGGAAGTCGCTCGACGCTAAGTCGGGGCTACACGCCGGGTGTTAAAACACTTCCCATCGAAATAAAATTGCTGAAGAAGCTGTTGGGTTACAGCAGCACTGTGAGGGCGGGCGTTGTCATGAATCAGAAGAACTCCAGAAGTCAGTCTTTTGTTTTGAATGGCTCTCCGCAGTCGTCGTAAAGTCCGACAATAAACAGCTGCATTGATCGTAAACTCAACAAGCAACACACCTTTTGGTCCCAAAACAACTTTTTCGGTTTGTTTGGTGAGTTTGAGTGCATCCATTTTGTGACTGTTGTTTTGTTTCGGGGGTGACACTGAATCCAGTCTCATCTCCAGTAAATTGATTAAAAAAAAATCTTCACCTTCAGACTCATAATGGGTGAGGAACGTCAGCGTTGATGCCATTCGGCGATCTTTGTGCTCATCAGACATCTTTGAAACTCATGGAGCGCACAGTTTTTTGTAGCGTAGGTGTTCTGTTACAACAGTGTAAACAGACGATCTTGAAACTTCAGAAAATTCCACACAAACTCACTTATGCTAAACCTCCGTTTTTTTTTCGAACCACTTGGTCAACTCGTTGAACAACGTATTCTGTTGCGACAGACTTGCGTCCTTGTCCCCTTTCATCGTGAACATCGGTTCGGCCTTCTTTAAATTTCCTACACCATTCACGCATAACACCATCACTCAAAGCTTTCACCGTAAACTCGGCTCATTTTTCGATGAATTTTCGCTACACTATTCTCTTCTGCCTGAAGAAACCGAATTACACTACGCAACTCGCACTTGGCGGAAGAATCAATCGTAGCAGCCATGTTCACGTGCCTGCAACTCAGCTCAAAATGGCGTAATGCCGTTGGAAGTGGCAGAGATTATAGTGGGGGAGATGCGCAGTCGCCCTCCGAGCATCCCAGCCTCCTACCACTCGATTGGCTGTTTACCGGCACGATTGGAGGTTGAAAAAAAAATAGCCCTTGTACAAAGTAAAAGTAATATAACAATTATAGCAGAATTGTGTAGAAGTACTAAACATTATCTTGTGAGGGTTATCAGAATCTTAGAACGTCTTATCCTTTGTTGTTGTGGCGTTATCCTCCTGCGAACTGTCTTCTTGGCATTTCTCGGTACGGCTCAGTATCCCAGTGAACTACTCAATCAAAATCCCCAGACTTAAAAAAAAATTAACTCTTTATACACTGCGGTCGCGTCACGCTTGATCCGAAAAACGCGAGAAGAGCCCAACCGCTGATTGGTTCATGCTTCAAGGCTGCGCGGGCCTGTATTACCGGTCGTTACCACAGTTTAGTACAGTCTGAGATAACTCACTAACCCACCAAGTTGCCAATTCTGATCATTGCTGCTAACGTGCTCACCAGAAACTAAATTTTTAAATTACAGTTATACGCGATGATGATAATGATAGGCCTAATGATAATCATAATGATAATAATAAGTAGTAGTAGTATTAGTATCCATTCCGGTAAAATTTTCTTTAAAAAACCTCTGGTTCATATCGGATCGTATGCCAACATTCCGCGTTCAGTTCCAAGTGCTCTGTTTTGTTCATAATTCAGCGACGTCATACTAATAACTGACAAGTTTTATGTACTTATCAATCTTATCATTATTCTCATTCAATTATCTCAGCAGTTCTCCGAAGACAGTAAAACATTGATAATTGTAGAAAAGTATTTAGGTGCTGCGCAACTGGAGACCGACAGATGCTATTTTCATTTCAACTTATCCTTTGCGCCAAGACACGAATAACTAGTTTCTCCCTGTTAACAAGACGTAACTTATCTACAGTAAGGTCCGAAAGTCTTGTCATCCCCCCCCACCCCCCGTTTGTATGTTGATGTGCATCCATTTTGAACATGTCGTAGCAGATGTGTGACAATGGTTGATACTTTACGTTTCAGCTTGTTTAGTGATCCTGAACATCAGTATGGGCACCATCATTGTCGCGGCACAATGTCCTGTGTGAAATTTTCCGCAACAAAGGCGGTGTGATTTCCCTTTGGGGAATAGTTAAGCAGCATGTCTCGAAACATCGGTACCAGACAATTGAAGATCTGAAGCAAGCTGTTAGGGAGGCATTCAGGGAAATCACACTGCCTTTGCTGCGGAAAATTTCACACAGGACATGGCGCCGCATCATTTTGTGCCGCGACAATGATGGTCCCATACTGATGTTCTGGATCACTAAACAAGCTGGAACGTAAAGTACCAACCATTGTCACACATCTGCTACGACATGTTCAAAATGGATGCACATCAACATACAAGTAAGGGGTGTGACAAGACTTTCGGGCCTTACTGTACAGTAAACACTGATGAGCAAAATCGTTCAGTATGACTCACATGAACATGATTACATTTACATTCATCTATGCCCAATAAGATGGAATCAATCCTTGAGAGAATTCGAAGGAACTCAAGTTTCATCCCGTCTTGGGCAATGAAAAGCGTAAACTACTTCCTCACGTAAGGTCAAGGTTACGCCAGAATGCGAAGTGCAACTCTCTGATACAGCCTGCAGACGATCAGGTTCTTGATACTAGTCTGACAGCCACTCTCGAGTGAAAGAATATGCCACGTGACAACTACACCGAGAACGACATGGGCCGAAAACAGGAATGTATTTTGAGCTTACAGGCTACTAGTTTGAAGTGAAAATAATATATACACTGTACTTTAATTGTCAGGTACACGACCGTAGCAGCAATTCTTCGGCCCATCCGCCATGCATGCTATAGGTTTCAATTGTGTTTGTCGTATCAATGTCAAGTTCTGTGTCGATGTACATTGTGGCCGTCTACGAACAAGGTTGGCTGGGATATATATAAGAGTGTGCCCTAGATAGAGGAATAGTAATATGCGTTACAAGAGCGGTATGTTGAAGTTTTCATGTTCGAAGAAAAGTTTGAAAAAGCGAGACGTAGTTGAGCTTTTTTAATTTTCGAGAACTGAAAGAAAACATACCGCTCGTGTATCGTACATTATTTTGTGCGAAGATCGTTTATTACATACCTGAAAGAGGAATTTCTAATTAGTTGCAATGAAATCTCCATCTCGGTTTCTGTTCAATGACGGCAAATTTGCAAAACAAAAATATCTATCTTCAACATTGTTGCTTTAAAATGTTTTCTGTGTTTACTATACTCCAGCAGGCCGTGATATACGTCTGTCTTTTTTTCCCCCAGTCTATGATGAGTCTGGAATCTTGTTGATTTTTTCACGGCTTCCTTAATGTTACTTGCATCACGAATGCAGTAACTTTAGTGGAGTTGTAGAGTTTACTTAATTTTTGCAAATATTTAAAAACAATAATTAACAGTGCAATTTAGGTGAAATTGCAGTGGTAAGTTTCCAATTTATAATTATTACTATATTGAACGTCTCTAAAAATAATATGTTACAAGCCTAAAGCAGTAAAATCAATATGTCACTTAAGCGGTAAGAAGAGGGGAAATTGTTATGTGTGTTAGGTTGGGAATACTGAAAGTGGAATTTTAGACTTTCCGCGGATTGGTTTTGTGCGGAAACCAAGCAAATACGCACGATATCGCACAAAAAAAATGTTTCGAATATTGCACATACTTTCTTATAAATTTTACATGTTTCGCAACAATTCAGTTCATCTGCCATGTTCCACAATTTTCTTGACCTATTATTCGAAATACAAACATAAATTAAACAATGGAATACGTAACCGAAATTACATACCTTTCAGTTTCTGATATAAACACACACACATTTATATTCCTAATAGAAAGATATTTGACTTAATTTATACACTATACAATTTTACTCAGAATACCTGTACTCATATTATTGTAATAATTTATAACATTTTTATATTCATGAAACTCGACATTCAAAATAGTCCACTCACACGTAATAAATGTGTAACAAAGGACATAGCACTTAAAAAATGACGCGCCCATTCATTAAGAATGATGTCTACTGTATACCTGGCGTAGTGTGTTGTTATGCGAGGATTTTTACGGATTCATAACTAAAAATAGTAGGCCTAATAATTCTATATATAATTAATTTATCCAAAACTTAAGGGTCTGGGAACATACAACTTAGATTATTTCACTACATCTTCATCTTATGTGAGAAATAAAATTTAAGAAAAAATCGTTCACATATAAATTTGAAGTTCATCACCATTTTGTGTTTTCGATCTTAAATAGTCTAATAATAATAAACATTTATTGCTAGAACAAAGATACATATTGTTTTTTATATAAAAATCACTCTATCATCTCCAAAAAGAGTATACTCATGCTCAGGGGGCAATTCCACAACATTTTAAATATTTTATTAATTAACGGAATAAAAAGTAAAAAAAGAGAAAAGAAAAACATATTTTCTCCCTCTTTTAATTCTTTTTTTTTTTAATAAGGAGCATTAGTAAATTGAATGTTTGGAAATTTAGCTGTTATCTTGTTACAGAGCCTTGGACCGAAGTTACTACTGTGATTATAAGCTACAGTTTCTTTTATTTGACAATTTTTGTACATTGGTACTATCAACTGTGCTTAAATAATTAAAATTTCAACAATATGAGACTTGTGAAGAGGGTGACGACCATTAACGTTCCTCAAAGCATCAACAAATCAGTGTGTCTTTTCCTATTGAGGCGACGATCAGGTCGTGCAGGGGGCAGGTTCCGAGGAATCTGGTTGATTAAGCTGTTAGAATGTGTTGACAATGTTGCATATAACCGTGTGTAGGAAGAATGAATTAGGTACAGTCTCTATGTTGGCTAGACCTAGATCTGAATGAAGTGTTTAATTTCTCTTGTACCATGGTGCTCCAGTGATTATCCTTAGTGCCCGATTTTGGAATGTTTGAATACGCTTGATTTGGCTTATAGAAGCCGATCCCCATAATGAACATCCATAGAGCCAAATAGGTTTAAGAAGCATTGGAAAGGGAAAGACAAGAGCTAGAAATTATTGATTTCAATCGATGAAGTCTTTATCTTAATCTCTGAAGGTTGTAAGTGAGGTGTTTATTCCAGTTCAAGCGACTGTCTAGGATGAGTCCAAGATATCATACTTCTTCATGATGTGATACTGGTGAACAATTGAGGTATAATGGAAGTGCTTTTTCTTTTTTGAGGTATGAGAATGTTACTGTCGATGACTTATTTGTGTTCATGGCTGTTCTCCATTTTTTGTTCCACATTTCAATGTTTTGTAGATTGGTTGTCACTTGTTCACCAGTATCTCCTTTGCTAAGGACAGCAATATCATCAGCGAACTGAGCTACAGTCAGAGAATCTGATTTAGGTGTTAGTATATCGTGAGTGTAAATTAAATAGAGAAAAGGGGCTAGAATGGTCTCTTGAGGTACACCTGCAGAAATATATCTAATCTGAGACTGTACACCTTCGTAAATTATTGAATAAGTTCGTCTTCTAAGAAATGATTGAATTAAACGGTAGTATATGCCAGGAAGATGGGTTTTTAGTTTGAATAAGAGGCCATTATGCCACACTTTATCAAACGCCTTTTCTGTATCAAGGAAAAGGGTCTAAACAGATTTGTTTCTTTTCATAGGTGTCAAGAAATATGTCAATAATTCTATGTAATTGTTTCGGACAGGAGTGCATTTTTCTGAATCAAAATTGAGTATCTGGTAACAATGATTCTAGATGCGTTAATAGTCTAAAAAATAAAAGACGCTAAAATATTTTTCAAAAAAGAAAAAAAGAATCAGAAAACTTATAGGTCTGTAGTTAAATAGATCAGTACGAATTTTATTCGGCTTAGGAATCATCACAATATTATCATCGCCGCGGCCTCATACTTAACATGTCGGCATCATACAATAACGTGCGGTGTGCTTTTAAAACACAATTTTGCCGACAGAGTGTTACTCTGTAGGTTTCACTCTAAGCGTCACGTTGTCACGTCTACTTCCTCGATAAGAATAAGCACTAATTTGTTATATTGTTAAATGGCTATTATTATTATTATTATTATTATTATTATTATTATTATTGTTTCATATACGAGTACGTTGACATTCTTAGCTCTTAATAATAACTCTTTAATAATAATTTTTAATCACATACCTTAATGTTCTTCCTCAGCACAAGACATTGCAACCTCGGTTTTAGTCCACGTGGATTAGACAAGTAGGTGTCATTTTATAATGGAAGCAGCTTATTGGTTGCAACATTGAAATTGAGGCGACACAAGAAATTGAAAACAATAATACAATTAAATTTCAAAGACCTGCCGAATGTTACGAACGAGGCCGCTCAAAGACCTGCCGAATGTTACGCATGAGACTGTGGCGATAATAGCGTGCTTCCATGTTGAAGGAAAATTGATAAGCGTATCATTGCATTGTATATCTATGTAACAGTACTATAGTTCTTCTAGGCAGTTGCAAGAGGTGAGGTTGTGTTATATAGTCATGCCCAGGATTTTTTTTGGCTTGTAATCTATTAATCGTGTTTCTAACTTCAGCTGGAGTGAATAGTTTACGAATTGGAGACAGTTGTAGAGGCTGGTCTAAAGTATTATTCACTTCTAAAGTTGTATTATTATCTTCGTTATCATTAGGTTTAAACTGGCTTTCTAAAATTTTGGAAAATATGTCATTTTTATCATTCGGGCTTGTTAGTCATTGATTGTCATATTTCTTTAGTAATTTGTCTTGTTTTACGCCATAGACTTTCATCCTTTGAATATAAGGATTTTAAATGATTGTCAGTTGCCTCTCTTTATAATTCTTTTAGAGCTAATTTTAGTTCTTGTGTAGCCTTATCATAATTTTTCTTATGAGGAGGGTATTTTGTTCTTTGCCATAGTGCCCTGGCTGATCATTTCACATATTGGAGCTGTAAGATATGTGGTGGGAATACTGTTTTTCTTCTAATTCGATTAAAGTTTAAACTATTGGAAGAAGCCGTATTTGCAACTATTTTAATATTATTGGTAAGCGTATTTATTGCCATATCTCTATCTCTTTTATTTTTAGGGAAATCTTCAAGTTAGTAGAGATATCAAGACAAGATACATATTCATTCCAGTTAAAGGAGTGTCTTATGCTACGTTTACACGGCGACAGTTTAGAGAAGAGAGCTAGAGATTATAGCTGAGTATCACCGTGTAAACGGTTTTGAGAGCAGGTATCTCGTTGACTCTAATATCTAGAGAGTCTGAATAGAGCGGCCTTGAAAACTGCTCTCGCCGTGTAAACACCCGGGACAGAGAACTCGCATATACTGTCAGCTCTCATTAGAGCTACTCTAAATTATTCAGCTAAGTTGATCTTTTTCATTAACTCTTGCGTACGAGATTATAATAGGTGGCGCATAACTCTTGAAATACAGGTCCAAAGTAATAATCATGCTACGTTTACACGGCGACAGTTCAGAGCGAAGTTCTGAAGAATCAGGAGAGCTATCTAACGGAGTGTTTACACGGTGACAGAATATAGCTTCTCTAAATCCATTAGCGAGCTCTCATGAGATTTATATAGCTTTAAACTCTAATGTTACAACTTAACCAAACCAAACCAAACCAAACCAACCATTCGTGTCTGTGTGGGCAGTGAACATGGAATGAACTGAGCAAAGCACGTTGCACTTTATGAAATTACACAGAGGTAAATAAATTTTGTGAAATGCAAAACAACACAAGAAAATTTAACAAAAGTTTAAGGAACGATGCTTGGGAGGAGCTGGCGACCAAGATGTTACGACCGAGCGTTGCGGACCGAGGCGCGCTGCGATCCATCGCATGTCTGTTTTTCTGCATAACAATCAAAGGTCCAGAGCTCTCAAGTTGAGGTATGTGTGAACGCTGACACAAATGCTTTGGTCAGTGCATGCTGACGTCACACTGGGATGTTAATGATTACAATTTGAATTTTCTTATTTCCGAATTATTATTAAATTCATCAAACCATGCTGCACCAGTACCATGTTCATGCTTTATACTTATTTATGATTATTTTATGTTCAACTTAATTATTATTATTATTATTATTATTATTATTATTATTATTATTATTATTAGCATCATCATCATCATCATTTATATTAATACGACTATTTTATTGACACTTATTATTTCCTAATTTATTGTAGTATTATTTCTTGATTCGAAGTTTTTCATAATTTATATCGGTTATGCAATAACCCATAGGAAATGGCTAGTCTAATGCAGTCAATAAGGATATAATAATTTATATTGTAATCCGTCTCACTGGATAATTACTTTTTCAAGTTTTGTGTGGTTTAATTTATTTAGAGACGTCCTATTCATTCAATACATAAAAAATTGTAACATCTATGTTAATCCACATTAGGGAACCAAAATCACTGTCAATATACAAAATATTATTGTCAATAATACGAATAATCAGTAAGTATAACGTTACTGGCATGTAAAAATATCTGAATAATATATTATTATACTAGCAAGTATAAATAATAATAATAATTATTTATATACATACTGTTGATGTCTACACTTCACTCAAACACACGCCATAATGAATGACTTATTAAAAATTAAATACACGCAAACACCAAAAAGGAATTAACACTTCTTAGAAACACAAAATTGAGGTCACTCTCAATTTCTCAATTATTATTGAACTTAATTCAATACACCGATACGAAATGTGTTTAAATCACCGCCAATTACCGTGATCAACTCCCCAGATTTTAACTTATTAAACAATGTCTATTCATAGACATTTCGCAGCACGCGCTACGAGCGTACTAAGCTAGCTTCGGCTATCCACTGGTTACTTGTACAGAATTAAAATCATATCCTATCGCTGACACTGGTTTATGAATACGAAAAACGCTGATCATCCACCGAAAGCCCGCGCTAAAAATATCTATGAATACGGCCCTAAAGTACTACAATAATGAGGCATATCATATTTCTTCTGTCTGTGACTTTCTATTCTTACAGTTCTGAATTACGTGTATTATAATCATGACAATTTACTCGTAATATTTTGTTATATTCAGTTTCGTCATGCTTAAACAGCATTAAATATTTACAAATAGAAGAATACGCTATACAAAGAAATGCCAATATTCTGTATTCCTAAAAAAGAAAAGACAAATTTACAAGGTTTTGTACTTTTAATAACAAAATTGTTCTAATAACTCGATTCTGAGCAATAAAGACTCTGCTAATATTTACAGCATTTCTCCTTAAAAGGTACCACAGTTAAAATGAGAATAATATATAGATAAGAGAGAATGTACATTCAACGTAGACCTAAGCTGTAAAAATAGCAAAGTTCACGGTATTTAGCTTTTTTTTTAAATAAAATCAATATAGGCCTGCCATTGTAAAGTTTGTCGACAAAAAATTAACAAAACCTAATATTATCCACAGATGTAATATAACAATTATTATTACAACTGACAGATGGACGGACGGATAGACAGACAGATTTATTCGTTCCATAATATTCTTACAGTTGCTTTAGAGTACAGAATAAAGAACATGTCAAATTCTTTCGTTTAAAATATAAAAATGCAAATATGAAATATATACAGAATTAATACCTTAATGACAATAACATATTATACAATGGAATATGTTTACCATTTAACAGTATTAAAATATTTACACTACCAATATGTGAAATGTCAAGAATTCATCTATAGAATAGAAAGCGTGAGATATTAAGTAATTTTTTAGTTCTACTTTAAATAATGCGGGATTTTGATTATGGCTCAAGGTCTTGAAGACTATTGAAAATTGTTATTGTCATGTAAGGTAATAATTTACTTTCCTGAAACAACTTATCTCACTGACGACGAATTACTTTAAATTATCTATTAGTTGCATACGCTCATCTCAAACAGTATTATTATATGTTTGAGATGCTTGGTGTTGTAGTCTGGCTCAACGTTATACACGTATATACTCCTATATTTTTTTACTATAACAGAGTGTCCACAAACTAAGCATTTGGCACGTTCGCCAGTTTGAACAGAAAGAAACCGTTCCTCTCATTGGGAACCTTGAATCACTTTAAATGTAGTGCCGGTACTTGCTCTGTTGTCCTTGTAAATAGCTATCTATGTAGCATAAAATACTTGTCTCCAGTAATGTCATACTTGGATAATTATTATACGTTTAATTTGTACTTCGGTAACTAATAGTTTCTTTGTTCTTAAATTCTACAATAAATTACCCTGTCTTTATTAATTAGGTAATGTTTTAGTACTTTGATTTTATTGTAATTGTAAATTTAATATTAATTGTGTTCTTGATATCGTAGCTTTAATCCCCTGGGTAAAGAAGGGAAGGCCTGACGACCTTATCTCTACCACATAAAATAAATACAGAACAATAAAGTAAATAAGTAGGTAAAGAGAGAGAGAGAAAAAAGAAGAAATAAAGGAAGAAAGAAAAAAACAAATAAAGAATAAAGAAAGAAATGTCTTGTAATTAAGTAACTGAACGAATGAATGAATGAATTAATTAATTAATGAATAAATGAATATCCCATCAGTAGACCTATCCATTTTACAAACCGCCAGCGATGATACTGCTTGTTACGCTAGATTTGAGGGAGCAACACTGTTTGTTGACATATGCAGCAGGTTTCCAGCCCGCACACATCTAGTGCCCCGGGCACAAGTGGTCAAAATGCCAACCGTGAGCACGTCTGACTTAAATAATTAATGATTATTAACACCTTTGCATCAATTTTATTGTACGTATGCTAAGACGAACAATAATTTACCCTGTAACAAATAACTTTTGAAAATATGCGTTACATCACATGTCACGTCAAGTCCTGTATTTTGTGGAAAATTCTTCTTTTTCAGATGAAATGTCCTGCGTTTCATTTTAGTCACCTGGTAACCCTATTCAAAAGCGATATGGTGAAAATAGAGTAGTATTGTAAGAATTATGTGGCCAAGAAGAGTACTGGGAGGAAACTTTCTCAACATTAGTTTCGTACAACTATCTTGTAACGAAACAGGGTTTTCTTTGGTGAAAAAACAAACGGTCTGGAAATTACGCCACGACTGAATCAATTATTGATACAAGTAAAGAAAATCGTGTCTAATACAAGTCCCTCCCTCAATCGTCACTGGTCGCCAGTAGTCCTGCCCATCGTACAAGTGTTTTATAAGCATCCGTCGTACATAATCAGGACGGTTATAAGTGAACACTTCAGATCCGAGGGGGGGGGGGGAGGCTTCACTTCGCGTCAGCACGACACCTCATCCTGCTCAAGGTTTTTCCGTGGTTTCCCTTGAGTAATAAGACAAATGTCGGGATGAGCCCTAAAAGAAATGGGCCACGGACCACTTCACTTCCCCCACTCTTTCTCTTCTACTAGCACAAAGAGCTTGCTAATTTCTTAGATAATCCTATAATATGATAATAGGGGAAAATAAATATACTGTAAGTTCACAGGGCTAACGGCTTCGAAGCTGGGTACCTGGTTCTAATGAAGTGCACTGGTAGCAATATAAAGCATGGGGGCAAGAGACAGTTACTCTGCCTGCCATAATTTCACTTCAATTAAATTAACATGTAACAAAGTAGCAGACTACAAATAGCAGTAACCTTACATTTTTTTTTTCACTTTATTTAGAGATGAGTACGGTGGTGATGGATGATGATGATGATAATAATAATAATATTATTATTAATAATATTATTATTATTATTATTATTATTATTATTAACTGTACCTGAAATACCATGGCTGCAGCGTTGTCACGTTATTATAACTGAATAAAGTTTGCATTTCCTTTTCAGGCGCTTATTCGAAACCTGTAGCCCTACTAAATTACTACTAAAACGTGACCATAAGTAGCTTACTCTACACAACTGTACAAAAGAGCCTGTATTTTTCAATATTTTTGAGAAACCCATTATTAATTTTTTACTGTTTACTTATTTTTCTTGTCATATTCTAAGAATAATATCTAAGAAAGAATGTAATATGTTCCCTTGCACTCTGTATAAGTTATAAAGGACATTTGTCCACAGAACTGAAAGATTATTTCACTGTGGCTCAATGTTATTAATGATCATTGATCTTGCCTATCGTACATACAGTATGCTACTGCGTGAACGTATCTAAAACCTGGTCAGTCTTCTTATCACTAACACATAGAAGTACATGAAACGTTAATTACCTCTAGACAAGGATTACACCAGAAGAGCTAACCCATTTGTAACCACCGTTTCTTTTTATTCACATCGGATCCTGTTGTGAGGTCAGCAACCGAACCAAACTTTGTATAGGTTGTCCAAACAAGATGTGTGAACTGGAAACGACGAGAAACAATGCCTTCGATGACTCCACCACTGTTATTCCAGAGGACATACTTCCAGCCTCTCCGAACCAATTTATTTTACGACCAACATCGTTTGGCACGGGTCAACTACCCGTGAGACATTCTTGTTTGGAAGGACGCCTGATAAAAAAAAACTAGCGATCTGGGGGTGGGGCTTTCCGTTTTTTAAGTTGTGCACAATGTACTGCAAAGAAATTATCCATTAACACCGAAATCACACACAGACTGGTTTTCAAGCTTTAATGTACTGAAATGGATTTGAGGGAGGTGGGATATGATGATAGAGACTGGATTAATCTTGCTCAGGATAGGGACCAATGGCGGGCTTATGTGAGGGCGGCAATGAACCTCCGGGTTCCTTAAAAGCCAGTAAGTAAGTAAGTAAGTAAGTAATGTACTGAAATAACAGCGTATTAAGTTGCTTGACTAATCAATGTTCCTTAATGTATTTAAGTATGTGTGCGTGCATATGCATATACGTACTCTTTATACATTATCAGGTATGAATGGATGAATGTTTCCATTCATTCATATATCCGTTCGCTGTTCGAGTGTTTTCATATTCCTAGTGAGATTTTCCTTAAATAAATATCTGGGATTTCCCAAAATTCGACGTTAATCTGATACAGGGTGGGCCTTTGAGACGTGGTAGCATGAAACGAGACTCTTCTCATTTGCAATTGACAAAAATCCATTCTCTAGTCGGGATTTGAACCTGAAACCGTGCCTTAAACTCAGTTTTGCGTCAATCACGGCAGGCTATCATTGTTAAAAGTTGACTAAAACGTTTTCGCAACGATTCATTGTTTTATGATGTCAATATTGTATATTAACGCAGAAGATAAAACTTTTGTTTTCTGGATTACACACAAAACCCATTCGTTATGATACAAACAATTAAGATATTTTATTCATTTTTGAAGTTTACAGTTTAAATAAAATGTATGCCATTAACAAATAACTATTCGTATAATAACAACTTCTAACATTATTTTAATGTTTATTAAAATAGGTATTCAAAAGTGAAGTAAATGTTAAAAGAATTAGTGCTTATGAGATCCTAAACATAGGTAGTCCTTTTTTTCATATATCCTACGATACTATACTTCAGATCCAGAGACGTTTTAACAATTTAAGGCATGGACGAAGCCGGCGGCCTCGGGTTATAATGGTGCCTCGAAATGATGACAATAACAATAGCAATAATAATAAATACAGGGTTAAGTCAAGTAAGTTTAATAAAACAAATTATTATAATTGCATTTCGCTATCAAATGGTTTGTGCTACACAACATCCAATAGTATTCATTCGACTTTCGAACGTAAGTGATCGTGTCAGTGAGGCTACTAAATTATTATTAAATTATACTCGTATGTTGTAGTTTAACACTCTTCCCTGTTAACTTATCATTAACAAAGGACCGTTTTCAAAGTGGCTGTGCTAAGCGAAAGAAAGTTAAAGAACGAGAAGAGAGTATTAAGAAAATTCCGAAACTCTGAAGTAAAGCTTAGGCCTATAAGGACATTTATCAAAGATGTTTTTTTTTTTAATATGCATTTGTTGGACAGAAATATCGAAGTATTGTTAAAACCTTGGAAGTCTTTTATAATACAGATCTTATTTCTGCAGAGCTGATATCTGAATGTTGCCACTTTGCGCATATCTGAAAATGGATATCAAACCTTTGCAAAAATATGCAGATGTTGATCAGGATTATAAAGATCTTAATATTCATAACCTATAAGTTACCTACATGAAAAGTGATAATATTTTGTCATCATTGCTATGAGAATTTTCCTGACTTTTTCTTTATGATCTATATATTTGGAGAACGTTCATTTTTCCAAGCTGAACTAATAAAAGATAAATTAAGAAATTGCATGGCACAACCAGACAAAATAATTTAAGTTTTAGGAGTACTGAACATGAAATTTTGCGGGGATCGATTTTGAAGGCAGTTCATTATTTTGCCTTCCAAAGTGCCGAAAAGTTCCCCTCTAGAGAGTACTACCACGACCACCATGACCACCAACACTACAACAACCACCACCACCACAACCCCTACTACTAGGTATTACTATTGCTTTTATCGGTTTTCTTTATTATTATAATTATTACTGTTTATTTTTTACTTTCGCCTGGGGTCCATATCATTCCTGAATCGTCCCTGTTCAGATTTCTTAAAAAAATCCTTCCATGGAATTTCACCCATTCACAACATGAATTTCACACGTGACCACTAGACCTTAATAAGTTTGACACTCTGGATTCGCTTGATAGCAGACTAGATGACAGAAGCTTCTCAACCCAATAATAGCAGGCATTTTCCATATTTATTCTGCGTTTAATTTTCTCCCGAGTTCCATTTATATTTATTATTGTTGCTCCAATATATCTGAATTTTTCCACGTCTTCGAAAGATAAATCTCCAATTCTTATACTTCCATTTCGTACAATATTCTGGTCACGAGACATAATCATATACTTTGTCTTTTCGGGATTTGCTTCCAAACCTTCGCTTTACTTGATGTGTTTTCCCTAATCGTTTGTGGATTTTCTTCTAACATACTCACGTCAACCGCATAGACAAGATGATGATGATGTAACCCGTTCAATTCCAAACCCTCTCTGTTATCCTGAACTTTCCTAAAGGCATAGTCTAGAGCGAAGTTACATGTGCTATAAGTTTCACTGAGACACATTTTAATTAATCGAAATAGTTTCTTGGGAATACCAAATTCAATAAGAATGTTATATAAAACTTCTCTTTTGACAGAGTCAAATGTCTTTTTGAAATCTATGAATAATTGATGCACTGTACCCTTATACTTCCATTTTTTCTCCAATGTCTGTCGAATACAAAAATTCTGATCAATAGTCGATCTATTACGCCTAAAACCCCACTGATGATCCTAAATAATTTCATCTACATATGGAGTTAATCTTCTCAAAAGAATAACGGACAAAATTTTGTACGACGTCAACAAACGTGATTTTCCTCGTAAGTTACTATAGTTAGTCCAGTCCCCCTTCTTAAAAAAAGGTACAATTATGGACTCCTTCCATTGTTCTGGTACAATTTTCTTTTCCCAAATAGCAAGTACAAGTTATAAATTTCACTGGATAATGCGCTTCCACCCTCGTGTATTAATTCTGCTGGAATTTGATCGATACCTGGAGACTTGTACTTTTTCAGATTTTCTATAGCAATTTCGACTTCAGAAAGCGTGGGTTCGGGCATAAATGGCTCAGCAGTTTGTATTTGAATTTCGTTCCGATCATTTCTATTAGGCCTATGTACATTTAGTAGTTGCCCAAAATAGTTTTTCCATATGTTCAGGATTGAATGAGAGCCTGCAAGCAAGTCACCATTCTCATCCTTGATTACGTTTACCCTTGCCTGATATCCGTTCTTAAATTCCTTTATACCTTTTTATAAATGTCTAATGTTTTTATTCTTACTATTTGTTTCTACTTCATTCAGTTTTTCCTTCAAGTAATCTCTCCTTTCATTCCTAAGTGTACGACTTGTGCTCCGTCTTTCATTGAAATGATTATCTGATTATCTCTATTCGCCTCAACTGGATCCTGTAAGAATTTCAATTTTGCCTATTTCTTTGCTGAGGTCGTGTCAGAGTATCAGTCCCATTCCGAGGCTTATTGTATGGTTTCATAACAAGCTGTTTTTTTTACGTCAATGGGTTGTTAGCCCTTGCAATAATTTAATTAAACATTTTATGATTCATGAGACATAACCTAAAATTGCGTTTTGTTTGACCACGTGAAATGACTAGTACGAACTCCAAAAGCCGAATATCACTTTAAAATGTTTACTGCTGGTTAATTGTTACTGTATTATTTATTAATATTGCTATTTTAATTATTACTTCAAATTTCAAATAACACTCGTCAGGAAGTTTTATTTGATGAACTTTGCCAGTTTTTTTTTTCAAACGCAAAAGATGATGTCAACATAAAAGTTAGAAAGTAGCTGTCATTTCTAATAACTAGCGCTACCGAAATTCGAAACAAAGTTGGCGAAAGAACATTCAACCTGAACAATTAAAAAAATCACTATAATTCACTAGGTGTGTAGTAATAGACGGCGAAATACGTTTCACCATTGGAGAATGAAGTAAGATCTAGACTATAATCATTCTGTCGGAGGGGTAAAAACTTAAGAGCGAACGAAAAGGAGATCTTCTTCTTCTTTTGCATTTCAGAGAACAGGTATTAATGTCTGTTCTATCTTCACATTGACTTTTCAGGTCAACTATTCTCTTGTAATTCTTCTGTTGGACTTTCAAGTCATATATTATTTTAGGTCTCAAGTAATTGTTCTTTATACTGTAAGTTTCAGTTATGTTTTCTCTGTTCTTCACTGATTAAGTTTAGATCTGGTACCTATTTTTTTGATCTTATAAGCATGTACAGCTGTCAAAAGAAAAAGTGGCCGCTCTCTTGTTACTAAGTTCCCTTCGGGTCATATACAGTTATAATAAAGCATGCTACGTGTTGTAATGGTAGCGTTCCGGGCGCTTGTATTCGTGAGGTCGTGCGTTCGAATACCACAGAGTCCTTTTTATGTTTTTTTGTTTTTAAGACAGAAAATATAATTGCTGCTGTCTCTTTATGACTGTTTTTGTAGGCCTAATTAACATCAGGTTCGTGAATCATTATGCCATGACTTTATCATTATTTATTATGACATTATGGCTGCAAATGGAAAGAAAGAAAGAAAGAAAGAAAGAAAGAAAGAAAGAAAGAAAGAAAGAAAGAAAGAAAGAAAAATTATACTCAACAAAAATATCTTACGGGGCATAAACAAAACAAGCATACTGACTGCGGCCTTAGAAAATTCAAACAATTAAAAGTTCAAAAACCAAACAAAAAAGCACGATTCAATATTTACTCCATCTTCCTTCAATCTAATTCACATTTTGCAGTCGAGTGGACATGGCCTGGACGAGCTTCCACAAATCATCAGGACGTCTTGGAGGGAGGATTGGGCCAATTTTTTCGCATATTATTATGCTTCTTTACTTGTGTCACCGTGGCTCAGAAGAACGTCTAAATTTAAATGTCAACGTCTCAGGCTCAAATCCTTGTCGTTCCTTTTCATTTTGTGTTACAGGATAGTATAATGTAATAATATAAGAAAAAACTAATACTAGTATTATGCAACTGTATTTTTCCAAATCTAACATTAAATTTATATTTTTATATCGCTAAAGAACATAACAGAATATAAATGATAACTTGAATATCATTTGTATCGCTAAATAACGATAATAGAATATAAATGGTAACTTGAATATTATTTATAATGCTAAAGAACTATAACACAATATAAATGATAACCTGAATAATATTTATAACGCTAAAGAACGACAGCAGAATACAAATGATAACTTGAATATTATTTATATCGCTAAAGAATGATAATAGAATACAAATAACTTGAATATTATTTATAACGCTAAAGGACTATAACAGAATATAAATAATTTGAATATTATTCATATAGCTAGAGAACGATAGCAGAATACAAATGAATCAGTATGAATTTAAAAATGACAAAAATAGTGATGAATCAGTAATAAACGTAGAAAATGTTACGTCTATTAAGAAACAATTAAATATTATGTTCGAAAAGTTTCCCTCCACTATTCATCAGGACATTAATGATTTAAAGAAATCTATCGACTTTATGTGAACGAAGTTCGACTCTTTATTAAGTGAAATAAATAATGTAAAAGATAAGTTAAAAGAAGTGCGAAAAGAAAACGACTTCTTGAAACGTGAGATCAACGAACTAGGTGTTCGACTTCAGGATCTGGAACAGTACCTACATCCGCAGGGACAATATTATGTTATATGGTGTTCCTTCTACTAATAATGAATCAGTGAATGAAATCGTAAAAACTGTTTCTACAGTTGCTGGTGCAGATGGTTATTTTGAAGACTGCCGACACGCCCTGGGAAACCATGTTGGTGCAAAATGTAGAGACAATACTTTCAAATTGCATACACTGATTTAATTATTAATTCCACTTCCTACAGACAAGAATATGGCATATCAATTACAATAATTATTACAAGACATCATTGCGAAAATACACACTTGAAAAATTCTTAAGTGAGAAACAATATTATTCTACGTATAAAATGTGTCAATATTGGTTACAATATTCCAATATTGCGCGATTACTGCCTAACCTTCCAACCGATTGTAATCATATTTATACCATAGACAGCCTGATATAAAACCTTCAAATCTACACTTAAAATTCAAATTCTTCAAAATGTCAGTTACAATGTTCTTCCTTGGGGTCGTCGATATAACAAATTTATATTTAAATATAGTAATCTTGTCAATTCTAATAGTTCTAGTATTAAATTTAAAAAGTTATGTATACATTTTATAAATAATGAAAAATTGTAACTTTAAATTTATATATCCTTATTGTATAGTAGACATAAGACAAATTGTATTATATACTTCTTAATTTAAATTCAGGCATCCGCCCCTGAGCACGAGTTCTACTCTTTAAGGAGTGAGCTAAAGTTTTATCTGTTTATATTATACTGTATGTTACAATTTGTTGGCAAACTAAATAAATAACTTTAATATTACTTATATCGCTAAAGACCGATAACAGAATACAAATGACAACTTGAATATTATTTACATTGCTAAAGAACGATAACAGAATATAAATGGTAACTTGAACATTATTTATAACGCTATAGAACTGTAACAGAATATAAATGATAACTTGAATATTAGTTATATCGCTAAAGAATAATAACAATATATGTGATAACTTGAATATTATTTATATCGCTAAAGAATGACAACGAAATAAAATAACTTGAGCAAGGCTCGAACTCACAACCTGCGAATCCTTAAGCGAGGACTCTACCGCTACTCTACGAGACGCATATATCGAATGACTCCATAGTTCCGAAACTTTTTCTGCCAAAACATTTGTATCAGGTACAATTTTCCCAATCTAACATTCCCACTGTTAAATTATCCCAATGGCCATTTCTACCAATCCATTTTTTCCAAGTGAGTATCCATGGTAATGCTATTTATGTGCGGTGTAATACAAAATTCCAATATAATTATGCCACAGATTGTAATTTCGCCTGCAGGAGGAAAGAAATTACTACTTAATGAACACATATACTATAGAACAGCGTTTCTCAAACTATGGTCCGCGGACCACCTGTGGTCCTCGAGGTCTCCCCTTGTGGTCCTATAAAAAGGACAGAAGAAAAAATAAAATTCAAACGAATTGCGTATCACTCACACTATAGTTGAAAATCTCTGAGTTTGAAAATGACACATGTCAATTGCCGTTCACTTTTTCTCCCAGTACCTACTGACATTTTATTAAATTTATTACCCTACTCGTCTACCGACTTCCCACTCTACTCTCAGCAACAAAAGAAGGATTTAAAGCACTATGAACGTGGTGTTTCTCGCCATCTTTTCCCTGCATATCAGTTGATTTTTTTTATTTTATTTGGTTATTTTACGACGCTGTATCAACATCTGAATGATATGAAGGTGATAATGCCGGTGAAATGAGTCCGGGGTCCAGCACCGAAAGTTACCCAGCATTTGCTCGTATTGGGTTGAGGGAAAACCCCGGAAAAAACCTCAACCAGGTAACTTGCCCCGACCGGGATTCGAACCCGGGCCACCTGGTTTCGCGGCCAGACGCGCTGACCGTTACTCCACAGGTGTGGACCATATCAGTTGATGACATGTGGCTAAGTACATTGGCATATCTTTCAGATGTATTCTCAAAACTAACCGAACTAAATCTCTGTCTACAAGGTAATTCTTTGACTGTTCTCAATGCGCATGAGAAAATAAAGAGGTTGGAAAGAAAACTTGGTTTGTGGGTCAATTGCGTAAAACGGAGGATTTGTCCACCATTTCCAGCTCTAGAATCTTTTTTGGTTGAAAATTATTTCGTTACTGGAAAAGAATTATGCAGTGACATAGCCTACTATGTTCGCAATTTGAAACTCTGAGGTCACAATTTGAAACTTATTTTCAAAATAAATCTGATGAATTTTCATGGGTTCGTGATCCCTTTCATTGCGATATTGAAACTAACAAACTTTCATTGAGTGAAAGAGAACAGTTAATTGAACTCTCGAATGACACTGGACTTAAATGAAATTCCAAGCGGAAGGTATGGTTAATTTGTGGACCTCGTCACAAGTGAAAAGAGAATATAGTGAACTGTACAATGGTGCTTTATAGATTATAATTCAGTTTGCTTCTACGTATCTGTGTGAGGAAAGGATTTTCATCACTAACTCTAATAAAAACAAAGTAACGAGATCGACTCAATGTATGTGACGATCTCCGACTTGAGCTTACCAGCATACATCCAAATATATAACAATTGTACAAGAATCGGCAGGCTCATCCATCTCATTAATGTGAGTGCCAACATTAATTTATTCTGTTTAGTTAATAAGTTACAGATTATCCAAACTGTAATAGCCTTGAATTATTAAAAAAAAGAAAATGAATTTTCTTCTAATAACATTAACTTAATTAGTTAACAATATAAAATTAATTGAATCAAATTAATGTTAATTAATTAATTCTGTTTTAAAATTCAAGTATATTGGTATTAAAATATGCTACAAAAATGATAAATTTTCTTTCGAAGGGAACAAGTGTAAGATGGTCCGCGGAACTGTTCTGACTTAAAAAAAGTGGTCCCCACTTCTAAAAAGTTTGAGAAACGCTGCATAGAAGATACGCAAAAAATGACAAAGATTACCGGTATTGCTCTCGAAGACAGGAATGCAGAGCTACTGCAATTACAAGAAAGTCCAATCCAAGAAGAAATCAATGCAGAATTGGTGCTCAACGAATGAAAAGAATTGCAACTGAACACCCAGAAATACCTCCTGCACAAATTCTTCGTACAGAATTCCCAAGAGTTGAATTGGAAATTTTAAACCAGCTCCCAGATCAAGAAAATCTCAAGAAATCTTTACGCCGTGTTAGGAGAAGGGAACTGCCTACAGAACCAATCAATTTATAAGATTTAGGGCCAGTCCCAAACTGTTATAAGGTGACACTAGCTGGTGAGTTTCAAAAGGAACAGGCAGACACCGAGTCAGTCTGTTAAGGCAAGTCTAAGCAAAAGTGGGTTCGTATGAACGAAAGAATAATATTATGCTCGACTAAAATCAATACAAAGAAGATAACAGAACTCTGGATTATCTAACATCCATTGGCTATAACTTCTGATTGTAACTCATCATTTTTCATTTCTAAGTAAACAATTTCCGAAAATTATATATTGTATGGATTTTTTGGGAATTCAAACGCAAATGACTTGTGGGAAAAGTGGTCAAATTAAGAATTAGGAACTTTAGTTTGGAAAATTGTAGTTCGAGAAAAATATCTTTGAAAAAGAGACAATGGGAAAAATTGTAATTGAGAATACAGATTGGGAAAAATGTACGGGAATCGTTTTATAAACACTTAAAACAATAAAGAGTAATGTAAATAACTTTTCCTCAAACAGAAAATAACGTATTGAGAGATTATAATTTTTTAAATCTAAATAAGACAGAGTATGGCGGTATTGGAGCAATTTTGGAACGAAAATGACAAGGCAAGCCGAGGAAATCGGGGATCTAATCTACAGTCGCTTTGCCTATATTTATTAATATGATCTTGTCCGAAATCCAACCCAGTCTCCTTTGCAAAATTGGTTGGGAAATAACGTTCAAGGAATTTAACACTTAATGTTTTATTGATTTTTAATAACATTGTTCCTATAAGGAAGGCATGCTCCGGAAGAAAATATGAACAAACGGGTTTTCCAGTAGAAGCCGCGCCCGAAAACAATTACACACGGGGAATGTCCTCTATAATTTACAGCTATTCAGACACATGCATACAAGTTCACAAGCTGTAATACACAAGTGTGCGAATTTAGTGAAACGACCGAATGAGACATCCTTTTAGACTCTCATGCGCACACGCACACACACAACACGATTTTAAACAGGAAGTTGGGAATCCAAAGAATTCATACACCATAACCTGTACCGCCCAAGCTTCCCTGGCATTGTACAGTACATAGTGAGTGATTCATTACTGTCACGCTTTACATGTTCTTCAGTGACGTTTGCATCTGTGCAGTTCCGCGCAGGATTCGTGGCTACCAGAACTAATTAAGAATCCATAATACTCTACCACCAGTAAAAATTAGATTAAATTAATCTAAAAGTAGGGGAACACTTTCCTTAACACTTCGGTTTCAAGACATTGTATTTTCAAACTTACAATTTTTAAAACAGCAGGAGCAGCAATAATAATAATAATAATAATAATAATAATAATAATAATAATAATAATAGGCTATTAATATTACGGCCCGGAAGTTCATGCATTTTTGTATAAGTTTTCCTTGAAGGTAAACTATAAATAATTCTTACATTATCTATACGAATTGTCAATTTTTTAGTTTATTAAGCATAGTTCTATGTTGCATATAAGTACATACAGTATTTTCGTCATTTTTATAAATGCATAACAACCTATTTTCAATACTTCAAGACTTACGTGGCTTACTTGTAAGATTTATAAATATTTTTCTCCACATGAATGCAAAAAGCAGGGAGCTGCGTGGGAGATACTGTGTGAATCACAGTGATGAGATGAAATACGAACACTCAAACGTCGGACGAAATACGAACACTCAAAACGTCGATGACTTGCATGCCTTCATAAAGAAAATGTTTGTTAAATGCCCATTGAGAAGTCCAGTTATTTAGATCATTATTATTATTATCATTATTATTATTATTATTATCGAGTATAGCACACAAAGCTGTTAATTACATCCAGGGTGCGAATTAACGGGAGAGATGGGGGAATTTCTCACCTGTTGGAAAGTTATGCCCCTCTCATAAATTCATATTAACATCCCTGTTAAGGATAACTTCTATCCCCTCTCACAAAATATAATTGTTTTAATACGAGTGTACTTTATAAAGTACAGTATAAAGTAAGCAAAGCAAATAATATTAATGTATTATCATCACCGGCAAGCTCACAACAATCAATTACTTATGGATATAATTATTATTATGATGAAGATGCAAGACAAGCAACTCAGTGAGACAAAGCGTTGAGCCTTATCGAATGAGGATAATTATAATTTTATGTATGGTATTCTCTATCTAGAATTCTATCCCCCGCCCCTTATCAGAAATCTTAATTCGCACCCTGATTACATCACCGAGTTTTGGTAAATGAGATGTTTATTATTTTACTTAATATTTCATTAGTTACAACACTATAATATTACGGTTGACTTTTTATTTTTAATGGAACAAATCAAAGTCACTTGCAAGCGAAACATCTATAAACCAACTCAAATCACGACAAACTGTCGTAAAAGAGATCTATTTAGTCGATATGAAAATAGTATACCAAGTCCCCGAAATGAATGCAGATTTCTTGGTGGATGTGAGAGGGTGTCCATACGAGTATTTTGATAATAATAATTAGTAATAATTAAAAGTTAGTTCCCATATGTATCTTACAGTAGCCTAATAAATAATAAAAATGCAGTGAAAATCGTTCAAAGCACGTTGTTATTATTAACTGCTACAAAATCAGTTCTAAGTAATTTACTTAGTCATGCTGTTAGCATATCATTATGGCAGACGACGGGGTGCCTAAATCTAAGGAGAAACTCCTCCAGCATTTTCATCGATAGGGACATAGCAAAACATCATAGACCCAACCTTTATCATATCAAAATAAACTTAAGGATACTCCTCTCACAAAAAAGGCACTCATTTCGTGGACCCTATGTAGGCCTATACAGATGTATGTTTTCCAAGAAGCATTGGAAGAAATCTCGGAAGGATACTATGGTGCTCTTGTCGCAATGAATGAGACTCACAATAAGTACGCTGTCTAAAATAATCAACATAGCAAATGGGGAAAAGCGAAGACAAGAAAGAAAGAAACGAAGAAAATGAAAGAAAAGAAGAGTGAACTAAAAGGTAGAAATAGATACAAGGAAGAGGGAAAATGAAAAAATTAAGAAACAGGAAAGAATGAAATAAAATGAAGACAAAGAAAGTATTAATGAAAGAAATAAGAACGGGGAACCGACATTTTACGTGTAATTGGTATTGGTAATCTATATCAATATGACGCATATGAAGCTATTAGATAATTTAATAATAGCGTGTACTTACCCATGAGTTAAGTTAGACACAGGAAAAACCAACTTCAGTTATACGGACAGATCTCGTGCAAAACAAACAGCTATTTAGAGTGTATGCAAACGAAAATCAGTGGGTATTGATAGTATTTCTAAAGAGAAGTCTTTGCAAATTATGTCGAAAGAAAATTCATAGAGACATTATTCAAAAGGAGCGAAAATATTTGTACAAGAAAATACTTAGATTATGTTTTGTTCTACTATACAGTACTACGAACTAAACCCGGACACGCAATACGCTGGTCTTACGAGTTTCATATCTTTCACATCATTCGAGCAAAGGAAGTGCTCCCGTTGGCAGCCTGGGTCCCGTTCTTGCGTATTGTGATCAAAATGAACAGAAGTCTTTCACACACTATAACAGACGACAGCTGTTGCATACACGCATTACAGAAACACATGGTGGCAGCTTTCTTTCTGTCATACTTTCCAACCACCGCTGGGGTATGAATATTTACGCATTGCAGTGTTGCATTTACTCGTATTATCGAACGAAACTGAAAGTGAACATTTACACGCTCTGTCTTATTAATGTCACGTTTTACTGAAAGCAGAAGTTAGCTCAAGTAATAAGGAATTTACTACTTTAAGACTGGCAGAGTAACATTCTGAACTTAAAGCGTTAATATAAAACACATTATTCAGAAGGCAGAACTATTAATAAACAACAAAACCAGGAGAATTGTGGGAGATGATCAGCTGTGTTGCTTCTAGTTAATAAATCCAGCGAAACCAAATTTAATTCGATATTTAACACCCTCGAAACTGGGCATGCTCACTGTCTTGGGCTTGTCCTGTATCGTGGTGTATCACGCTGTGGCCTTGTGCCATGCTCATTAATTGTTCGGAGTCTCGTTACTTTCTAATGTGCCTTCACAAGTGAGTAGGGAACAAGTCAAACGACTCAATCCTTGAAGGTAAATAATTAGACGAATTTCATATGAGAATGAAATGGGCACAGATCAGAATGAGACAAAAGAAAAACTAATAATACGAAGTACAAATAGAATGAATTATACATTATCCTAGCTATCCCAACTCTTGTAATGGAAGGAAAACTGACCTTCATAACAAGACTATCCAGTGAAAGGAGGAGAGATGAAGTACACGAGGAAAATAGCGGGGATATTCTCAAACAAAGGGACTGGTTGGTTGATAACACTTCTACATATACTTATACGTCGAACACCTTCCTGAACTCTTTTATATAGTCTGCAAGGCGGAATTCATTATCCGATGATGATGATGATGATGATGATGTAGAGCGGGAGAGTTCGATTTCAACGTGGAAGAGAAATTAAACGCAATCTTATTCCTGGAGCCCCAGGATTGCCATAAATTTATCACATGAGCTCTCTCAGCTTCACTTGACTCCCGAAGAAAGTTGAGCGAGTGATTCTGATCACTTTTTAAATTTCATCATCCTTGGCCAGATGTGTACCCGGTAATTTCGGATGTAATGGCAAGTATGGCGACAACTCGACCACCAATGACGAAATAGTATAAGAATTAAGATCAATTTCAGTTTTAGATTAATACATTAACAGTGTAAGAGCAAAATCACAAAGAACATGTTATCAAAATTACTGCAAAATTTACTGCGAATACGCTGAAGTAAATAAGGCCAATGATGACACTTCTGAATGAAAATGCAACGAGCCAGTTCCATGCAATGATAACTGATAATGTAATAGCAAATACTGTCTAATAGTCTACTGAAAAGTTCACAGTTAAAGGGGCGAATTAGAGCTCTATGGTGAATGATTCACCAGTGCTATCTAGCGGCAGGAATTTTAGGCAGCGACGATGACATGAGGCATTGTCCGGTTAACTGTGACATGAGTTTTGTTCAACCAGTACGTGGTGTAAGCAATATCACCTATATTGGTGTAAGTCGTAAGAATTATTCTCACTGTTGTTAAACACAATGTCAGGGAATTGTGGAGTAGTAGTAGTAGTAGTAGTAGTAGTAGTAGTAGTAGTAGTAGTAGTAGTAGTAGTAGTAGTAGTAGTAGTAGCAGTAGTAGTAGCAGTAGTAGTAATTATTATAGCATGGCTTCCTTCGGAACTGAAGTGAAGACAACCTTTAGACTAACGGCAAGTAAAAGAACACTGTTGCTGAAAACAATGCCTTCAGGCAAAATTACCGATCATTTCTAACACAAGCTTCCACGTGAGCGTGGGCAGATGGCTCTGTAGACCTTAACACCGCAGTGGTGTCTGATGATCGAATAAGTAAAACAGGCACCATATCTTACCACTCTTGCGAACGTACGTAAAGATTTTTATAAGGTCGCTAAAAGTAGCGAAGAACTGTAAGTTTTAGCATTCAATGGTGTAAAATAGCTAACAAGCTGAAGTGATTAAACAAATGAGACAAACTCAGATAGTGCAGTTTAGCACAAAGGAAATGTAACAATCAAAATTCGTGTGTCTGAACTTCATCGGTATTTCAATATTCGATACATTAAATATCTTGTGAATAGAAAGTTAAATTACTCATTCAATAAAAGTATTAAAAATTAATTGAATGCATCAGTACAAAATGGGTCCAAAATATGGGAATAAACTTCCTTTAAACATATATCCAGTTATACATAATACCGGACTTACAATGCGAACAGCATGCATGACATTGAGCCGAGAAGCACTAGATGTTCGAAGTGTCCTCAACGCACGCAATCACACGTTGCAACATGAACTGAAGCATCATTCGAACATTTCGGCCTATAGGTCTTATACAAACGTTAAAGGCGCATGCGTTGTTCCACAACGGCATATTTCAGAAGCCTCCAAAATAAAAAATCAAAGAGGTTTAGGTCCGGCGACCGGGAAGGTGTACTTTAGATGACAATCGGTAACAAAGAAGTTGGCTGGGGCTCATCATGCATTAGACGTATGCCTCTTCCTACTCCCAATAATACAGACACAAAACCTGATGTATAGGCGTTACACTCATAACAGACGTCTTGAATAACAGTTGCTATCTCGGAAAAATGCATTTGCGGACTTACGTTCAGAGCACCTCAAGAAGTTTGTTCCCTTATATTATGAAACCATTCTGTACATCACTTTTCTATTCATCGATAATCTTATCAAATATATGGGCAAACTGAAAACTAACAAAAATGAATAAAATAATGTTCTGCTGGATATTTTACTCGTCTTTTCCTTTAGAACAATTTTCGACCTTCAATTCAATCGAAAACTTGCTCCTACACCATACTATTGCTGCTGCAATATTCTGCTATAGCCTATCTGGTCACTCCGTTACTATCAGCAGATTTGCTGATCTGTCTGATCACCAGACAGGGGATTTTCAGTCTCTACACAGAGACAAGACGTCACGTCCCTTTGCTTATGGAGCAATGAGTTCTATGACCTCCCTGCAACTGACGTACATCTAATGTTCGTATCGGGACCGAAAATTCCGTCCTTAGTATTTAATATCTCCAACATCGATGCAGTTTTGATACGTAGATTTCGTTTATTGTACTTCTTTCGATCCTACATACCCTGATTAGAAGTATTTTGAATTATTTCGGCATCACCGTTTAGGCAGGGGTTTATTCCGTATTCTGAATAGGCCTATATACTAGCTTTTAAATGACTTGCAGCTTTGTTTCTTGATCTCAACCTTACAAACTAGACACGCTTGGTAGGACTCCCACAACGCAGAATTAGCTCAAGTTAGGTCTCCATCTAATGCAACATAAAACATTAGCACACCAACAACGGACAGACTTTCATGACCGAAAGCGGGATTCGAAATAACGTGATCGAATTTAAATGCGATACAATTTGCCAAAGGTGAGGCTTTATGAATCAGTAAACCTTCCTTGGGTGATTCAATATCACGTTAACACGTAGACAAGGCCAAGGAGTAATCTGAATTACGCTCAGAGAAGACGGTCGTGCATTCGAAGAATGTTATATCGCGTGACAATTTATCTACATTCTACAACGTCCTGATGTCCTACGTTATAGAGGTGAAAGCGCGGCCGTAAGAATAAAGTTGAGCATATCCTTTTACTCTACTATTTTGAAGGATGTGCTTCAGATTTTAATAATAAAATGCAGAGCAAAACCTTCTACTCTTGATGACGCAATAGGAAAAAAGCACTTGCTTCACAGGAAGAAGCATTTGCTTGGAGCGCAACCTTTTGCTTCAGAATTAGAAAAAATGTATGAATAAAGTGAAGCATATCCTTCGATTCAGAAGCATATCCTTCTAAAAAGTGAAGTCTGGTCAGGAGCAGACTCATCTCTGTGGTTTACTGATCTGGTTGAATTACCAGTCGCATTACGTCGTGAAAAATATTACAAATTACGTTGCTGTAATGTTAGGGAGCAGTATAACAGTTTTTATACACTTAATGAAGAAAATATCCAATGGATTACATCTCATTTTCTGGAAGAAACACAGGAGAGGAGAGGAGGGGCCCAAGTGGTGTCTACAATCCCGGAGGCCTGGATTCGATCCTCGGCCAGGTCGTGTTGGAGTTTGTGGTAGACAAATCAGACGTTGCAAAGAGTTTTCTCGGGATACTCCCGTTTCCCTGTAACATTCCATTTAATCTATTATCTGCAATAGTAAAAATAGGTTAGAGTGAATTCTTGGGAGTAGTACGGGTTTCCGATGCTGATGTAGGGAGGGCTTGGAGCTCCTGGCCGCTGGAGTTTATCGTCGCGAAACGGGACCTGGCTGTATCTGGGGCTGAGATAGGATGGCCAACCTGTCAGTATCAGATTCACGAATGCCACTCAGGCCACCTGTCGGATTTGGACAATCATCGTATACAGGGTGACAATGGCCCAAAGCGTATTCAAGTGTACGAATCTGTCTCGGGTCCAGCCCTCATAAAGCCAGTCAGCCAGCCATCCTTGGAAATGGAGATGAAGATTTTTTTTTTTTGCGGTTCATGGTCGATCGGAGATTTCAATCAGGTATTGCAGAAGAGATGGGTATACATCGGACCACTATGAGTAAAACTGCAGTTGGCCAGGGTCCGTTCTTGACTGTAGAATATGGAAAAATTCATCAGTTCGTGATGTGTTCAGTGGATTTAAAAATATTGTCCTATTGGGTGATGGCTTCAAAAAATGGCTCATGGTATCACATCGAAATCGGATTTTTAAATAAAGAGACATTTATAATAGAATGTTCCTTTGGCCAACTAAGAAGCGGGTTTCTCATTCTACAATACGCCTATACAATTTCTGCCTCAAACGTCCCAACAATCATATTGTTTGTTGCTTTGTTTTTCACAATGTAAGCTAGCGAAGTGTCTATATGATCATAATTATGACTTTACAGATAATATATAGGATTTAAATGAAGATGAAAATACTGAAGAGCAAGAGGAACCTGCCACTGGAAGGACTTCATATATATTCACGTCACTGCATTCGTATAATTTTACTACTCGTATTTTATTGATGCACACAGATTAACGTAGAAACTTTAATTAACTATCATTATTTCTTATAGTATGCTTAATTATAATATTTAATAATGCTATTATGGGCACTTCAAAGACGCAAGTTAAGAGGAATTTATTAGTATGCCGAATTTTCTTACAATAATTTTTATCATTTTCTGAAATGCTATCTCTTTTTTTTTTTTTCCTCTTCACTTCTGGAACTTGTCACTTTTTTCTAATATTCCAGGATGTGTAGCTAAAAATATAATTGTACTTTCATCGGGCACAAAGCTACCGCTGTCTGAACCGGAAGATGCAGTTTTAACCAAGTGGAATCCTTATTTAGTTGTGATTGAAATGTAAAGTAAAAGGAAATCCACGGCTATACAGCCCTGAAGGGCCAAGACCGACCAGCCGGCCGCTGGCCTCACGTTCACATGCCGAAGTAGAGGTGGACGATCATCCAACCAGAATGGAGGTATCGTGTGGTTAGCATGATGATCCCCCCCAGCCGTTATAGCTGGTTTGCGATACCAAATTTTCGCTACCTATCGTAATTCCCCAAGTGCATCACGGTGCTGGGTGGGCACCGGTCCCATACACTGGCCGAAATTCCATGAGAAAATTTCTTCCCTCACGAGGACTCGAACCAGCGAGCAATCCGTAACGCGAGTCCTAGGCAGGATGCCTTAGACCACGGCGCGGGGCTGTGATTGAAATGAGTGTGGTTTATTAGAATCAGAAGGAAACTTGCTATGTCATTGGGATGCCTACCATTGCTGTTTATCTCATTTCTTTATGAAACCGAACACCCGCACTCAGCTGACAAAAAGCGCCGACAAATACACAGTACTGCAACATGAAACGACACAACAACATTCATGAGCACATGCTCCTGTCTTAGAAGCATATGGTCGAAGGATAAGGTAGAGGTTATTCTTACAATTCGAAGCATATGCTTATACTTCAACCTTTTGCTTCGGAGCACATCCTTATACTTCAACCTCTTGCTTCGAAGGAAATCCTTCAGTTTTATTCATATGGCCCAATATGACCCCACGTCACCGAGACCCTGTATCAGTCTGTCAGGCCGAAAAGATCTATAACACTATATTAGCGTAGGTAGAAGATTCTTCAAGGACGTAAGCACCATGTAGTAGTAGTTGTAGTAGTAGTAGTAGTAGTAGTAGTAGAAACAATACTACTACTACTACTACTACTACTACTACTACTGCTGTTGTTTCAGCTACTATCACCACCACCACTTCTACTCCCTCCCCCTTATCTAGGCCTATCATCCTTGATTAAACATCTCACATTTTCTCTTAAAGTAAAATGTCACTGCCAGCCACAAATCGTAAGTTGTCTGCCTGCAACAGTGCTGGGCACACTGCTGACTGCTGAAGTACGGTACTGTACAGCTGTCAAAAGAAAAAGTAGCCGCTCTCCTGAAACAAAGTTCCCTTCGGGTATCTTCGCTACAATTCGGAGACAGGCGATGTTACATGTTGTTGGACCACGTTGCCTGATATCTACAGTTACAATTGAAGTATTCTGTGTGTTATCGATAGCATAATGGTAGCGTTCAGGCCTCTTATTCATGAGGTCCTGCGTTCGACTACAACCTCGTGCTTTTTATGTTCTTTTTTCTGTTTTTGAGAGAGACAAACTATACATAATGGCTCCTTTCTCTTTTACGATTATTTTAGTAATTAACATCAGGTTCATTAATATATTATGCCATGACTTTATCATTATGATATTGTGGCTGCAAATGGAAAGAAAAAAGATTTTATTCTCAATAAAAATACCTTTCGTGGCATAAACAAAACAAATTTACTGGCGTCGGCCTTAAAACATTCAAACAATTAAGCGTTCAAAAAACAAAACAAAAAGCCACAATTCAATATTTAGTCCATCTTCCTCTTATCTCGATCATCTTGCAGTCGAGTGGGCATGCAATTGACTAGTCTTTGCAAATAGCGACTGTTTATAGACACGATATTCCAGGCATTCTGAACATACATAAGTGTTCTGTCCATGGGCAGGTCTTTCATTGCAAACCCAGCAATCTCCAATCTTTCCTATTTTCTGCCTACCTCTTAGTCTCCGCATATGATCCACATATCCTAATGTCGTCTATTATTCTTTTCAACCAGAGACCCAACCAGTTACTTTTTCTCTTTCGAATCAGTTTCAGCATCATTCTTTCTTCACTCACTTTTTCAAACACAATTTTATTTCTTATTCTATCTGTCCACTTCACACGCACCGTTCTTCTCCACATCCACATTTCAAATGCTTCAATTCGTTTCTCTTCATTTCGTCGTAATGTCCATGTTCCTTCCCCATACAATGCCACACTCCACACAAAGCACTTCACTAGTCTCTTCCTTAGTTCTTTTTCCAGAGTTCCGCAGAAGATCCTTCTTCTTCTATTTAAAGCTTACTTTGTTCATGTTTGCAGTTTTTCTTGGGAAGGATAGGCCTAAATGCGGTAACATCCCGTTGCTTTCCGCACACCACTATCTCTTTCGCATCTTATTAAATTCCAGGGGGCCCAAGCGTGCAGATGAGGAGAGTGGATTTGACTAATTGGGCCCTCCGGACTTCACCGAAAGTCACGGCAAGGGTTAAATATTAATTCTATCAGGATGTTTGACCCTATCAGAGATCGGGAAATCTCAATTAGCCTTTGCCCCCCGCATCCTGGACTAGCTTCTACGAATCATCAGAAAATCTTAGAGTGTGATTGGGCCAATTTTTCCGAAAATGTTTCCACACTTTTGTCCTCGTAGCTCAGCGGACGAACTTCGGAATTTAGATGTCAACGTCTCAGGTTCAACTCCTCGTTACTCCTTTTCATTTTATTGTGGTTCAAGATAGTATAATGTAATAATACAAAAAGAAAAACTAATACCAGTATTATGCAACTGGAGTTTTCCAAACCTAATATTAAATTTATGTTATTTATATCGCTAAAGAACGATTACAATATAAATAACTTGAATATTATTTATACAGTATCACTAAAGAACGATAACAGAATATAAATTGTAAATATCGGTTTGTTTAATTAATATAATATGTATTTAATTATCTAAATAAAATAACCTATTTTACAAAGAAAGATGTTTGTGTTATAATAATTACCTACATAAAAGACAGATTATTTATATTGCGAAAGAACAATAACAATATAAATAACTTGAATATTATTTTATAATGCTAATGAAGGAAAACAATATAAATGATAACTTGAATATTATTTATATCGCTAAAGAACGATAACAATATAAAAAACGTGAATATTATTCATATCGGAATGTCACAGATTTATTACAGATGTATTTAAGAAATTGTAGAAGAATAGTAATTAGTAACAGTGTCCTATTTATTCTTCTTGGAGCAAAATTTGTAACTTTTAAAAGTGTGGTTACTATGTTGAAGTGTATGTGTTGCAACGGATGCTTGATTTGTTATGTATGTGAGTCAGTTATGGGATGCTTGATGTCGTCGCAATGTCGTAATTATAGTTTGATTGTGTTTGTGTGACTATTGTGTATTAATTTATGATGTATGGTATGGAAAGCTGCATATTTGTGTTATAGAAGTGTTACGTATGTGTGTTGTTAATGTTTTTGTATGTTTCAAATTGATAACTGATATTTGTTTTGCAATCGCAATGCCTAATTTACGGATTCTTTATGTTTTGTTTACATCGCGTAAGTTAATTTAATTTTCTTTTCCATTTCTCTTTATGCTTATCTTTTTTTGTGTATAAAACTATAGCCCTAACATACATATGTAAAATAGGGCTAACCCCCATTGGAGATACTGTAGCTACAATAGTAATAATCATTATTCATATCGTTATAAAACGATAAGAGAATACAAATGATGACTTGAATTTTATTCATATCTCTAAAGAACGATAACAAAATATAAATAACGTGATATCCATCAAGAACGATAACTGGATATAAATGATAATTTGAATATCATTTTCATCGCTAAAGAACGATTAAAAAATAAAATGAAAACTTGAAGAAGGCGCGAACCCAGAACCTTTGAATCATTAAATAAGTACTCTACCGCTGGTCTGCGAGGAGCAGATATGGAACACTTTCATAGTTCCGGAACTGCTTGTACAAGCACATGCATCGTGTAACATCGCCGCGACCCGAAGTGGACTTTGAAAATATTCGCTGTTCACGAGTGCGGCCATTTTTTTTTTTTTTTTTTTTTGACAGCTGTACAATACTAAAGTGGATAGACAATGTGAGCTCTCCTTTCTCCTTCCTTCCCTTCTCTCCTGGCTTCACTTTAAAATGTAACATTTATTTTTTATGGAATTTATTTTATATTATGCTGTTCATGTTATTATACTTTCATCATCCGTAGTCACACATCTACTGCTACTCGGCAACTGTGATTTATTTGATATTATATGAAAAATGTAATTATGCTTTCTGTCGGTAGTTCGTATAGTAAACACTATCATGCATTAAAAATATTGCGATTTACTTATATGTATATTCCTGTTAATGTTTACAGTAAACTGTATAGATTATAGAACTTCACAAGATTTGTTCTAAATCCTTACGGAGCTAAAGCATGAAGGGGGGGGGGAGAAAATGTCAACGAGATAAGAGGCGAGTCAGAGCGAACATAAGATATCTGCTTCCGCAAAGCGATATTAGGTTCTACAGACACGGCAAACTTGGACCGAATAAAGCGCCTAGTACATCAATAAATTTATTACTATTATTAGTATTAGTATTATTATTATATCCAGGTATCCACAGTGTTTTGTCACTAACGCTATAAGGGAAAATATCAGCGGAAAAAATTTCGGAATATGTATTATACAGGGTGTTTCCGAGGTGGTCCTACAAACTTTCGGGGATGATAGCGAAGGGCACATGTATCAATTTGAGATAAGGAACCATGGTCCGGAAATAACTTGAGTCGAAAGTTATAAGCAAAAATAGTTGTGTGGAAATAGAATTGTAATTTGGCACCACGTGCCCTTCTTCCCTTAACTTGTGGAACAGTCGTGGAAAAATGATATGGGCTGGATGTCACTTACGTGGGTACTTGTACGATACAATCTGTGAGCTTGTCTACTGTTCCCATTGGCTCATCCATATTCGAAAATCAGGTCTGCTTATTCCGCTCTCGTGTACTCCTTCATTTCACTAGGATTGATCAACTGGACAACTTGTACACATACACTGCTGTCTACAGACGTGCATATCAGGACCGACCATGTCCGTTACACATTACACTATCTGCACTGCTTTAGTATAGTTTCCTGTCCCCATCCCTCACACAGCGCATTGAATGGAATACTGTAAGTAGACAACGTAAACAATGTCAGATGAATACAGTATGTGTAAGATGTACAGATAAATACACATAAATGAGGTGTACAGAGGAATAAAATTATTTCATTTCCACAGAACTATTTTTGCTTGTAACTTTCGACTCGGTCATTTCCGGACCAGGGTTACTGATCTCAAATTGATACATATGCCCGTCGCCATCATCTCTGAAAGTTTGTAACACCATCTCGGAAACACTCTGCATGTCTTTCTCGTGTTAAATTCTATCGTACCTGGTTAACATGTTTCGGCCTGCTATTGGTCTTCTTCAGAACTGGTTGTTGCTGGTCTTGGCGCCTTTTGTTTTGTTTCTTGTGGGGATGTGCTTATGTAGTGTAATGTGGAGTCAAAAAGTGTGTGTGTTCTGAAATTGAGTTGTGTGTTGAGAATTTCATTTGGATGTGCTTCTGTGTGTCTGTATATTTCGTATTGTTCTAGTATGTTTATTTTCTGGCCTTTTGGTTGGATGTGTAGAATTTCCATGTCTGTGTTGATGTCTCTGTAGGTGTGGTTAGCATTTGTGATGTGTTCTGCATATGTGGAAGTGTTTTGTAATTTTGTTATAGCTGTGATGTGTTCTTTGTAACGAGTTTGTTCTATGTAGAAGTTGCTGCAGGTGTTACATTTGAATTTGTATACGCCTGTGTGGTTGTATTCGTTTGTTTGTGTTGTTTGTGTGTTGAGATGTTTTTGTAGAGTATTATTTGTTCTGTATGCGATGTTGTAATTAAATTTCTTGAATGAGGCTGCAATCTTGTGTTGTTTTTGTTTTCGTATGTTAGTGTGATGTATTTTTTGTGTTCTTGCGTTTGTGTTGAATTCTTATGTTTTTTTGTGATTATGTTTTGTCTTTCGTATTATGTTGTATCCGTTTTCTTGTGCTATGTATTTGATAGTGTTTAGTTCTTCTTTGTCATCATGTTGACTCATTGATATGTTGAGTAGTCTGTGTACCATTGTTCGGAATGCAGCTTGTTTGTGTTGTGTTGGGTGATTGAATATGTTCCATATGTATGTTGTTGTTGAGGGTTTTCTGTAGACTTTGAATGTGTGTTTGTTGTCGACTTTTGTTATTGTGTCTAGAAAATTTATGGATTTGCCAAAACGTTGTTAGTCATAATCATAAATATTGACATTTTCGCAAGAAAGTCATTTTCATTGTTAATTTGCACGTAACATGGAAGAATGTTTATACACAAAGAATATTATAATTGATAACTGATGTGATATTATTACTAACGCTTTACAATACAATACAGAGTGATTATAAAGTCTCGATCCATTTTATAGAAATAATGGACATGCGGACATGTAATCGATATGGGGTTATCGTGATGGTGGGTACATAAGAAATTCACAGCACTGTCCCCACCTTTCACCTGTAGTCCTAAAGACAATCGTCAGCATGTTGCCTGTAATTGCTGAAAATGCTTCCCGAATACGATTTCTCAGGTTCTTTGGGTCTCGTACTTTCGTTTGCACACTTTTGCTTTGATAAATCCCCAGGCGAAAAAGTCTAACGGCGTCAGGTCAGGTGAACGTAATGGCCATACTCGTGATGAACCTCTGCCAATCCATCCGTTAGGAAAGCGCTGGTTGAGATACGCTCTAACAGTTAACGCAAAATCCGGGGGTGCTGCGTCGTGCTGAAAGACAACACTATAAACAATGCCACCCTGCTCTAACTGTGGTTCCAGAAAGTCTGTCAGCATACCTAGGTAAGTATTGCCTGTAATGGTACCTTCTGCGAACATGAAAGGACCATAAAGAGTGGCTTTTGTCAGCCCAAGACACACATTCACTTTTGGGGTGTCCCTTTGCCATTCATAGATGACGTGTGGTGACTCGTTACCCCATATGCGACAGTTGTCTTTATTTACTTTACCACAAATGTGGAATGTGGCCTCGTTACTAAACAGGATATGTTGGATTATGTTTTTGTTGTTCACATCCTGCATTACGTCATAACACATTGCCCTACGAGCTGCGTAATCTTCTACATCTAGTTTAACACCTGAATGTGATAAGCACGCTTTTTCATTGTAAACCTCAAAATCTTCAACACAGTTGCTCTGGACACATCTAGCTCGTTACTTAAACGACGAGTCGATGCTTGAGGACTTCTTTCGATGGCTTCTCGGATCTATGCCACAGTCTCCTCGGGTTCGGCAGGTCGACAGGAACGTGGAGCATCGGCGACATTACCTATCCTCAGAAATTTATTGACCAGGAGTCTGATATTTGCTAGTGTTGGCACCGGTTTGTGGAATTTACGTCTAAACTCCTCTTGCACCTGTGCATAGTCTAAGTTAAATGGCACAATCGACCACCGACAACACCCACCTGTTCTTCAATAGTCAACATACTAGTAAATCAGCCTGAAACGAAAACCAAATTCCAACGTTAACTCGAAAATGGATAGAGACTTTATAATCACTCTGTAGTTCAATGCATTTATTGAAGGCTTTAAACAGAACACATATGAATGTCATCGACATAGTGAAGGAGTTTAATTGGTGATTTATTTAAAATGTAGTCTATTTTTATCCTCTGAACACATCTTTCCACATGAATTCTTACACGTGCTATACCATATGTTGTTTCGATTTCATCAGCTGTTGAAAGCTTTCTTTTTATTCCCAGAAATACCTTATCAGCTATAACTTCATCTCCGTGCCCAGTAATATCAGCAGGCCATTATCATTTGTTTGTATCACTATATAGTTCTGCCACCATAACAGTAAACTTGAATTTAAAACTGATCATTCCACTTTGAGTGACAGCGATTAAAAATGTCGTCCTCATATATAATATTCTAGATGACTGTTCTACTTTAATCTAATACAGTCAGTTATGGTTCTGCAGTTTGGATATTTATTTTTAAAGGCAGCTCGCTTAGTTTCTTGAATCTTCTTTGGTTTGCCAGAATATAAATTTTTTTCTTCTTAACACTAGTTCCGTCAGTGTTTTTACAAATTATTCTGGACACCGTGATTCGATGCTTCCCGAATATTATTCTCAAAGCTGGGTAGGAGAGACCTGTTTTCGCATTTCTTAAAAACAGCAGCAATCAATTTTCGTTAGTCATTGCATAACACTTCGATTCTGGTAAGAGCTGAAAAGTAAGTTAAATATCTCAAGGCTCATATGTTACTGAAGTCAAGTCATGCGACTTCTTCTTGCCTGTAAATTTCTGAAAATATGGCTGGCTCAAAGACAAGGTTTTGGGGATGACCAGATCTTGTTTCCAACCTTGTAGTTGGCTCCCATTTTGATCCAGTAGTACTAGAACCTTATAAAACTAATTTTGCATTATAATTAATGATGTAAGCTTTAGGGGACTGACATTTTTGTAATTTAGCACAGTGGTTTATATTATTCATTTAAACAATAACTGCTTAGAAAAATCAGAGTTGACAATAATACTGTATGTGATTTAAAGGTCGTACCCACAGTTTGCTTCGTTCTACTTCTGTGTGTTTTTTGTAGGAAATGTACAACACACTATATCATCCGTATTATATTATTAGAACAATCCACTACGGAATATTAATATTGCTTTTTTAGCGTTTTTATAAGAGCTGGAGTGTTGCGGTGCCATGCCTCTCCTATTTTTAGTTCCAAGATCGCGGCGCTGGCGTAGCTTGCACGTTGCCTATAGGAGGATCAAGTGCCCAAGGCTTGGCATTGCACACAGGCCTAATGATTTATATTCGTAAGGAATATAAACTAGATAAGAAAACCTATGGTGGGTCCAATGTAGATATTCAAGCAACTGTCTGAGGGCTCTGTCCCACAGCTCTGCAGTTTTGTGGCTCTGTTACGGTCGCTAAATCATTAAAGAACACAGTCTACACAAAACTAGAAAGATATTGGCAGTTCAGCATCTTCAAGGCGTCACCATGGTAACCGCTCAAATCAGCCAACCAGAGTTCATGGTGACAGGTCGGCATTGCCGACTGTTTCACAGCGAGCACGTGGTAGTAAATTGTTTTGTTCGTTACTGTGTCACAGAAGGTATTGGTGTTCTGTCGTGGCTATTGTTTTCGTAGTTATTTCGGCGGCATGTATAATTTATATTACCGACTACGTTAAAAAAATATGCTAATTTCGCTATGAGATGCGGAATCTTCCATGGCAGTGTTTCTTCTCTGCACACTATCGTAAAGAATTTAGCTTATAAATAAAAAAAAAGATGGCTACAAGATGCTAATGGAGAGAACTGATACTATATTGTTTCTCATCATTTCTAGTGGTTCTGTAAAACAAACTTTTACTTAAGTACAGGTATACCTCGGAAAGTCAACGAATTGCCTGCGTGAATTTTTAAAATCATTGTCCATATTTTGAGTAACGTAATTTCATTTAGCGATAATAATATGATGGCGAAGGGATTAATTTATTATCCACCTTGTCGGATCGTCGGAAATAGGATCACTATCATCTTTCGTCATCAGGATAAAATGAAATGTGTCTAATTGATTCTGCGTCATTATTACTGATACTGATATCTAAAACATCTGGCTCCGATAAGCCACACGCTCCACTATTTTCTGTGTTGTTCGCCACATTATAACACTCAGATTTATGTAGGCTGACACTTCTCCACGACATATTAGCTGATGACTGTAAGGTAGTCCATGAAACTAAAAACTGTATCTTTCCTTTATAACTTCAAATTTATTGCATGAAATCTTGATTACGGTTTATACTACATATCGTTTGCATTACTGTACCATAGGCTATTCACATTTAGTCACTCTTTTATTGCATTTATAATAATAATAATAATAATAATGATGATGATAATGATAATAATAATAATTGTCTAGTCAAAGAGTCCGTATAATACAAATTTACGAGTTCCCGTCTGCTGTTCAGTTCCGACAAGGCACAATCAGCCGCACTGCACAACCGCACACCTTCACAACGTCGCCGTTCTCTTCCCGCGTGTCAGAAAGAGAACTGTCATTACTTCCCTAGTTTTGTACAGACTGTAGTGGTTAGCAAAGCTGGTTACTAACAAAAGTCTTTGCCTCTAGTCCCAACACTGCCAAGGTATGTTCTTTGGTATGTACGGCCTAGATATTTGTACTGTCCTTAGATTTACGTTAAATTCAATTAATAAGAGGTGTTAGGAAAGGACTGGTGCATCCTACCAAAAATTCGCTGAGAATATTCTTACCAGGAGTCCTTCGCGACTCGATAGACTACGGTAAACGTTAAAGAAGTTAAACATATTGTGTGCATCATAACAGTCTTTCTACCTGTTTTATTCGATCAACAAAGGGATACTGTAACTATCAAACCGTAGCTACCATAAAAGAACATTATCAGATACAGTGAGACGCTCTTCAAGGAACCGCAAACAGCGTATTGAACGGGACCGCGTATTAGCGAGAGTGGGTCATTTTTGGATTTTTTAAATTTTAACACAAAGTTGTAAATCAGCATATACATTTGTTGAAGAAATTTAAGGATTTTTCACTGTTGCTCTAAGCGTTGAAGAAGGGATTCTTAACGATTCCGCCAACTGTTTCTGATTCATAATGGCGTTTTCATCATGTTTACGAAGAATTTGTAATTTCTCCGATATCGATAAAGCTTTCCGTTTTACTCCTTTATTCATGTTGGCACTAACGAGTCACTTTACACTTGTACATGATGCACCGGTCAAGTCTTCACTGACAACGCGATTTAAAACTGCCAGCAAGAGTGCTCTGAACACAGTAGTCTTGCAGATACTGAAGGGTCATATTCCATTCAATTGTATTCACCAAACAAAGACTCCTACAAATTCTTGAATATGTGGGCACTAGCAGCAAATGTAGAAGTCCAGGTAAATTTTCTCAGTATCCTTTATAAAGTACGATATTTTAAAATTTTCAGCAGATGAAAGAGTATATTAAACTGATGATGAGCGTATTAAGCGGTGGATTTTACATGGTTTTATATAGGGATGTCAAGAGACCGGACGAAAAGAGCGTATAATGTGGGATACCGTAAGAAACGGGCGTGCATTATCGGGGTTTCACTGTAGTTGGAAATGGCATGTTCTATAGGTATTTTGCTGACTCGGAATACAGACCCAGAATTCGTGAACTCTGCAATTGGTCTAGGTCTAGATCTAGAGAACACTTTAAAGTCACCTTCATTTCTGTTCTTGTTTTGTTTGTACAATTGTGTTTTTGTATTTACAGAACATCTCTTCAGCATTTTTCAAGCCAAAATAAGTGATACAAAATAAATATGTTTATTAATGAGAGTCAGTGGACTAAAATGTACAGTAACATGTCTGCGTTAGGAGAAATTCTACAAACTTGTCTACAGGAGTGTCGCCAAATAAATTCTGAAGCTAATCAAGGAGTTTTAAGTTCAACACAAAAAAGGCTTCCGTTTTGAAATACTAGACTATGGTATTGTACAGCTGGACAGAAAATTCCGAGATTTTATTGACTTTTGTTTTGTTAAGTCTTAATGAAATGAAGAAAATGACCTCTGTGTTTCCATATACATTTACCATTACTACTCTGAAGAATGGATGAATTATAATGTTGGCAAGCTGAACAAAAGCTGAAGTCATCGAGTTTATATCAACCCGAACTTTGAGAAATCAGAAGAGAAAAGTGAGTCTCACATAGCTACATGTTTTTTTTTAATGAAAACGCTTAGGAATTAACACACAAATATAAAAAAAAAAAATAATAATAATACCTGAACTTTACTTCCTCAAAACAAAACTGTATTTCTGAGCACGTTGAGATGAGAGTTTCTATTTTGGGCGTAGCATGACAAGAAGACGATGGAGGTGTAACGGGGAAGACACTGCTTTAGAACAAGTCGCTTTGTATAGGGTTATGAACTCTTGACGGAGAGTGGGGAGAAGGGGGTTATCCCTGATGATGGAGCCACAACTTCCGGGAAACAGCTGTTCCTTCCTGCGTAACACTAGTCTATTGTGGTGTTGGAAAAAGCATGTGACCCACAAACGACAAATTATGGTTACTTGTTTTTTCCTTTTTAGGTTATTTTTATGAAATCCAGATATTATTGTAAAACTCAATTTCAGAACGTTTCACATTTTTATATACATTGATAGACATATTTAAATTATTAAGTATTATTTATTTATATGTCGAGGTATTTGATACAATGTCATTTTCCTTCTTGCGTCCGAATACAATGATAAATCCTGTGGACAGTTCAACTTCGTACACTAAAAAAGATGCTCTTTATTCATAACTCAGCCACTTTCAAACACAAAACACTCTCTGGAGATCCGATGTATAGTAGAAGTTTATGTGCGGAATATTGCAACAGCATTTCTTCAGGTACTGGTGATTTATAGTCCATTAGCGTTCCCTCACATTAGCTGAGGTTGATCTGCTTTAATTCATCTTTAAATTTTGTGGTTAATGATACATTTAATGGTAAAGAAAGACAACGTCAGTTTGTTGATCTGTTTAATTCTGGTGCCTTGCCTCTAAGCCAACAAGTCTGCGTTTTCGTTTCCCTAAAATCCACAGTGAGCCGGAACCCATTGTATTACGATTTCCTTACCTTTAATCTGTAAGCAGTAAATTTCATGTTGGCTATTCTTCAAGCGGTTTATTTTTGTATCATGGATGTTGACTACTGCATTTAATGCAGCTCTAGAGTCACAGAAGATGACTGCCTTTTGAAAGTTGTTCAGAAAGTTATTTAATTGGATAAGTGCAATTCTGATAGTTTCTGTTTATCCATCAAAGTCGTGGCGAAAATGCGACTCACGAGCACATTGTGGCTCGCAGTGCATTTCCCTTGCTTCCTACCTATAACCCCCACCTTCTCACTCACTGGAGTCAAACTCCGTTCCATTTGTATTTTTCTCTGATCTGCGAGTGGCGTATCGTCGCAATGTCTCTCTCGAAACCATGTACCTCTATAAAAACGAAAGTTTCAAGTAGGATGGAAGATGCATTTTTTTTGCTGACAATATGATGAGAATATTAAATGTATGATTTGCTCACAAGTATTACTAGGAAAACGGTTGTATAACATAAAACGGCATTATAAGTTACTACAGGTTACTGATGAAACATTAAAAGGTGAAGTGTTATTGTTGTTGTTGTTATTATTATTATTATTATTATTATTATTATTATTATTATTATTATTATTATCTCATCATCATATCTGTACGTCGATCCGTTTTCAGCGGATGTATGAAATGCGGTTAGATCTTTAATTTCAACTCACAGATTTACAATGTGATGTTAAATAAAAGCTAGATGTAAGGACTTGACAAATGTTGAACTTTTCAAATCTTTGCCAAAAAATAAATATTTGAAGCTTCGTTCTTTCGCTTGATCATGTACGCTACAATTTACGTTTGTGAAAAATTATTTTCAACAATGAAAATAGTAAAAATCAAATTTAGATCACGACTGACAGACAAATACCTTCGTGATCAACTACGACTGGTAGTAAGTGACATAATTGCTGATTTTGAAACTCTGTCGCAGAGACATTCTGAAGACAATTTTAGGTTGTGATAATGTGTCTTATGTTTTCTTGTTCATTTCTTTCTTCGTTACACGTACTAAACATTAGTTTGTAGCCTTGTACTGTATATAATTTTATTTAAGTGCTAGACGTAAGGAAAATGAAAAACCGTTAATAAGTCAGACAGTTGCTTCACTTCCCCTCCGGGTGTCCGCCTCCCTCCATAGGTGCTATGCACGTTGCAGCTTATACAGTGGCTCGGCGCACGATGGCATTTTCGCCACGACTGTGTTACACTATACCAGACAACAAGAAAGCAAAGTATATTTTGCAGCATGTTCCTCTCTAAGAAAAGCAATTATAAAGAAGCACAATTTAATAATAAACATAGACTCTCCTTAACTTATACAGTTTCAGATAATAATTAGGATTTAATTAATTATTGTTACATAGTTATTTAATAATGTAATTAATATATAAACGCTGCTTTTCTTTTTTAAACTTACACAAAAGGAAAAGAAATTATAGAACACTCTGCATATGACAAAATGAAATAATAGGCCTACAGCAAATAACAAATATTTTCTTTAACTTAAGTAGTTTTAGATAATGAGGACTATCTAATTAATTATTATGTAACTATTACATAATAATCTACTTATATGAACATCATACTTCTAGAAACATATTTAAATTCCTGAATTTTCGCCTAATTCAGAAGTGCATTTTTTGCTTTTTGCAGACACCAGCTTTCTCATGTCGGGCGAAATGTTGTTCCCTACAGCAAGATGTAGCATAGCCCGCATATTATCATCTGATTATCTTGATCTTAATCTTGGTTTTGTGGGGTTTGTAAGTGAGAAAAATTCTTCACATACGTATTTACTGTCAAATACAGAAAAAATTGCGCCGAAAATCTTCGTACCCGCGATTATATATCAGGATTTAAAGCTTTGTAAAATGTGGGAAGAACTTTACGACCATAGTGTGTCTTCTTTACTAGTGCGTCATTGATGAAGTCAATACTTTCTAACGAAAGATCTGAATTGGCAAACATCCCAAGTCCATTGAAGTAAATTTTTTCAGGACAGCAAAGAAACTACACAGGTTTGCAAAATATATATATTTGAACTGGTAATGGAAATTACGGGAAAACGACTGAACGGATTTTAATGAATGACTCTTCATTTTGAAGCTTGGTATCCAAGGATATGCGGAAAAATAGTAGTTTTCAGTGAAATGTCAATTTTCATACATAATTTTCTTATTCTTCAAAATCCATCTGTCGTCAGTTTTGAAAACTACTGGCTTGTCTGAAAAAGACAAAACACATATACACTACAATGAACATTATACCCAACGAGCATAGAAGACAGAGTAGACACTAACATGTTAGTACCATTGGACGGAGTGAAGCCGCTTTGGTGGACTTGACGTCATCTTGTTGCTACCAAAACATTGCAAAATAGCTACTACGTTATATTAGATCTCATGATAACAGGAATCCCATACGTCCCTAATTTCTTAGAGGAGTCACAGTTTCTTTTTTGTTACGTAACACAGAATCGCTAAGCAAGTATTCCTTTTTAGCAAAAATTGGAGAACTGTCACCCATAAATCATATAGGCCTACATATTTAAAGTGACAGTTTCTCAAAATGCAGTATATTTAATACTTTGGTAGGTTGAAAATAAAAAAAGAGAGAAAACACTTTGACCTTATTTTGCCACTGGTCCAATAAAAATGCTAGCTTACAATTTTACTTCCATAGGTTGATCCATTTGCTTTTAGTTAATAATGCATATTATCATTCTCTTCCTTTTGCCAGTATTTCATATCGTCGTTGTTCCTGCAATAACTCCTTTGTGACATATTTATCGATTTTCAGACTTTTGCTCTATTAAATAACTTAAATAGTGATACAGCAAATAATGAAATATCCTATATGTAATTATATTTCTTTGTTTCGAAAATGTAAGAATTCACAGTCTCTTATGTACGGCTGCCATAGGATGAATGAACGTGTTTTCTCTTCCTACTGAAAAATTTTATATTTTGCACATAGAAGTTTTGCAGGAACAACGACGATATAGATATCCCGGTTTTGTTTAGAGAAAATGAAATCACTTAACCGTATAAAAATTGATAGGCTTTTCGTTAATTTTTTTTTTTGCTATAGCATTTGTAGGGTACATAATGAAGTAAACAATAAAAAAAAAAATACAAAATGTTACCATAGTTATTGCATTATTATTTATGTTTGCGAATGGAAATTAATTTATACTAATTGCTGGTTACAGTTCTTTCTATTAGTACGTATGTAAATAGAATATAATATAGAAATAACTAAAATCAAAGAATATATAATCAAATGTCATGTAATTAATATATATTTATTTAGGTAAATTAATATTTTACTTATGTTTCTTCATGGAGTAAACTACCGTATAACATAGGGCCTACCTGTATTTGTAGGAGGATCGTATGTCATCTTCAATTACTTCGTCTTGACTGATATTTATTATTTAATAATATAATAGTTTCCAGTTTAATAATAGTTCCACATACGGCAATACAATACGTACTCAAAGTGAATATGCAAGCATGATGGTAATGACTTTTAAATGATTTAATTCTGTACAGCAATATAATTATCCCGAATTTTTGTAATACGATTATTTATTCTGGCCAATCTTCGACGTCATCCCATACCACACACGGGACTGAAGTCTGATTTAAGTTTTCTTTATGCGTTAGATGGGTTAAATGAGGGGATAGCTAAGTGACATTAAGCCAAATATGTGACAAGGTTAGTGGGTTAGTTGAGGGGATTATTTAAGTGATATGAGACTGAGAAATTGTGCAGTGTGGGGAGATACCGAAGTTTCACCTTTATTCTTTATATTTTACTTCCATTCGGTTGAAGAGAAACCTCGGTACATCCACGGTACGTATACCTACAGTGGATACACCCAATGCTGGCTTTTCTATAGCACGCGACACTGAAACTTCCAACTTGGGTTAAGTTAGGTCAGCTTTGCTCGGAAATGTTTACGTCTGCAAAGCTTAAGTTTGATTTCGTGGTATCGTGATTATAAAAATTAATTACAATAATATCAATACACTATACCTTTCTCTTAATCAGACTAATACATGAACAATATGAATCTAACCTAGGCTAAATCATTATATAATAAGTAGGCTACATTCCTCATATCCATACTTAGCTGTGAAATGTTATCCCAATTTTTCTTTGAAACTCTGTTTCTACAGTCATACGAAGCATATGTAAGCATCTTGAAATTAACTGATTTATGAATAAAAACGACGATGTAACACCACAATTAACTGGTCATGTGTTAAAAGGGAGCTAATGTTTTGGTAGCATCATGATGGCGACTGTCCACAAGTGCGGCTTCACCTCCAATCTTTTTTTTTTTTTTTTGTCTACTCTATCTATGTCTTCTGTGCTAGTTGATTATACCCCAAGATCATGACCTGCAGGATTGCTGACATATTTAGAGCTCAGATTCTCTGACATCAGAATGTCAATATGTCGATATTCATTTGTGTAATTTTTTTTAGAACTTCTCTGTATTGGTTATTAAAAACGTCAAGACTTACTAAATAGCTATTTATGTACTCCTCGTCCAAAATACGGGAAGAGTCCGTTAAAGGTTTTACTTAAGTGGTGCATACAATAGTTTTTAGTAAAAGTTCTTTAAAATTAAGTGAAATAAAATAACGTAAAAGTAAATATAATATAGAAGGCGTAGTATAGTCGGTCAATTGTCATATTCTCACCACCGTCTGATAAACATAATGAAACAATGTTGGCATATTAAAACCCTGTTATAGTTGGTATTCCGATTGTTACTGCCGTCTGGATCCAAATATCGTATACCTATAGACTACGTACGAATACGGACATAGACGGCGGTGCATATTCTGAGCGCTCGTTTCTAAACAATACATACAAACTAGTTTATTTATGAAAGCCTTTGTTTAGTTTTGTGAAAATATGAATGATAATCCCGAGGAAATTTCAATCCTAACCAGAAACATTGAAAGTTTGGTTATATTGTTGTTAAACGATGAACTGTTTTGTTTAAAACACTGGTAACGTCTCCGACAAACATAATTAATGTTGTTATATGATGAAGTATTTTGTTTACAACCCTGTTAGAGTTGGTCACTGCCGTCTGGATCCGAATCTGTACAGGCTATGTACGAATACGGATTTAGACGGTGCTGCGTTGATTTTGCTTAAAACGCCGCTAAAGGTTGTCATGACGACTTTAGTGGCCTAATCCGCTGAAGTTAATTTTTCAGCCTAGGACGCTAAAGTTCACGTTTTCGGACTGATAACAGTCCGAAAAGCAACTATTTTAGAGATCATGTACTAAAAAAAGAATTTACAGGTCCGATTCTCTATTGTGTAATTTTCTGAGTACAGCTGTGTATTGGATATTAAAAACTACAAAACTGGAAAAGGTGTGATGACATTATTACCATTACAAATTAAATATTATTACAGTTAATGCCATTATGTATTTACCACTAATGATACACATTAGAGGTATGGATATATTGACAATAATTATGAAAGTAAAACCTTTTAGGGTTATATAAGTAGACGTAGACAATATTTTAAATTAGATCTTCATTTCTATAATTTGTTGAGTAACAGCTATATAGTTATACATAAAACTAAAAACTACAAAACTTACGTAAGATAACAATAGGCCTATTGTTATTAAAATTAAATATTTTTTACAGTTATTAATCAAGTGGTGCGGGTCTTTTCAGATATTTAATAACGGCGCGGTGTAGATTTTCTAATTTACCTAGGATGTAGTGCAACACTATGAAAGTAGTATTAGTAATTGAGTCATGCTTCCTATTTTACCTGCGTCTTTAAATTACAGCAAAATTAATTTCATATTCCTTTGATTTAATCAACCAGATCTGTGATCGCTGCCAAGCATGCCATTTTATTGTAGGGAAAATAGCAGGCCATTTCACTTGCTGTCATAATTAGTTTATTTCCCGCAACCAGCAACAAATGAAACACTGAAACCGCTAATAATTTACGATGAACAATTTTATATAGGACGTATATAAGATTCTACAACTCTGCTAAGGCATTCCCCTCATTTTCCGTATCTCAGAAATAGATTCCTCAAAACAGCCTATACTGTTGAACATACATAAAAAATAATTTATATCTCCGATCTTCCGCTACTAACAATTCATTACGAGCTTATGGTCAATTACATATCATTGATTCAACATATGTTTTACTTGGCCATAATGATGTTCAGCATTCACAGGTATCTAATGCATTCCGAAACTTGTCAGATATTGTTACTAACAATCTTTACGCTACTTCCTACAAAATGCATAACAAATATAGGCAAATGGAGGAAAAAACGTGCGATCTACAGATTTAAGTTTCGTTGATCATCTTGGGTTAGATCAAGATACAATAAACTCACTGCAGAGGAAATTGAGGGTGTTTTTGTCTCCGACGATGGTGAGCCACGAAAATACCAATATGTTGTGCATGGTAGATAAGGGAGATCAAATTAAGCCCTCACTGTAATCTGAAATTATATCGCCTCTTCTCTTGTGACAGTTATAACCAGGGAGCGCATTTTGTTCCCAAAAGTACAGCGGATCGAGTAGTTTCTTCTGGTACATCTATTACGTTACGTGGATGCTTAAGCAGGGTAGAGCATTATTGTAAGCAGCTTCGAATAGACTATGAATCACAGTACAATACAGGCACTCTATCGTCAATGCTGTTTATGTAAAACACCAAGTTACGACTACATTGTGATCTGATTCTAGTACTGAGTAAGTTGAATTTTCATTCAGACTTTTGTGTTAATATTATTTTAATTTTTCAATCTATGTTATATTGTATTTCATTTTGATCCGAATGTTGTATATATTGTGTAAAATGTAAATATTGTTAATTTGTATACTGATTTTTATTACAATTGTGTCACAGTAACGTCCTGTGACGTAGGAAGAACAGTTTCTTAGCTTAAACAAATTTTTACTAACAGTTATGGTAAAAGATATGAATTTCATAATCTTATAATATATATTTTTGTTTACCGTAACGGAGCTGATTTTGTCAAATGAATTAATTGTATATATTGTATTTATGGAGTATATATAATTAATATGTTTTCTCATGAAATTTCGGCCAGTGTATGGGACCGGTGTCCACCCAGCATCGTGATGCACTTGGGGAGCTACGAAATCCGGTTACGCAAACCAGCTATAACGGCTAGGGGGGGCTCATCGTACTAACCACACGGTACCTCCATTCTGGTTGGATGATCGTCCACCTCTGGTTCGGCATGTGGCCGTGAGGTCAGCAGCCGGCTGGTCGGTCTTGGGCCTTCATGGGCTGTAGCGCCACGGATTATTATTATTATTATTATTATTATTATTATTATAGTTAATGTGTATCATGTTTACTATTACGTTCCATAATATATATTATATAGGCCTATACTAGTACAGTATTATCATCGATCTAATTATATTTCCTGTCATATATAGCACTAATATTTTGTAGGACACTAGTTTCGCAATGTTAGTGCGTTTATGTGGTTAAAAAGTAGCTGAAGAGATCATTTCAATTTAAAAGCAATACCATTTACAGTTATCATGCTCTATTATTATTATTATTATTATTATTATTATTATTATTATTATTATTATCATTATATGCCGAACTAGGTCTTACCTTCCGTAGCGTCCTGACGTAAACATTTAAGGTTAGAGTTTGAACTCTGAAACCCCAAGATATACTAACCAATAACTTTCCTAACTTGTTTGGGAACGCCTGGTTATAACTCACAATGCAACACGCCAGCAAAACAAGCTCAATAGAATGAGTTCACTTCAGTTTGTATCATTTCAGATTGCTGTTCGCAGCCATTAGTCACACTAGTCCAGCAATATTTAGTTGACCAGTATCGTCGGGAGGAAGCGCAAAGATTACAATTTATAAGGAAAAATCAAAAGACATTATTTACTGATAAAATAAGAGGTCTATAAGATTTTGTAGTCTCCCGATCACTTCAGTACGATCTTTTAGCACGTCATCGCGTAGAAAAATAGTGATGCTGTCCTCTACATTTCAAGGCAGTTCATGAAACATGCAGCAGCTATACCAAGATGCTACAGTATGTCTAATGTTAACTCTCACCCGCAATCCGCAATGACCTGAAATAACTATTCTTTTACTCCCACATGAAAAACCCGCTGATATTCCTGATAGTTACTTGCGTCTTCGCATTGAAACTCAAGAACTGAAGATGGATGTGTTCAAGGTTAAGTATTTGGCATAAAAAATTAAGAGAAAAGCTTTTCAAAAGAGATATTTTTCACAGGATTACACTCCATTGAGTTATTTGAATGTTACATCATCATCATTATGGAAGGAAATAACTTTCAAAATGTCTGGTATTCTTTCTGGGAAATAAATATGAAAAAAAAAAAAAAATGTATTTGAACTTCTGTAAACTTAAATACAGTGCTGTGAGGAAGAAGCTCTACTACATCTACACATATATATATATATATATATATATATATATATATACTACTATTTAATGTCAATAAGAACAACAAAATTTGAATAAGCTACATCATTCTGTAGATCGACTAATAATTTCAGGCGTCTGACACTGCTTATCTTTGTAACTAAATAATTTCCACATAACAAACAAAGAGTATCACTTCATCTTTCACTTGCATAAGAAATCAAGAGTCCAGTCAGCCTGAAACTTCCTGAACGACTTCGTCAATGTGTAATGTAGCCTACAACCCTTGTGTTCACCAGTGACTTGTGCACCTACGTGCTCTGAACAGCGCATGCGAGCGGTGAGGCAAGCTTGCGCTCTCGTTGACATCACTGCATTATGTTATATTGTTATAACAAAATTATACAATCTAATGTGTAAGAATATACTATATATATACAGTATGTGTGTAACTATACCTACGATGTATGCGTACACTATACGAGAGCTCCTTTTATGTGAAGGTGTCATTACTGCAGTGAAAATGTCATTACTGCAGTTAGCCGTTATACACTGAGGAGTACGAGGCAAAGGTTCTTGGGACATTAATATTCACATTCAGGACAGGAAGCTACTGCAATGAAATGCCTATGCCTTCGCTCGTTTCCCCATAAGATCGACATTATTTTCGAGTATAATCAATCAGGTCACAACAAAGCGAAATAAACATCCCATTTCACACTTTCTCTGGTTCGCCACTAGCACTTCAAAAAGAGAGAGACAGAGCATAAAATATAAAAAAATTTTTCGTTTATATAATATATTTATAATTAAATTCATGTTTTAATGGGTTGTATACAAAATTGCATTTCGGCGGAGTTTCGTTGCTTTTTACTTCATATTTATACGTACAGTACGTGTCTTTACTAAAACTTTAAGCTTGCGACGGCTGTTGGCGCTTTTCAAGTCTTCAAATGAAAGCTTTAAGGACATGTGGAGGAATTTAGCATACCACATATTATAAAAATGTAGCTAAACAAAATGTATTTTCTATTAACAAAACAGAGGTATACAACATAAAATTTAAAAGAATGCTCAGAATGTCGTACGATTATTGATGAGATTCTCCCTTTAATTACAAATCAAGTGGAAACGAGGGAAAAGGATGGCATTCGATTTGTGAAATAAATAGGAAGAGGAAAAGTAGAGACAAGTATGAAAAGAGGGAGAGAATACAAAAGACAATAAATAGAGACAACATATTAACAACGCATGGAAATTGTGGACAGAAGCAGAACAGGATACTAACTTGTCTGTAAAACTGAGGAAAAGAGAAGCAGAAGAACTTGTTTTTCTTTACAAAAAATGAATGTCACGTTAAAATTCATTAACATTTCGAATATGAGATTTCACACTTTTACAGTGATAAGCGAGTTGAGATATTAGGTTTCGTGTTTTAAACCGAGTGTCAGTGTTTTCAAACTCATCATCTTCCAAAGACCATGTGGCCTGTTACGGATTTGGTCCATCTTTCTGCAGGATGTCCTACTGATCTTTCCTCTGGTGGTCTGTAACGGAGGATCATTTGAGATTGTTGTTATTCATCCTATTGAAATGGTTTATCCATTTTTCTCTCTGTGTTCCTGTATATTCTAATACTGGTTCGATCTGGAGTTCATTTAGTATATCTTCATTCCTCTTGTGGCCCCATTTACTGTATCCTGCCGTTCTCATAATTCGCGTCTCAGCCGCGGTTATTGGTCCTCTTCTGTTTTTCTAATTATCCGCGACTCACAATCGTACGTCAAAACTGGTCCAGCTAAGGTTTCGTAAAGTTTTATTCTTGTTTGCTTTTGGGCGAGTATTGGCTTCGTAAAAGAGTTTATGGTAGGTATCCAAGATTTATATAAATTTAGTAATTGAATTTGAATAACTACATACGATTCATTATTGTTATAGTCCCGACGCTGTTATTTCCGGCGTGACTCCGCCTCTTTGCTTACGTCTTAGGAAGTGAAGGCTCTATAAAGTCTAGGTAGGTAGTATCGTTTGCCATTTTTGTTCTTACGTTGCCGAGCTACCATACGAGGAATCTATTTGCCACACCGTTGAACATTATCATGTCGTAACTCCTATGATAATAAATCAAACGCAACGTAATTCAGCAAATAATTGAGCGGCAAATAACGTCTTCGTGTGCTTTCTGCGAACGTCAACGAAAGAGCTAAAATGGCGGGCGATTATATTAACTATTTATCGAGCCTTAAGAAATGAATCAGCGAATCACAAGGCGCACACGTTTAAATGTAGCCGACCTGCAACGCGATTGGCTGCCGGAAATTAGAGCGACGGGACTATAGTGGATAGCAAATGAATACATTTTCTCTAGTGGAATAATATTAAGGTAGATTTTGCTAGGTATTGAGTCTTTACCGTTAAAGGCTAAAATTTTTGTTTTGTGGTGGATACTTCGACGGTCCACTTCAAATGAGAAACAACTCAAAATTTAAAATATTGAGGAAACTGCGATTTAAAGTTTCATGTTGCTGTAAAAAATCCAAGTAATGTCACTCTGATTGGAATTTATGACATGTAAGAAACATCATTAACAGAATTTGGAGTAATTTCAATGAATCCAGGATTTTTCACAGCAGTTTTATCAAAGCTTTAAATTCTGAGTTGATTTCCCTTTTGAACTGGCCCGTCGATTCGTGTTTTGAAACTACTTAATGATATAGATAACAAAAATCATCTCACAACATCCTACTGAAATCGTCATTCTACACCGTGAAAGACAGTGTACTCTGCTCGGATATTTTCAGGTAACAAAAACGACTATAATATATTAACTTACAGTCTATGACGTTACATTCCCAGTACTGAAACTAGCAAACAATTCCGAAACATTGGAAACCTCTTTCCTCACATACAGTTTAAACGTCCAAAGTTTACATAATAGCATTTCGGATATAGCTACAGTAAATTAAAATACCACAGGCAACAGGTATCTACATACAACATTGCTTTCTTAATGGCTTATTATACGACGCTTTATCAACTGAGATGGTTATCTAGCGTCTGGTTAAGATGGTGATAATGCCAGCGAAATGAGTCAAGAATCCAGCGCCGAAAATTACCCAGCATTTGCTCTTAATGGGTTGAGAGAAAACCCCGGAAAAAACCTCAACCAAGTACGAGTAGCTTGTTCCAATTAGTATTTGAACCCGAGCTCGCTCGTTTCACGGTCAGGCATGCTAACTGTACAACAAAGTTGAAAATGTGTGTGAGAGTGAAAGAGAGAGAATATGTGTATGTGTGAGTGAGACAGAGAGAGGGCGAGAAAGAGAGAGAGAAAGAGAGGGGAGCAAGACTTTTTTTTCTCCCTTGGAAGTAAAATACTTCATTTTAACATGTAAGGAAAGAGAAAATATCAATTCTGATAATGTCACTCTATAACGCCCAAGAGAGTCGCACAATTGGTAAACTTTTCTTTGGAGGAAAGCTAGAGTAAACAAAAAATCCCGTACAGTATCTTCATTAGTGCAATGTCAATGTGTCTACAAGCCCATTATAGATGTTCATAGAGAAAAACATAATGTAAACAAGTCAGCGTTCATAAGACGTCGGAAATAAGGCTTTTATTTTGGGTGAGTGCTCATAACTTCCTAGCAACTGTTCTTTCACCGTTACAGTGAAGAACTAAAGGCATCTAAAGCACGACCGGAACATATTCCCACTTATCACAAGAACTCTGCTCATTGTTTGTTCGACTTCTGTGGTTCAACGTATTGAGCGAGAGTGAACTCACATAATGACAAGTCTGTTGCCAACATTTGTAACTACCAACTTCAAATTAAATCATACTAACTGTTCTGCTCATGTTTCTGATAAATTTACGATAGAGAATAGAAATTTACTCAACATACTCTGAAGCAGTCATATCCAGAGAGAGGGAAGGGGAGGGGGAGGGGGAGGGGGAGGGGGAGGGAGATATGGTTGTATTGAATAATACATTCTCTGTCACACATTATTATAATGAATTACACTTTAAAGTAACCACTACATAATGAAGGTTTGTGAAATTATCAGCAAGTCGTATTCTTATCATACACTTGGTTTTACAACACAGAATAAAACGAGTGTTGCCCTTAACAGCTTAAAATCTCCCTTCCAACCCACCACCAAATACCAATATAGACACACTATTAGAGGAAACCGGGGCTGGTTGTCACAGTTTTTAGTTTCGAAATTTTATATTTTAAATAGATTTTAAAATTTTCTTTATTAAATGATCAGTATGGAGATGCCATTATAACCATAAACCACTGACGACAGGCGGTGAGCTTGAGTTCAGTGCAAAGAAGACCGATAGGTCCTTAAGTTCTACCGCGCCAATCACATTGTTTTTCAAGGATCAAAGTTTAAAATCTGTATGCTAGCACAAAGAATGGTGACAGGACTTGGGTCCTCTCACGTCAGTCACATTGTTTTCGAACGGGCTTAGTTTAATTACTGTATGTTGCTGCACACAATTTATTTTCTTTTCATCGTAACAGTGTCGCTCTTGATACCGATCCAGTAATAGACCAAACATATGGCATTAAAGTAGACACTTTTCTGCATTAATTAAATCATAAATGTCCAACACAATATAAATATTACTATTATGCGTTTTGAACGGTTCATCTGCATAAGAGTTGCAAAAATCTCCCGGTAGGATTCGTCGTACTCGGAGTAACAGCAATGGAAATATCTGAAAGACTAAGGCTGGTATTCATAGTCAACATTTTATATTATCACTTTGCAAAATGACACTTTTGACGAAAGTGGCTCTTTCATATTAGTGGTATTCATAGACGATGGAAGTTCACTTTACAAAGTGTCACTTTACGCCAGCAAAGTGTAGAGTTACAATTTGGTTGGTAACAGAAGTCCCACATTGCCTTTCAAAACAAGTGAACAAACAATAACAAATTAATATGTAATCCACATATTAAAATGCTTGTGATTTGAGTTGGGAGCCTAATTGATCGCGCGAGAAAGAAAATATATATTTAAAGTTGTTTTATTTCAGTTTCTAGTTTTTGTTGTCGATAGTTTAGATTATTTCAGTCAGTTCAGATATATAATATTTTATTAAATAGGTAGTGATACTGCTGGTGAAATTAGGTTAGGTTTTGTACAGTACATAGCTGATCCATTGATTTATGTAGTTAGATTAGGTTTTGTACATATCATCCGTTCCACAGATTTATATAGTTAGGTTAGATTTTGTATATATCTTCTATTGGTTTATGTAGTTAGGTTGAGTTGGACTGAGTAGGTTAAGTTTTGTGTGTGTACATACATATATATACATATATATTATATATATGCTATATAATTTGTATCGTTTTATTCCCTTTATTTTCATTTTTGTCTTTTTCGTGAATAGTGAATAGAAGTCGAAAGAAGAAATAAACACATTATTACTGATATTATTATTATTATTATTATTATTATTATTATTATTATTATTATTTTCTCTCTCTCTCTCTCTCTCTCTCTCTCTCTCTCTCTCTTGTTTCCATTATTGCCTGCTCTTCAGGACTATTTTGAATGCCAAATTTTTCTACAATGCAAAACAGAATAGGCCTAATAGTATGAGATCTCTTTTCATGGTGAGGTTATGACTGCACATGAACTAGAGACAGTATCTCAGCAGAAGCAGCCATATCAGATGTATTGCTTACCGGCATGTATTATCAAAACAGTAATGTTTGTATCAACATCAAGATAAATCTTATCTCAAAATACAGGTAGTCAACAAAAAGATTTTAAACCCAATATAGTTATGGAATCTGGTTAAAAAGCAGGCATGTAAGATCTGTCAATGATAATTTCAGATAGTTACCCCTACATTAGATTGTAGTTAGTTTAATATTATTTAAGTTAAAAAATTCGTTTCAGTAATAAAAGAATAGGTTATATAGGCACATCTACCTACAAATCACTTCACCGAATTGAGGTTATAAATATAAGAATATTACTACAGAAATATCTGAACTATAATATTATAGATATTAATGTATGGTACATATCTGTAGCAGTCAATAACTGTATTATTGGAGGCACTAACAAACCTCTATTATTCGTTTTTGTCTACCGGTCATCGAAAAGATGTGCAATCTCAATAACAGTTTCTTTATCAAATCGGAACTGTTTATTTTAAATTCTATACTATTATACAATTGCACGGGATTCTCTTTAGGCCTGTCCCTAATGTAGCGCTTTCGTACATTGTCCACTAATTGTGCAACCTCTTCCGCACGTTCTAATATATAATTCGACAACTTCCAAGACGTCCGCAATTTTTCTACAAAGTGACACTTTCGGCTCAAAGTGTGGTCGAAAGTACACTTTCATCCAAAGTGTTCCTCTGCACCAAAGTGTCGACTATGCAACGGAAAAGTGACACTTTGCGTCCTCCAAAGGACACTAATCGAAAGTGTCAACTATGAATACCAGCCTAAAAGAGCCACGGTACTATACTTTTCTTTATTGTTTACTTTGTTATTTAACAAAGGTTTATCAACTACGAGGTTATTTAGCGTCGATGGGATTGGTGATAGCGAGATGAGGCCGAGGATTCGCCATAGATTACTTGACATTTGTCTTATAGTTCGGGAAAACCTCGGAAAAAACCCAACCAGGTAATCAGCCTAAGCTGGAATCGAATCCGCGCCCGAGCGCAACTACGGATCGGCAGCAAGCACCTTAACCGACTGAGCTACGCCGGTGGCTTCCAGTACTGTAATATCTGCAGTGCTTGGGAAAAGTGACCTAAGTCAGTTTTCACAAACCTTTTTTGATAATTTATTGACAACTTACAGAACATCTGCTCGCTTGGAAAAAAAATACATAAGTATTTCTCCCATTACAATAATTCATACAGAAAAAAAAAACAAATCGACATAAACCAGTGTAAGCCGTCAATAAATTATCAAAAATGGTTTGTGGAAACTGACTTATGTCACTTTTCCCAAGCACTGCAGATATATTCGTAAAAGAAGAGTATTTTCCTTGAACCAAACATGCATTACAAACAGCGTAAAAATGAGCATTTTACCATGAACAAAAATAATAAAAATGGAGTATTTCCCTCGACATCGAAGGTAAAACGATTTAAGTAGCTCAATGTAGCTAGCTGTTCAATGCATATTCGCACTGTGGCATATCCTCTGCATACGTTAGTATCGCTGAAAAATTGATGTCACGATGCGCAAGTTTTTTTTTTTTTAATAATGGCGCAGCAATCTGTCTTCTTCCCTAAATATCAGTATAGGACAGTCTTGCGATGGCGACTAGTACTTTAGAGCGAGAGCTCTTTTCTGCCCGCTGCGCGCGCGCGAAGCTCTTTTACCTGTAAACATTGCTAAAGGATGTACACAGCGCATCATGACTGAACTGAAGCGCTTACAGCTTTCAAGGAAGAGTGGAAGATACAATATTTATGCTTCGAACATGGTGATGAAGTTCAGTGTTTGTTGTGTAAAAAATATATCATTTGCAAAAAAGCAACATAAAACGGCATTATGAGACGCAACATGAAAAAAAAAAAAGGCATTATTCAGGAGAAGAGAGAAATAAATTGCTTTCGGAATTGACATCGAAGGTAAATTAATTTACATTTGGGTCAGTAGACTGTATCTAGATTCCTTTTATTTCTTTGCTTTAAATGTATTGTTGATATTTTAGTTGTTGTTTGTTTCTGGATATTTACTTTCATTAGACTACGTGTTTCTTTAATTTAGAAATACTGTTTTATCTTTGATTGCACTTTAACTTATACTATTACTAAGCTCAAAAAGCTAATTCACTTTTATTCCAATAACTATTTTCAGGATTTTGATCAAATAGGAACTAAACATTTTGAAAACTTTGATGCAAGGAGCTTTTTTAGTAACGCCAATATAAAAATATACTTAAAAATATAATTTCAAAACTATTAGACCTAATTGCACCAAATTTTGTACAGATGATATTATTATAGATCTGTTTAGTTTAAATTTCACAAATTTTGGCCGAAAATTGGGGAAGTTTTAAAAATCATACATATCCCCTTAAATGACTGACCCCAAAAATTACGATGGCTCTCAATATCTTAATTTAATCAATTTGTTTTTTCGTATTACGTGCATCTCACAAATCGCTCTAAGAAAACTCATTACATAATCACGATTGGAGAGTAAGGACTACATTTTACGATCACACAATCAACATACTCTATTTCAATCAATACTGTCATTATTATTTTTTCAACAAATACTCAAAAGTACTTACAGATCACACACGTGGAGCAGGTAGACCCTATTAGTTTCTCCTAACCAATGAAGTGAAGTATTTACATAATAAATAATTGCTGTTAACAAGAAAATGGTTCACATACAATTAACTTTTCCTATTTCTCGTTTTGTTCCTAAAAAACCCTTCCCTTTGCGATTTGTTTATATATGTACATGTATATTAAATAACTGAGTAATTAGCCCTATTACATAGCCAGAAATTTAGTAACGCAAGTTATTGTAATAATTGCTGCCTTTATTCACTGCATGTGCATGTACATCCCTGACGTCTACGTTACGATAGAGATGGGTAAAAAATAACACAACAGTTATTTTGGAACTGTTCCGGTCTCGGAACTGTTGCAAAAATGAACAGTAGGTCGGAACCTCCTGTTCCGAAATAACAGTGTTCCGACTCCGAGCTGCTCACTTGCCCAGCTGTTGCGGGCTCGCAGTACCGCGTTGCACAAGGTATGTTCCGACTCCGAGATAACAGTCGGAACGTCGGAGCTTGTTCCGATGAACCAACGACAGCTGCAGTTACACTGTTCTCGTTGTTCTTTATGTTATACTTGGAACTTCGTTGGATGAAGTTGGTACTTGAAACTCTCACGTGGTTGGAGGGGGGCGCATGGAAATTGAAATCCAAGACTGGCCAATCATCTGTAATGTTATAGTAAGTATTTAATAATCTGTAATATTCATTCCCGCTTTATGGTTTATTTCACCATTAGTTGACTAATTCTGTTTTATAAACATTCTACAAAGTCATAAAGTACGCATACTATTATTAATTCATTGATCAGCTGATTTTATACAAAGGTTAAAGTCATAAATGGTAATGAGTGGTTTAGTTACAATATCTGTATGTCGTTTGTTGAGGTTAAGTCTGACAAGCACAAGTTTTTGTGCTATCTTCTCTGTTATCAAAGAACGACAAAAATGTTGTAGCATTATTTGTTGGAAACTACCCATATAAGTACTGATTTGGAGAGCGAGGTTTAATGCGAAGTTTAAATTACACTTTGGTAAAGATGCGATTCCAACATTTTACTAACCCACTGCGGGGTTTCCAGGTTTCAGAACTGCCAATATATATCTTTTTTATTTATGAAATTGTAATATATATATATATATTATTATTATTATTATTATTATTATTATTATTATTATAACTGTGCATTAAGAAAAGTAAAAATAAAAATTAATGATTTGTTTTGTTTTTATTATGTAATAGAGAGAACAGAAATTACATACCATATGTTTTAAATGTTATGTTATTTTTTTTTTTAGTCGGCTACCATGTCTTTATAACTTTATGTACGAAAACAAAGTGTTGTATTCTGTCCTTGTAGTCAACAGCTGTGTAATTACTAACATTAAGCTTTTGAGTTCTGTCCGCATGCACAGCAATTTTCCAAAATCGATTCGAATGTGCATTGCAGTGCCATCTATAGATAAGAATGTGTACTATGTCATGCCTATGAGTGCTCCAGTGTGAGCAGCATGGTGAAGAGGGAAGGTACTGTACCGTTCGTTTGAACGACTCAACGACTCCGACTCATCACCACTGGTGACTGTTATTTCGGAACTGTTATTTGGAACATAGTATTTTTTCGGAACCGGAACAGTCTGAACTGTTCCGGGAAAAGAACAACTTCGCCCATCACTACGTTACGACGCTATGTAGCGGATGCGCTATGCGCTCGTGATCAAGGTCGAGCTCTTCTACCATGATTGGGAGCTAATATCGTCTCATCCCTGGTATAGGATATAAGAAAGGCATCAATATTACGGATGGGTGGAATTATAACTACCATAGGGTTCACATCGTGTTTTAAGTGTTTTTTTTTTCATTTCTAGGTTACAACATGGCGTTCCTGTGCTTGTCATTTACCTGTTCTTAGTAGTATCACGTAGACTTCTTGCACATTTAAATATGAATTCTGGTTTTCCTTCATAGACTAATATATATATATATATATATATATATATATATATATATATATATATATATATATTTCTTTTACAAAGAATGAACAAATGTAACAATCTGCCTTACATGTGGGTGGTTGTCACAGTTCTCGTAGTTGCCATGGATGTTTTAAATAGCGAAAACAAGGGAAACATATGTATAACTCGTTGCACGAACGATTGCCGATTTCGAGAGAGGCATTGGCGCTGCGTTATACGATGCGATCCAGTGTTTATACTTTAGTTCGCCCACTGGCCGCCGGCAATCATTCATGCAACGAGCAATAAATTGGAATTTTAAACGGTAAACATTAGGAAAAATTGAATAAAAGTTTAATTACGCCTCTTCACTGAGGACCTGATTAATTTGATTCACAATTACGACAAATGACAGACATCAGCTTTCAGATTCGGCGTGTGTTGTTCGTGAGCCAAGCTTCGACTCTTATTCCTATTACCCTCCATCTATCTTGCTTTTGGAAAAGAGTGAACAAGACTACTTAAGGTCGGAGATTGTCGCTGATTTGCATCACTACAGTTGGCGTCCAAACTAATACACAGGGATATTCCCTTTCAGTAGGAATATTTTTACTGATAATTTTGCTCCAAGATTTATAATGGACAAATCAAATACCGAAAATCAAGACGATGACAATATTGAATCTCATAATAATCATAACAAAGTTACTGAACCAGAACCATCTACAAGATGATAAGGTGCTCATGATGACGGTTCTGTTTCAGCAAAATAACTTTGGAATGTTTTTGTACAGTAGTGACACTAGTTTCGTCACAGTTATAAATTTTATAGGGTGTGAATTCATATTTTTCCATTAGATTTGTAAGACTCGCAAGGAATCGATTGACTTGTGGCTTGTTAAACCCAATTGATCTATTAAGGCTTGTCGATTCAGGTCGGAGAGAAAAATTCGGGTGCCGTTTCATGAAATCATAATAAAATTGTTTACCAGCAGTCTTTTTGTCATGGTTGAATTGATGAGGAATTTTTAAGGCCTCAGCAAGTTGAAAAGCTAGATTCAAGAACTCTTTCCTATATCTAGCAGATATATCTTTCACATGATCCAATAGAACTCCTTCGAATTCGGCATTGAACGTGGGTTTAAAACAGCCAAGTGCAGGAGTGAATGTAATTTCCTTACCTCTTTTTACGGCAGAAACACGATCAATCAACGTACTTTTGGAGATATTGTATATTTCAGCAGTTTTGCGGATAGAAAGTTGGCCAGATAACACATTCTCTACAGCTTGTTTCATGGAATCTGGATGCCATTTTCCTTTGGAATATCTACTTATCACTGGAGGCATCATGAACGTCCTATAAAAATATTAAACGAACGTAACTTACATGAAAGAATATGACCGGTACTGCAAGATCAAGAGGTGACCGGTACTGGCTGACACACAACGAAACATATAATATTTTTTTCTATAGCACCATTATGTTATGTAAAATGGATCATGCACAAAAGTAATTCATAAATCATGACTGAATCGAATGAAACGAGATTTATAACGATACTTACCGAATTGCCTTGGTGGCAGTCAATTTAGATTTAGTCGATTCGCGCCACAGCAAACAGAAAAGTCTTTCAACGGACTTTGTTAACGAATGAATGTAGATTTAAGTTTGAATTATTTACCAGTGATTATTGACTGTTAGAAGTAACGTACACTACATTTCGCGTCCTGCTAATTGTTGTCGGTATTTAAAAACAGACACTGACCGATACTGTATGCTGACCGGCGCTGCAAGACTTCCCCCTACTAGCTTTCGTCTATTTCCACGTGATTGTTGAATCCCCCAATCTCTTTTGGGTTATGTTCTAGAAAAGTCTCCTCCTACTCTTCCATGCAATGACAATTCCTGGAATCACCATCCCACAGACAATCATCATCGATTAATGCAGTGAAAGCACTCTACAAATCAGTGAAATGTTTTTGAATTGTTGAAACTGCCCTCGAATAAAAATTCCATTGAGTTCAACATGCTTTTGGTAATTTAAGTCTCTTTTCAGTTAAAACTGTTCGCTTGGAAGATATACTGATTAAGCTGTTATGCAAAAGCACATAATTTAATTGGTGCACATAGCATGTGAACAGGATTATCTCACCAGTTTTTTTTACCACTGCCACCGGGTATATACCCATTGCAGTGTGAATAAATAAATACATACATACATACATACATACATACATACATACATACATACATGATGTACCAGGTATATCGTAGGCTATATACTCAGTCTTCCCAGGATTATGGAGCTTTCGTGCATAGCAGGTAGTACTGATATGCAGTATATATTTTATTTACTTTGATAATGTAATATGGACTTTACATCACTAATAAAAATGTTTTAAACACATTCATTACGCAACTAGTTAGGTAATAATACTATTACCTAACTCAGCTATGGCCAAACGTCGCACTTGGATGGAAACCACCGTCCCTACGGGGTAATTGACATGTTTACCGTACTGTATTCTTCATATTCTCAGAGCGTCTTGTAAAAGAACAGATAACGTTTAATGTAACAAACATGTCTCTTTCTAAGGAACTTTCGTAAGCGGAAAAACAAAAAAGAAACTATTTTCACAAAGAATGGGAAAATCAATTTTTGTTGTTGTGAAGAGAAAGATCATATTTTATGTTTGATGTGCTTTAAAGTGTTACGGGCGGTAATAAAGCAATTTGCTCATCGTGAATACAGTGAAATTAAAGACAATAATATTCTACATTTTACAAGCATACGTATAACAAGCCTCGTCAAAATATTTGGAAAAATACCTTTGTTCGTTTCTTTCTTTTATATCTAGCTTATTTTGCATTGTTAAAAAAGCACATAATATATTAGTCGATGGTGTGATGTGTCATTGGCCTATATTATGAATAACTTAACATGTTAAGCTGGGTCCACACTATATAACAAAACACGTTATATAACAAAGAAACGGGAAGAAAATGTTATATAACATGAGTTCTTTTGTGTTATGTAGCAAGTTATATGTTATCCATCGGGAGTCGGTAAAGATCAAAGGATGTTATAAAACATCGTTATATAACATGTTTGCGCATCACGTAACTTGTTATAAAATACACCCACTGCATAAAACGGTACGAGCTAAGTCTTGCTGGAATCATCACGTCATATGTTTTGCATTATTGCGTAGTATCTTGTACGCATTCTCTGTGCGCTTGGGGTGATTGTTCAACTGTCTTTTGAAGTCAACTTGGCATAATGGAGTGGAACAAGACTGCAACTTCTGAGTTAATTGAGCTGTTCAGAGAAAGACGGGCATTATGGGATCCGACTGATATGGATTACAGGGTTGTTTCCGATCTCTGATAACGAATTGAATGACATCATGTGCGTCAAGAATCACACCGACAGCTGAATTGCGGCGAGAGGTGACAGACCAGTAGTGAGTGATTTCATAATCAGAGTGCACGGTGTATCACAGTAGCAATGCCCAAGAAAATCGAGCCTTTTTGGGAGGGGTACATAACTCTTTCCGATGCCAAGTACAGTTACGTTAAAATCATAGGAGCCTGGAAGAAACGTGGTTTCCTTATTTCCAAGAAAGGCATCTTGAGTGTACCTAATAAGCAGGCTTCGAGACTTTGGACCCGATACAATAAGTTTACTGTGCATGCACTATCGGTTGTTGACTCGCTGCAGGTAGATAGAGATGTGTTGAGGTAACAACGTTGCTATTTAGAGTAGGGTACGGTAGTATGGGGAAACACACATATGTACATTCTGAAAGTAAATATACATTAGAAAATGATAATGTAAAAAGAATGTGAAAAGCATTTATTCTTCTGTCTATTATAAGCATTTGTGTTTAATTATACACAGTGTTAATGGTGGAAATAAGCGCATGTAGCAATTTTAATTTTTTCATTTATCCTATTGGCCGTCTTTAGGAAGTGCAGTTACACTACCGAATTGCAATGTACCTACTACAAGATACATTCTCTGTGTCTCAAACGTAAATCTTCTTCGGTTATCTGCCAAAGTTTGTACTGTAGGAAGCTGCGCTCTACGTCGCATCACGTGATGGGAGGAAAACGAAAAAACCTAACATCAGTGCAGTCTCTAAGAGACAGTCTTTTATTCCCGGGTGACTCTATGTCCACTAATTTGCTGTTTATGTTACACAATACTCCATATCCGTTATTTTTACATAAAATTATTTCCACTTCTGTTTTACACGTTCAGTAATCGGTGTACTTGGTGTCTCATTAATTCTCTGCGTCATTTTGTAAATTAATTTGAGGGCTTCCGGCATCTCTTGCTCTGACTTCTCTAACCGTGTAATAGTTTCAGACACAGTTTGTATGAAAACCAAATTATTCGTCAGAACCTTCAAATCCAGAGAGTTTTCCTTTGCGTATTTGTTGGCATTTATTCTACAGTATCCCCACCCACTGCACGCTTTACCACTATACTCAGTACGCCGTTATGCGGATTTCCCACTGAACTGCTCTATTGGGTCCGAAGTCTCGAAGCCTGCTAATAAGACTGGCAAAGCTCGGATGGGATTAATTCCAGAGTGGAAAAAGCAAGCAAATCCACCCCCCCCCCCGTCACAAGTCGCCGCACTCCACGAGATGATACAAATTAATTCAATTCGAGCTTTACCAATCTTACTAAGTAAACATAAGATGCCTTTCTTGGAAATAACGAAACCTCATTTATTGCAGGCTTCTTTTATTTTCACTTAACTGTACTTGGCATTGGAAAGGATTGTAATGTAAACCTCCCAAAACGGCTTGATTTTCTTGGGAATTTCTGCTGTGAGTCGCCGTGCACTCTATGAGATCAGTCATTACTGGTCTGTCACCTCGCGCCACAGTTCAGCTGTCGTGTGACTCCTGACGCACATGATGTCATTCAAATTCGTTATCAGAGATCGGAAACAACCCTGTACATAGAAATAAAAAACAAAGTTTTTTTAAACTTCCATCACATCGAAGTTCCCCCTGCCAAGGAATGACCATCATCTCTCTTAAGATCTGCCAAAAGGTTATTCCACTGTATTGTTTTCTAGCTATAATGATGGTCGCACCCAATATTTTCGTTTACAAGACCTACTACTTCCTGCCAGAATCACAAGCAGCAGCGGCAACAAGAACTACATCCTCTGCACTCGACGCCATTTTCAAACGTGAAATTTATTTATCGAGTTATATAATTTGTTACAAAAATATTATTTTGATACCAACACAAATATAACATATAGCAAGTGACAGAAACATGTTGCGTATAAAGTTTGTTATATAGTGTGTAGCAATAAGAGCTACTTCAGATTTCAAAGCAATGAACACTGTAAACCGTTTTTATTCAATTGAACATTCGTACATTTTATAACTTATTTATATTTTCATCATTAATTTACATACATAAAAAACATTTATTCATATAATCTCAGATCTGATATTCACATACTTATCACAAGACATACATAAAAACTGGACACTTGAAGAAATTCATAATTCATGCTTTCCCAAAGGAATTGGGAATTTTATAACAAAGTACTTGTCTAGGCTAGAATATTGTTTATGTATAATTTTAAGACTAAGATATATAAGTAATTTGTTTGTCTCAACACCATTTTACATAGGTTGGATAAAAAGTTATGGCAACATTGCTGTTACATGACGATGGTGCGTTCGAGAGCTGCCAGCTGTATGGACATGAACAAGGACTGTTAGATGAGTCAGTGCAGCCAGCGGCGACAGTACTCTGTCAATCTACTGCAGTGTGTAGAACGTTATCTTTTATAGGGATAGTGCGAGCGCCCTAAGACCACGTTTACAAAACTAGAGCAACGTTCCTGCATCAAAATTGATGTGGCACGAGGTCGTAGTGCACAAGAATGTTTTCAGGGACTGCGTGAAGCATGTGGCGATGCAGCGTTGCCATATCGCACAGTGGCACGATGGGTTAAAGCGTTCCGGGAAGGCAGGGATGACGTTCAGGACAACCTCCGTACAGGACGACCCCACGTGGAGGACAACACAGTTCAACTCCATGCTTCCCTGTTGGATGCTGATCGCAGATGGACTGCGCGTGAGTTAGCAGCGGAAGTCTGAGTATGTCACAAAACTGTGCTCCATATTCTGTACGACATTCTGGGTTACCGCAAAATTGCATCGCGTTGGATACCCATGAAATTTCCGAAGTACAACAATGGCACCGCTATGCAGTCGCACAGGACTTGTTGGACCGGTACCAAAGGGAAGGTGACGACTTTCTTGGACGAAACCTGGGCTCGCTCGTACGAACCAAACTTGAAACGCCAATCAAATGAATGGAAGCATCCCGGTTCTCCTCGTCCAAAGAAAGTGCGTCCTATACAAAGTGCTGTGAAAGTGATGTTCATTATGGCGTATAACATTGATGGGGTAATACTGCACCACGCTATACCTCCAAGGCAGTCGGTAAACGCGGACTACTACTGCAGGTTCCTGCAGCACCACCTTCATCCTGCGCTCAGGAGAAAATGACGACACTTAGTGGTACAGAACCCCATCATTCTTGATGACAATGCAAGGAGTCACACCGTTGTTGCTGTCAAGGACCTCTTGCGTCGCTGGCAATGGGAGATTCTGGAACATCCGCCGTATTCACCTGATATGAGTCCATGCAATTACGATCTCTTCGCCAAAGTGAAAGAATCACTGCGAGGGACCCGGTACAATACCAGAGATGAACTTATCCGTGCTATAGGGCGGTCAATAAGGAGCATTAACAAAGATGGACGCACTGATAGTGTATGACGCCTTCCAAACATTTGGCAAAAAGTAATAAATAAGGGGAGCGACTATATTGAAGGTACGTAAATGTTGTACCCCTGTGAATAAAGCCATGTCAGAAATATCGAACTGTGGCCATTACTTTTTATCCAACCTTAGTATTTATTTAAATAATTTCAACATTTTCAATGTATTTATGTAGTCAGTGATAATGCCACCCAAGTGCTAGACAATTTAATCATGCAATATTATTTCAATAATAGATTTCAGGATTTTAACAATTTGGAGAACGATTTCTTATTATTTTCAAACTCATTTCATGTTGCTGTCCGACATATTCGATTAGTTTAGCAGATGGAGGTTATCCGTATACAAAATGACATATTTACCAAAAGTAAATGTACAATTATTGTTGGCTTGGGCATAATTTATAATATAAACAATCTACACAGCTCCACTATGAAAACTGCATCAATGTTTGGCTGCACCTACATAATATGCGAACTTTTTTTTTTTTTTTTTTTTCGCAGATGAAGCCGCTGAATCAAAATCGAGATCCAGACTTACAGACGATAATTTTAAGTATCAGTTCACAATTGCAATGACTGATATATTTCCGATTTCAGACAACTACACTTGTATGATGATGATGATGATGATTTTGTTTTCTAGTAGCATATTTCCTAATAACACATAATTTTGATTTCGTTTCTTATATTGTAATATGCATTTTGAAGTATATAGTTTAAAATGTGTATGTCATAATGGTGTAGGCCTATAATTTAATTTACATTGTTGCAATGTACAATCTTCGACACAAAAATGAGTGATCTCTTGTAGCCTGAATTTCTCCTCAGTCCACTATCAGACAGCGCTTGGTTCACACGACGAGGGAAAGGGTGTTTATTTTGCATCTAATTTACCCCTTGAATGTATCTTTGTTCTATATCATTTATAATGCTTGATTTATAAACATAAATAACAACAAAGAAACAAAACAAAAGAAAAACAGAACGAAGTCTTGCACTCATACCCTCTCTTTTACTAAACCGACACGTGAATCCTGGGTTTTGAGGTAACAGTTACGTATTCTTATAATAAGAGTCATCTGAAACAATAACAAATTTATTGGATCTCTCTCGTCGCATAATACATTCGTTCACGTGTGAAACTAAGTTCTGACGAATGCACACGAAATTTTCCGAAGGGGACTTAGTGTATGATTGCTGATCATTATTTGTGTCTAAGATACCTTTGGTTTGCACCAGCCACCACTGGTTACATACAAAGTCTGACAGATGGTCATACGTCACCTTGCTTGGCGGGTTATCGCAAGCACAGTGAAAGGCGCAAGTACAAAATTGAGCACACCTGACCTAACTGGTTGCGTAATGTGAACCACACATTAAATTAAATTAAATGGAATTGATTTTATTTATTACAAACATTAATATCTGACACGAGATTTCGATGGTACTAAGCATTCAATTGCAGAATTTGCAGCATTTTCAATATCTGAATCCTCGTTTGAACTCATTTTAACAATGTTTGTTTATTTCTCCTAGTACTGCTGTTCTATTACAAACAAAAATCTATCGTGTTCAAAACTAATAAAACAAACACAAACGAATCGCCTATCGCAGGAAGAAACTAATAATAATAATACAAACGCATCTCCACAAAAGACATGTTCAAAAGTAATACAAATAATACAATTACTTTTATTAAAAATTAACTTTTTTATCAAGTGCATAAAATATTATACGATTTACTTATCGGAATTTCTAGAAATGAACGAGCGAGAATGCAAGGCTAACAGCGCCCGCAAAGCCGAAAACCCGCACGACAATACTGCCTACGTCGTTGATGCAAAGTCTGCTTGTGAGTGAATCATGCAAACGTTCAAGACATCGGGAATGGTAAACTCTCGAACGTCAAGATCATCACAGTTGTTTTTACTCACAAATCAAACTGAAATTTTATCTATTTTGGCAACTGTTTTACACACACACACACACGCACGCACACACACAATCAAGTAGCCTATTTGAATCATCTCTACCTTCCAGTGTACTAATCCGTTTCCCAATCTTTATTTAATTACTAGACCCTTATTAAAAGGCTAAGATTTTTTTTCCGTATGTTTGAGATCAGATCAAGTACACAATCTCAAGTAATATATATATATATATATATATATATATATATATATATATATATATATATATATATACAGGGTGTTTAAAAAATACGGGGCATAATTTCAGGTATGTATTTCCCACATGTAGACAATCAAAATAGTTCATTACAACATGTGTCCGGAAATGCTTCATTTCCGAGTTATGGCCTTCACAACATTGAAATTCAACGGAACGTTTTTCCTTCCGCAGGTCGTTGTCATTACAGAGGATGTTCAAAATGTCCACCTCCTGCTTGAATACAGACCTCACATCGATGTCTCATTTACCTGCGAACACGATCCCAAACTCCAGGAGTATTGCGAATGTCCTCTGAACATGCCACAATTCGATTCCGAAGGGATTCCAAATCAGGCACCGGAGACGAATAAACCAATGATTTTAAATGACCCCACAAGTAGAAATCGAGAGGGTTCAGATCATATGAGCGTGGAGGCCAAGCAATTGGGCCACCTCTACCTATCCATCGATCAGGAAACCTTCGATCCAAGTACCGGCGAGCCGTACGACTGAAGTGTGCAGGAGCGCCATCATGCAAGAAGTGAATGTGTTGACGATTGATCAGTGGAGTGTCTTCTAAAACATGAGGTATGGTGTTTTGCAGGAAGTTTGTGTACGCCTGCCCCGTAAGTTTGTTTACAAGTACATGGGGTCCAACTAATCGATCACCAATGATACCGGCCCACATGTTGAGGGAGAACCGCACCTGGTGATGAGATGGAACAGTTGCACGTGGGTTTTCATACGCCAATAGGCGTACATGCTGATTGTGGAAATTTGTTATGCCATCTCGTGTGAACTGTGCTTCATCTGTAAATAATACTAAGGCAGGAAAGTTCGGATTTACACCACACTGCTGCAAGAACCACTGACAGAACCTAACTCGTGCAGGGTAATCTGCTGGTGACAGGGCCTGTACACGTTGCAAATGATAAGGGTACAATTGATAGTCTTTCAACAGTCTCCAGACAGTCGTATGAGGAACATTGACTTGCAACGCTACCCTTCGTGTGCTGATAGAAGGAGTCATGTTCACAGCCTCCAGAATCTCCTCCTGTACTTCTGGAGTTGTAGATCTTGGTCGTCCCCTTCCCAAACCAGGAGAATTAAATTTTCCATACTCGCACAGACGGTAATGGAGACGTACAAATGTCTTCCGATCTGGACATTGTCGCTGTGGGTACCTCTCCTGGTACAAACGACGAACCAGTGCAGCATTGCCGTCCGCCTTACCGTACATGAAGTGTATCTCTGCCAGCTCTTGATTTGAATACATGTCGCACAGTCTAACGCCTACACAACACTGAATGTAACCTTCGCCTCGGAATGAACTGTCAGAGTGCCCTCTTAATGTCTCCTGTGACGGCAACGACCTGCGGAAAGAAAAACGTTCCGGTGAATTTCAATGTTGTGAAGGCCATAACTCGGAAATAAAGCATTTCCGGACACATGTTGTAATGAACTATTTTGATTGTCTACATGTGGGAAATACATACCTGAAATTATGCCCCGTATTTTTGAAACTCCCTGTATATATTTATATATATTAACACTTTACTTAACGTTATGTTTTATGTTTCTTAGAAATGAAAATTTATTTGATATTTTTTTTCTATTTATATAACCATAGGTCTGATAATAGACCGAGAACATTTTTGATTAGTATGATACTGTTTTGTTTTGTTTTTTTTTGTATCAATTCTAATGTTATTTATTTCAATTATGTATGTTATTCAAAGTTACGAAATCTTTCCACATAGACCAAATGCTATTTCGAGAAAGATGAGTGAGACTCGAAAGGCAATTGCAACAAACACAACGAGCGAGAGCGAAAGTTAGTTTTGTTCATCTCTAGTAACTTCATATTACAATACTCGACTGGTCTAAGCATTACGTCTAACTAATGTATTCTCAGACAAATAGCGAGAGTTAGGATAATCAGTGAAACTTCGTTATACTTAGTTTGCTTGCAAAAGGAACAACGATATGCACCCACGCATTGTGCTAATTCGAAAAACCACAGTATTTCTTGTAAAACATCTTTATGCGCCTATGTCAGCCAGTGGAAATCGGCTGTGTTCGTCCCGAAGTCACGTGATGTTTACACACTTCTGTAGACTTTTGGGCAGCTATGCGCGCTCTCTCTACTACATTTACTCTATGGGTATGGTGTTTATGTGCTGGTAACCTGAACTTCAAAATTGACGCGGCACTGGATTCATAACCAAAAATCACCAGAAAAGCACCAGACGATTAAAGAATGCAATTCGCTATTAAACAACTTCATTACTTACACTTTTTTGTTTAAAATCTGCTTTCTCGTCGTCACTTACGGGTATCAACTTGCTATCTGCGACATCCTTTGAGCATGTGAGAATATCGTAACTCAGGGTTAATTAAGGGGTTAGGTACAGCTAACAGCAGTAACATTTTCGAAATATTCAACATTTTTTTTCCTCCATTACTGTATCTTGTGCAATAATGAAAATTAGTATGTGTAAAACACAGTCCTTCTGCTATATGAAAAAAAAATTACAATTTAAAAACAATTATTTACATTTTTTTTTTCAATATTCAGTTCACTGTGCAGTGATGAAGCATTTCCCACATAACTAAAAAACTATCTAACATTCTGTGATGAAATTTTTTGTATGTATTTATGCATGTCATATCTACAATATGACATGCAAGATCACTTCTCTACCTTTGATAGATTGATAAAAAATAAAATCATTTTAAAATGGTCAAATATCAGTATTTTCTTCTAACACAGAATTTAAAAAAATATATATTTATTAAGGAATGTAGTTGAAAGAGCATGATATTGTAAACATGATTTTCAGCAATAAAATAAAAGAGAGAGAGAACATGAAAAAGTTAACAATTTTATGAGTTATGAGAGAAACGCTTCACCACTGCACAATAAACTGCAACCATATTGAATTTGAAAAGAAAAAAAAAATATATATATAGCCTAATTTTTTTAATCATAAAAATATTTTTTCATATAGCAGAAGGACAGTGTTTTACACATACAAATTTTCATTATGGTACAAGATACAGTAATGGAGGGAAAAAATGTTGAATATTTCCAAACATTTCACTGCTGTAAGCTGTACCTAACCCCTTAATGAGCAGTAACGAATTTTCTAAATTGCGCATACGTTCTCATTACTATGTAATATCTTTATCTCACTTTCGCTCTCTCTGCTATATTCGTAAAATATCTTTCCACCCAACATTGTGCAAGAAAACGATTCTTTTGAGGCGCAGGATTCCATTGCTCTAATTTTTCTGGTAGTTCGTAGTTGTGATAAATTTCCCCTCCTTACTGAGCCTCTAATCTAACACTTATCATTGCATATACATAATGTGCTCATGTTCATTCGGTTTCTTTGTTAGAATTTTATTAGATTCACCTGACTAAGCACTCTCATTTTCGGCGTTCGAATTTACATAATGTTACTGTAGTGGTTCTAAGCCTACTGATCGAATTATTACATCTAAAAGTAAATATAGGGTAAGGTCATTTACCTATGCCAAGTGAATGTCCAACATTCGCAAGCCACTAGTATTTCCATGAAATAGTTAAAAATGTACACATGATCTTTAAATTGTTTTTCTTTTGCTAATTACCTGAATACAAAGCCATGAAACTTCATGCTTAAATCATTTGAATCAGGATGAACAGCGCAACAAATTTATGGCATGAAATATAGGGTGTTTCAATTTAAAATTTTGTGTTACTAAGAATTTCTGCAACACACTATAGGTAATTGCCAATTACGCCAAACTGTAGGCTTTGGTCAATCCTATAACGCAGCCGTGGCGAAAATGCAATCGTGCGCCGAGTCACTGTGTAACCTGCAACGTGCATAGCACCTATGGAGGGAGGCGGACACCCGAAGGGGAAGTGAAGAAACTGTCTGACTTATTAACGGATTTTCATTTTCCTTACGTCAAGCATTTAAATATGATTTTATACAGTGCAAGGCTACATACTAATGTTTGGTACGTGTAACGAAGAAAGATATGAATAAGAAAACATAGGACACATTATCACAACCTAAAATTAACTGTCTTCACAATGTCTCTGCGACAGAGTTTCAAAATCAGGAATTATGTCACTTACTGCCAGTCGTAGTTGATCACGAAGGTATTTGTCTGTCACTCGTGATCTAAATTTGGTTTTTACTATTTTCATTGTTGAAAATAATTTTTCACAAACGTAAGATGTAGCGAACATGGTTTCAACAGAGCAAGCGAAAGAACGAAGCTTCGGATATTTATTTTTTGGCAACGAATTGAAAAGTTCAACATTTGTCAAGTCATTACATCTAGCTTTCATTAAACATCACATTGTAAGTCTGTGCGTTTAAATTGAAGATCTAACCGCATTATTCGTACATCTGCTGAAAAAGGATCGACGTACAGAGATAATAATAATAATAATAATAATAATAATAATAACACAACCTTTTAATGTTTCATGGGTGACATGTACGAGTAGTACAGTATAATGCCGTTTTATGTTAAACAACCGTTTTCCTCGTAATACTTGTGAACAAATCATACATTTAATATTCTCATCATATTCGCAAAAAAAAAAAAAAAAAAAAAAAAAAAAAAAAAAAAAAAAAAACCGTCCTCCCATCCTTTTTTTTTTTTTGGTAGAGGTACATGGTTTCGAGAGAGACAATGTGACGATACGCCACTCGCAAGTCAGAGACAAATACAAATGCAACGGCGTTTGACTCCAGTGAGTGAGAGGGTGGAAGTTGGGAGAGATAGTAAGCAAGTGAAATGCATAGCTATCATTGCGAGCCACAATGTGCTCGCGAGTCACATTTTCGCCACGGCTGCTATAACGTAAATACTAGGCCTATACATATTAAAATACGCTAATTATGGGAGTGCCCTAAAGGTTATGGGACACAGCACATAGGTATCCTTCGTACCATTCAGTCCCTGAACTCCATAATTCATTATTTCTGGCGACATTTATTTGCAGGCCAGCAAGAAATACATTCTAGAAATATTTTCGCCATTTTCAACATATTGTCTACTATTACATTTCCCACTTTTCTGCCACTAGAATTGCACCAATTGCTCGGTGACCTTCAGAGGTACGCAGTTCCTACATTATATTAGAATTAACGAATGTTTGTACTTCTGACTTAACGTTATGCGTGAGGTGGGGGCACGTTGCCATAGCAACGCCCAATCACAGTCCATTTCCCTTTCATCATGCTGCCACCAACCTTCAACAAGCATGTAGTTTATGAGTCGGTTGGTTTTCTGTGACGGCATTTCACTGTTCGTTGTTCTTAGCTTTATCGTTTAATATTCTGTCTTTTTATCTCAGTGTAATTACTGCAGGGAGTTATTATAAGTGTGAGTGTGTCGTTAGGCCTATTAGTGTTTATTTAGTTTTTACGGTTTATTTTTAAGTTTAAATTTAAACTGGCACAGACAAGCCTTAAAGGTAAAAGAGAGGGCCATGACTTCATTCTCTGAAAATAAAAACTGTGAGGTTCGGCAAAGGAACACCGATTCGTGGCCAAGCCCGTAAAATGGTAAGCTCTCTTGAATTAGAAAGACAGAATGAGGGTCCGCTAATTGATGTTAATAAAGTGTTGGAGAGAACTACTGCTGTTCTAAACATTTCTAGAAATACTGACATCAATATTGGCAAGGAAAAGTGCGAAAAAGAAATGGGAGATGGCACACCAACTGGACCTTCAGATGCGCTGCTGAAAACTCTCGGAAAAGTCAAACTCAGGTCAAAGCCAATCACGGAACTTGAGTAATTTAAAAAGGATGCCATTCGCCGCCATGTTTATTCATATTTCCTTAGGAAACACATAATTAATACACGAGGTCTTCCGAACCACTTTTTAATTTTTATAATATATTTTTTTATTTTCTGTATTGAAATGTGTTGCAGATTATCAATGTTCGTGTACCGGTTTTACAACAATGTCATTTAAATATTAAAATATATCGCTCATTTTAACTTTATTCGTTCATTGTTGAGGCTCTCTGTCTTGCTCGCAAACAATCAAAATTTGAAGTGTCGTTTCGTTCCTGCAAATACAATGTGACCATATGTGACCCGTTGCGCGAAACGGGACCTAAAGTCGTGAAAGAAAATTTTACAAGAGAACAAAATAACGAATTTGCGGTATAAAAATTGCATTTCTTTGTTTTGACATCTTGCGCTACCTGTAGGTTTTTTTTTACATACTAAACTAGAACGTAGTTTTACACAGTGCTTCTTAAATACTTATATCTTCCTTATAGTTGCTAAGGAAACAAATGAAACTTTTTAATTTGCATTTATCTCGAAAAGTGCATAATATAATATCAATATTCAATAAGTAGGCCTAATATATTAAAATCTATAGCACCTAGGACCATGAATATTTTTAATTGCTCAGTAGCCTATTTCATCCTTTTTTAAAGCCACAAAAAAAAAAAAAAAAAAAAAAAATCTGACTTTAGATCCCATTTCCTGCAAGTAGTCACATATTACTTGTTACGAATTAATTTATTTCGGTATATAATTATTTAGCCCTTTGTGTACTTTAAAAAGGAACAAAAAATACTTATTTCAAATAACAGCACATAATTCGTTTATGTAAAACAATTACCCAGTCCTCAGAGGGTTAATATTACAATTACAACAATTATTATTATTATTATTATTATTAAAAGTGGTGGTATGGCAGTGGCAGTAGTGGTATTAGTAGTGTGATCGTATCAATCAATCAAAATTTGTTACGTGTAGTTCCGTGAACTCTTACTACTTTTAATTTTGCGACAATGTCTTTTAGTCAGACAGCTCTAATAACAATCTCGAGCTTAATTTAAAGCAATGTGAGATAAGAAATCCGGTGTCCCGTCCCTCTCTCACTGCAATGCGGCAACAGCGCACTCCCCCCTGCGACTCCACATACAACTGTCAAAAGTACAAACGTTCGTTAATTCTAGTATAGATGCTCACTATCTGCATGCTTTGTCAGTATGTCAAGCGCTGTCGACCTGGATGTAACGTGACTTGTGCTACACGCGTTTTTGTGACATGTTCGTGCTGTTCTGCGATTCAGCAATGCTAGACAATCATGAATAAAGAATATGTCTAAAGTTTTGTATCAAACTCGAAAAATCATCCACCGAGAATCTTAAAATGTTTCGTCAGGCTTTTGGTTACGACACTCTAGGACCGTACATGTTATTACGAATGGCATACACAGTTAAAAAAAGGTCCGAACATTGGTCTCAAGACAAAAACTCACGATGATAGTCCACCAGTACAATCCCCCGAGAAACCATTCGTGAGGTCAGTCGTCGTATCATTAATGACATTTGCAAATATCGTTGGAATAACTTATGAGGACTCTGAGAGAGAATGTTCTGCGCAAAAAACCGGGGCTGTGGTATTGACAGTGCTCCCGCACATACCGTCCTAAATACTCCCGCACATACCGTCCTAAATACTCAAGATTTAGGCAAATAACATGCCGGTTGTCTCACAGCCTCTGTATTTTCCAGATTTAGAGCCTTGTGACTTATTTTCATTCTCAAAAATGAAACGAGTTCAAGAGGCGATTTTTCCAGACGTGATATAAGAGATCAAGACAGAGAGTGCTACAGCAAAAAGATTTCCACAGAGCGTTTGAAGCCTGGCAGAAGGGCTGAATTTCTTTATACGAAGTTTAAGGGGATTAATTGGAAAGGGAAGAAGGCCAACTGTAGGTCTAAATAAGACAAGCCTAACATGTTTTATAGAGGAAGCCTGGAAATTTTTCAATAGCACCTCAATGTTTTATCAGAGCTCAAAGATTTTTACGGTTTCTTTTTACATACAGATCTACTAAGTCATATTCTATTGTTTCTTTGTAGCACACTGGAAAATATTTTATTAGAGTAAACTAGTAAGGGAGACGTAGGTACGATAGGCTATGTATGTACCATATTATATTAAGATACTACACTCTTGATTATATGTACACTCTTAGACAAAAAAAATGACCGGACTCTTGAAGCGTAAATTTGTCCAAGTTCCGTTCGGCTGTGCGCCTGATACACAAGACTAAAATCAGAGTAGTAAGGACGAAACCAGCGAGATCCAAGAATATACTCTTATATCGGGAAACAACGATTTGAACTGTGTGTATGTCATAGCTCCGTTGTAAAACTCTGACTTCACACGCAGAAAACCCGGGTTCGTATCCGCCTTCGTATAAGTATATGTATTTGTTTCGTTTTATTTTTTCTCTAGCTAGAAACAAATGATACATTTATTAACGTGCACAGGAGTTTAGATTAGTTCAAAAATTAAACAAAAACATTCAGTAATATCGGAGACTTCTTCCTAATTACCCTTGAATTAAAATACTGTAGATGCTCAGTTCTTGGATCTTCTCCCTTCTCTATAAGGAGTATTGATCAGTTACTATAATTTGTATTAGTAGTAGTAGCTGTAGTAGTAGTAGTAGTAGTAGTAGTAGTAGTAGTAGTAATAATAATAATGCAACAACCAGAATAATAACAATAATAATATTCATAGTATTAGAAACACAATAATAATAATAATAATCATCATCATCATCATCATAATATTAATAGTATTGCAAAAATGAGATGAATAATGTTAAAGACAAAACCAATGTGTTCCAGATATTGGCTACACTCGTAAATAGTGCCGTTACATATCTGCTTTGTACTGTAATAGCTCAATGGTAACAGTCTAGCTTCTTGTGTAGGCGATTCAAGGTCGTGTACCCCGTAGGATGCAGGCGGTTATAGATGCGGAGGGATTACATACCCGGTATTGAATTTTTTTGTCTATTTTGATTTTTGTTTATTAGTCTCCGAGATGTATTTCTTTATTTTGTTTAATAGAAGGAAAAAGATGATGTTTGTTTATTTCTATCCGAGAAGGATTTCTTTTACTCAAGGTTTATTTTTGTTTATTTCTATCCGAGAAGATTTCGTTTAGTCTTTTTAAATACAAGATACAAGGGAAAGGATTGCTATTATGTATCTAACTTGCCCTTTGTAAATATTAACTTTCTGTTAAATATTTCACAATACTGGTTATTATCAGTATACAAGAAGTAAAAAATGAGAATAAAAAGCAAAGCATAGACTGAGATTCGAACTCGAAACCTTTCGGATACAAGACCACAATGCTACCGACTACGCTATGCGAGAGAGACGACACTTTAAGAGGCATGTTATGTAATCATCATATAGTGGTGGCAGTGGAGTGTTGGAAACATTTACGACAGAAGAAATTCGTCCGCGTGTATATCATGCTCTGACGAATGCACCCGAAGTCTTCCGAATCGGACATAGAATCTGGAGCCCGGTCATTTTTTTTTTTTTTTGTCTAAGAGTGTACATAGAGTGTATACAATGAGCATTTTGCAGTGTTGAAAGATGAGGAAGGAGCTGAATCTCCTATTAGAACTCCCTTCGATGTAACACGCGAAGCAGCTGCGATATGCTTATCGCTTGACAAATGATGTGTTATCTTGGATCGTTGATCTGCGCATCTAGATATTCCAGAAACTTAAAAAAGTACTTTTCCGTTCTGTTGAAAGTTTTTTCCCGAATTCCAGAATACATTGCTGCAAAAGCTCACGTAACAATCTATTTGACTTCCTACATTATTTTAGCTTACAAACTGCTAACATCACAATTGAATGTAGGCCTAGTACTGGCATGAGTGTTGTCTAAATAGCAGCGGAATAGCTTAAAATTATGATTTTCCAACGATATGCCACTATAATATCTGTATGATATAGCCTACATGTCGCATATTGTTGAAATAGGGGGAGAGGGGGTACAGTGTAACATGGGGCTCAGTGTAACATTTTGAATTGAGCGCCGATGAATATGTTTGTGAATCTGTTTCTACATATATTCTGGTCGGCAGTCGTTACATTTTCAAAGCATCGTATACTGGATGCAATTCCTGGTCTACTGCCCACGTGGTCGAGTACAATGTATTTTGTGACAAGTAAAGTAAATTTTCATAATTACACTGTATAGTCAATATCTCTTAAAATATAATTGATTTGTTCTGACTCTCTCTGTGGATAAACTCGCCATATACGTGAATAATAATGTGCGTTGTATCAAAATTCTCTGCCGTTATTTGAGTCCGTCACCTCAAAGGAAATAGAAAATGGTTCCGTGAGGCACAGTGTAACAAATCAGAATGGGGTTCAGTGTAACAGTGTTACACTGTACCCCACCTTGAGATATAATTTATTAAAAAATATACAGGGTACTTAACGCTGTTGAACGACAATTTTAATATTTTGGGCATGTATATTTGATAATCTTATTTAAATTTAGGGTTTTCTTATTACAGAGTGAAAAAAAAAATGGTTCGAAAAAGGGGGGGGGAACGAACATTGAACTTTTAAGTTAAAGTGATATGAGGGCTGCAGTTCACCTAGTTCTTTCTGGAATGAGTCTTCGTAAGGCTGCTGTATTGAAAAATGTCAACTATGGAACCCTTTCCAGGTAGTCTATTGTCATTTGCACAACGGTCTCATCAGAAGCAGGCTAAAATGCCAAGTAGACAGAAAAAAAGTTAGAAAAACACTATTTTCCCGTCAACAGACAGTGAAGAAGATGAGATCTGCATTCCTTTGGCTTCCTCAGATGGTCAGGTTGAGCAAGAATTGACGTCCACAGAAGAAAGAAGACTAGGCGTATGTTTTTTTTTTTCAGTAGGTTATTTTACGACGCTTTATCAACATCTCAGGTTATTTAGCGTCTGAATGAGATGAAGGTGATAATGCCGGTGAAATGAGTCCGGGGTCCAGCACCCAAAGTTACCCAGCATTTGCTCATATTGGGTTGAGGGAAACCCCCGGAAAAACGACAGACTGCATGTCTGAAATTTGAAGTTAATCTTGACAACTTTGATGTTTGTTAAAACATTGTTTCTTTCTTTGTTTGGTGTGATTATTTAATAACTATAGTAGGTATTATGAAGTGGTATGGTGATATAAAATAATGTTTGTTTTTATTTTAGTAGGTTATTTTACAACGCTTTATCAACATCTAAGGTTATTTAGCGTCTGAATGAGATGAAGGTGATAATGCCGGTGAAATGAGTCCGGGGTCCAGCACCGAAAGTTACCCAGCATTTGCTCATATTGGGTTGAGGGTAACTTGTCCCAACCGGGAATCGAACCCGGACCACCTGGTTTCGCAGCCAGACGCGCTAACCGTTACTCCACAGATGTGGACTAAAATAGAATGTTATGAAGCACAAAATGTGATGTGAACCATTTATGTTTGTAGTGATTATTTGTCAGCAAACTCATTATCCGATGAATATGTTCAAAGTAAATATATTAATTGCATGACTGGAAAGTTTTCCTAACTGCAAACTATTGTCTAATAATGAAGGAATAATCATACCTCAGAATAAATTTGATTTCATTAATACATATGTCAAAATTAACTTCTTTGCTACATTGTAGCCTATCTCCCCCTACTGTACTGTTTGTATTTTTTTTCTGTACACAATCCTTACTAGACAAAAACATTTCCGTTATAAAACAGGAAATAAATTAGTCTAAAAGGATTACTTTTTTAATCTAAAATACTCGTATAAGAAAATACTTACGTAACTTTATTGCAGAATGTTATTTAAGCTTGCAGTTAATTGAAAATTTGAAATTAGTTTGAGGAATATAAAAAACGCTTCCTCATAATCACTTCCTCATAAGCAATGTTGGTATAATTTCAATTTTTTAATATGTAGTTCTCACTTACAACAATTAAGTGACTGTCCCTGCTTTCGGAAGAAGTATTAGATTCCTCCAACAATTTAATAGCACATCGTGCGAAAACACTATAAAAACGTCACGGTGGTCTAATACTAGGCAGCCAACACAAACCTATCAGAATCACCAGACTTAGAATCTAGTAAGCTTAAGCACCAACAATTTTAAGAATGATTCCGAAGAGCTCCGATGAATTTCCAGATGACTAACGTCTTCACAGATGTGCGAAGTTATTATTAACTATAAAAACGAGTCCAATGCTTTCCCGCAACAATGGCAACCGACTATGGTAGTGAAAAATAAAACTTCATTGACATACTGCAAGAAATATGGCGGAATTCTAGCGTTATAGACTGAGGACGATGGGCCTCCATTTAAAACAACGCCGATCATCGATTCGAACCCGTAACCGTAACATGATGCATCAAAACTGCGTCTGCAACTGTTTACCGTACACTATATGTAGCACACCATTATTATTACTACCTTAAACTTTATCCTGAAGGAATCCTGAAAGATGTGGTGAATAAACAAACAGTTATGCAGGCTTTCTCAGAGTACGTTGATGTTCCCTGCCATTCTCATACGCCATTGCTCAAATATGACCGCATCTTCACCGTACAGCATAAGAATAACTTCTGTCGTTGAAGATATAGTTAAATAATGTTTCTTTTCGTGGCGCTTGCAGCCTGCAAAAAGTCTGGGTATAAATCTGCAATGAGACTTTTTCGAGACCCGAAGGGCAGAACCCCTTGTGTCGTGGGCTCAGTGTCTCCACCTAATGCAACAAGGAGTATCACAGTGACTGCAAACATCATCAGTAGGCGCATGATTGTGACTTAGGCGGAGCATCAAAGTAGCGCCTTAACCGTTGCGCAAACCGCGATTGAAAAATAAATTACTATTTAATGCAGCATCTAACGCGACAAACATAATATACTGGCGTATCGGTACTTCTAATAATTATCATTCTCAAGCCTACTTAAAAATGAAATATTTGTCGAATTATATTCTTGAGCTGTACGACTTTCGAACATGCATCACTTTCTTATTCCTCAGTTTTAGTCATTCTCCTATCAGCAATGTCAAGATAGAGAGGATCGATTTAGATATGTCACTCGTTTATGACAAATATTGGAGATAAATCAGTGAGATAGTAACTTCAAACAACGTGGGTAGAAGCTGTATTTACAACATTCCAAGATTGGGCATACATTATTAAACTACAGTGTAGTTAATAAAACAGCTGAACAGCAAATTACAGTCCAATTACAATGTATGTAGAATTCAATTATGAAATTATGCGATCAGCATACATGTTCATAATAAAATAATCTGTTATATCTAATATTGTTAGGCCTATAAGAAATAATTCCGTCATAATAATATGCACAGCAAATTACTTTTAAAGAGTCTTTATAACGTGTGAAAAGAGCTCAGACTTAGTAACTTTTCATGACATTTTATAGAAGTATACAGAATGCGTCATTCGAGTTTATCCGCTGTCAAGCGGTCTGCGTTATAAATGGAGGGAGGTCCAGCTTCATATGCTATCATTTTCTTGGCAGAAATTATATTACGAGTAATTTAGGACGAGGATCTTTAAAGCTGTAAGCGTGAGGAAACCGTATACACAGTGTGATAGCACCAAAGAAACAAACATTGGTTAAAATAAAGTTCTAAGGATACTAACTACAGGTTATTTTTAACTGAACATTAGCACATAATTTGAGATTAGTTTCCACATATGTTGTATAAAATTAACTTATGAACATGTGAACTATGTGGCACCATCGTAAAATATGAATGAAATTCGTGTGTAAAGCAGTTGATTTTCAACTGTTTCGCCAAATGAAGGAGAAAACAACCATCACCGCTTCCTGAAAAGGTGTATGTGTCTCACTCAATACTTTCGTTTTGTTTGTGACTGTAACTGAGGACGTAATCTTTCTTCAAATTCTTCAAGTACAAATTTAGTAACCTAAATCTCATTTTAAATTGTTTGTCATCGAGTTCAATGAATGGATTTCCTCACTCGTCAAAAACAGGAGGGCACGACGAAATTCAATATCATAAGATGACATGTCGGAATAATCAGAAACCTGGAAATAAATATATGAAATTGTAATTTAACTTAGCCCAGAAAAAGAATATTAAAAGTGTGTATAACATATTTGAAAATTAAAAGAAAGTCTGTCTAAATCAGCTCTGGGCATGAAGGGTAACGGAAAAGGAAAGGAGATAGAAATCCCGACCATGTCCTTTTCGCTTACTCCGCTTCAGAAATAAACACACAGCCAAGCACTGTGCATCAGTAGTGAATTTTAGATGATCAGCGAGAGCCGAAAGCTACGATGACTACCTTTTACAATCCGTCACTCAGCAATGGTTTCCTACCCGTGTACTCGTATCGGTCCGAAACAATACTGTCTCTGCCGGGGAAGGTGGAGTGGGGAGTTAAGAGATAGTCTGCAGGGACTCAATCGAGTTAATAACGCCTAGGCCTGGTCTAAATATAATGAAAATAAATTTTACTCGCTATGTTGCTTATTATAAGAATTAATTTTTCTCTTCTTTTCTTTTGGAAATGTGTTCTGTAAACTTCAGTAATACGATTAACTTGAGAACATTCGTCAGTTAAACTTAAGACGAAATAAACTAAAGTTATGGCCACGCGCATTAACTTTGGTTAGTGTAATCGATTAAAATTGCCACCAAACCTCTGGTTAAACATTTTTACGGTGCATCGACCTCGGTTAGAACTTAAACAGTAGGTTTACCCGGTAATCTCTAACCGGTTATATTCAAACAGTTAAAGAAGATAACCAGTGATTAGCAGGCCGAGTAAAACAAAATGGCGGCTAGATCTACAGCTGATTATTTTGAGGACAGTTAGTATTGTACTTGGATAGGGATGACGGTGAGCGTGGAGTTTCGTTAGTGGAAAGAGAATTCTTACGAGGAACTAGGTGACAGAAAATTTCAGAAGAAATTTCGTTTATCAAAATCTACCGTGTCATTTCTACTGTAACAGATGGATTACTTGAAATAACCCAAAAACAGTCCTATTTCTCCCATGAATCGGCTGTTCATAATTACGATTCTATGCAACTGATATGTTCAGTATTTTAATAGGGAAAACTCGAGTATCTCTTTTCCTACGTCGCAGACTGAACGAAGAGAAGTTATGGATGGAGCTTAGGATATTACACACTTCACTGGTATAATTGGGGCCCTGAATTGTTTATACATTCCTACTAATCTTCTTCATCCGTTTCCTTTATGGATATTCAATTTTTTTAAATATAGCATATTTAGGATTCACCATGTTTAAATCTACTGTAGTAATAAAATCTATCAATGCTTCAGACTCATTTTCGCTTTTAATTTTCCATTTTGTACGATTCTAATCTAACAGCATTGAAAAACAAAGAAATGAAACCCGTAAACATAACAGTGCCAAAGACAAACAAATGCAACGCGAAAATATAGGATACGTCCGTTTCGATTTAGAACGGAGTAAGCGTACGCCTAAAAGTTTTTAGAAGTTGGTTATTATCTTTGCAGAGGTTTGGATGTTTTCCTTTCGTCATTTTGTAGAAACAGTATACCATCACAGACTTTACACTTTACCCTGTTAAATGAAGTGGCTGCTCACCATGTGTAAGTAACCAGTGATTATGAGTGGTGAACAGAAATTACATTTTAACCATAGTTACTTTTTAACCGTGGTGCCATAACCCATGGTTACTACATTTTTAACTGACGTTGATGCACGTCGCCATAGTATTTATACAACCAAAAATTCGCAGTCAACTGGAACATTAATTGACATCTTAATAATCTGAGGTTAACTGTATATAGGCCTACAATTAGAGTAGGCTACCAGGCAGAAGGTAATGTATGAGAAATACGGTATAGTGAGATAAAATGGAGTGAAGTTGAGATAATGTAAGTATACACCAAATTATGGTACGTTTGCATTAAAGTTAGAGTACGGTCGTGATGAAGTTAACGACTGGTTCGGTATGGCTTGGCTTGGCTTGCCTTTTCTAGGGATGGATTCGGGATAGATCCTTATATTTAAATTTATATTGGCTCATTGTGCGCCCTATTTATGCGATGATAATTTATGTCCGACAGGTGGCCCGGATGCATTCGTGAATCTGATGTTGACAGATAGGTCAATCTGCCTCAAGCTGTCAGAGCCAGGTTTCATCCCGAGAATAGTACCTTCCTATATCAGTATCAGAAACTCGTACAATCTTCAAGACTTCACCCCAGTCTATTTCATATGATAGTCTACATGAAATGAGCGGAGATGGAATGAAAGAGTGAAACGTGATTATCCGAGAAAAATCCTCTGCAACTTATGCTTTGTCCACCAATCAGACGAAGATTGAAATTAATGTACGGTTAGGTTGAACGTAAGGCCCATCTATACTAACTACTTCTCCTTAAGGAGAGGACGGGTTGGGACTGCCTTTACACGTAGGTCGCTTGGGTGGGTCCATTGTGCTACCCGGGATTGAATGATGTGCACGTCCTAAGGCCCTCCCCTACGGGTTGCCCCGAACTCCTCTACAGCCTGCAGAATTCCTTTGCATTTCCACGCAGATATCACCGAGGTACCATGATCCTAGCCCACGGTATATAGCACTACCGCCAACTAATGGTCACTTACTACGTGGTTCGAGTTTGGTGGAATGATAGAGAGCAAACAATCTGAAACCTCTACTTCGTCCACCACAAATCCCATCACGACCTGGCTGGGAATCGAACCTGGGCCGCCAGGATGCAAGATTAGCGCGCTAGCACTTGAGCTCCCAACGCTTAGGTAGATTAAATTGAAAGTTTGGTTAACTCATATTATTGTGATGTACCGAAGTACATATGATATTTCCGTGCAGGAATTCTGCTTTATCATATGATGGATGGGTGGAGCGGAGAAAAATTCTCTCTGGCACAGGGATTCTAACCCGGGTTTTCAGCTCTACTTGCTGACGCTTTATCCACTAAGCCACACCGGATTCCAGTTCCGATGCCGGATTGAATCCTCTCAGTTTAAGTTCCATCTCTTAGTTTCCCTGCACGGAAATATCATAGGTATGTACTTAGGTACATCACAATGATATGATAAGGATAAATAATCACATGAGGCCATATTCATAGACATTCTTAACGCGGACTTCAGGTGGATGATCAGCGAACTAATGTTTTTCGTATCCATAAACCAGTGTTAGCGATAATATGATATGATATGAATCCTGTACAAGTACCTAATCACTCGATAGCCGGGGCTAATTTAGCACGCTCGTAGCGCGAGCTAGCGAAATGTCTATGCATAGCACTCTTAGTGATTTAAGACGGCGCTCATTCCGTCGGATCCCGGCCACTGAGTCACTCGTAATGAGTGCACCCAAGTACTCCATAACAATAATACTGGAAAGCTTGCCTGTTTAGCATTGCGGCGGCGAAAAGTGACTTGTGCTGCTATCTAGCGGCTTGGATTGTTTATACACTTCTTGCGGCGTGCTAGGTTACGTGAGGACAAACGGAGAAGTGTTCATTTGATGTCAATAATAAATGCAAACCAATAGTTTTATTTAGAGTCACAAGGTTCACAACATTTTTAATTAATAAGAAGTTACAAAGTTATTGGAACAGAAATGAAATGTAACAATGCTCGTATTTTCATATGTAATTATGATTTAGTTGTGCATGAATTTAGAAACTTTCATACAATGCGTATTTAGTTTCTTGACTAATGGTTATCCATTTTATTTTTTATGTAACAATTTATTTGCACACTGAAATTTGTGTCAGTGAAGATACTGGCACAGTCGCTGCTTTAGGGATGAAGCCTGTATCTTGTATTTTATCTTTTACATCAAGCAGATGCGATTTTAAAATTTCTGCAGGCATTGCATCTTTTGATAGAAAATAACTTATACGTAGTTTGCTTTAAAATTTTGCACATTCCTAGAATAATGAAAACCAGTGCTTGGTTTGCAAATGGCACTTCTGAAATTTTTACGTCGAAGTTTGTTGATTATGCCTATCTATACCTAATTCAACTAATCCCTCAAAGTGTCTATTTTAGCAGTGAAAGTTATATTTTCGTTCAAATACATTTTATCGTCAACAATAATAGTTATAATCTTTTCATTCAATGGCACAATATCGGATTTTATTTTTAATAATTAATTGTAGAATGATGCGATTTATACCGGGCCTATACCAAATTCATAGTCAATTTTTGAAAGATCTAACTGTTGGTAAACACAATTTTCTCCTTAGAAATCTTTCGTCTTGAGGTGAACATTAATGGAATGTTGCGGCAAAACTTTTATCGCAACTGGAATATCGTTTCCCCATTTCCTTCTTTTTAAGCACACTTGTGACTAATGAATTCATCATCTTGAACAATTTTAATTAAAACTGCATTTGGACTTGCTGTGTTTAGAGCTGTCATTTCCGCTTGAACCAGTTTTTATCTTTTAGGATTTCTTGCATCGTAAAAAAATGATCTCAATTTAGTGAAATATTAATGCCTTTAAAATATAGGACTAGGCAAATTATTTGTCCGAATAACTACCTGAATCACTTATTATGAAACAAACATGAGTCCACTTTCTTCACAAAATCAACAATTCACATTTTTAGGCTATGTTACGTATCCCAAGACACTATTTGGATAAAAAAAATGAAGACCTTCAATTTTTTATACGGAGAAACTATCAAGAAATTGTGTTTTATATGAACAATGTAAAGTAGATTTATGCAGTTTAGTAACTGTTTCAGTTAACACAGAGAATGTCATTGCTAATGCACTATCTAATTACACGATGGAGGAGTATGGTCTGTCGTTTCTATCTAATATCAGAAAACCCGCAGCTTCCTCGATGCAAGATCTAATATGTTTATTTGGGACCTTCGCGATTCTTTTATTGTGCTTTGATTTCGAATCATATTTTCGGAAGAAGGAGCTGTTAAATTCAGTGAAGGAATAACTATTATCTTCAGTCTGTTATTAAAAACAGAGTATTAAAAATTAAAAGTCCTACGACTGATTTGAAACTTCGATATACTTTTCCAATTTATTACACTCTATTTTTACTTATCCCTAATGTTTCGAATTATGGTTATTGAAATCCGATAATCAAAAGTGATCTGAATATTATTTTGTGATTTTTGCACATAATAGGCTATATTCTATCCCTCTAATTTTAAACGTTTCGTCTAGAACTGTTGACAGTGTTTTTAGTTAGTGCTCGCCTTTTGCTTATGATATTGTTTGTGTTTTGTTTTTTAAAGAAGTTTAGATAAGGACGCAAATAGCGATAGTAGCTGACGCGCCCTATTAAACCTCATTAACTAACGTCTGTCTTTTATTTACCTATAGGTTCGTTCCAACAAGCGGTTCATGGATCAGTTCATGTACGGTTCCTGTACCATCTTATGCGCATGCACTAGTTGAGCAGTCCACATCTGTGGAGTAACGGTCAGTGCGTCTGACTGCGAAACCAGGTGGCCCGGGTTCGAATCCCGGTCGGGACAAGTTACCTGGTTGAGGTTTTTTTTCCGGGGTTTTCCCTCAACCCAATACGAGCAAATGCTGGGTAACTTTCGGTGCTGGACCCCGGACTCATTTCACCGGCATTACCATTCAGACGCTAAATAACCTAGATGTTGATACAGCGTCGTAAAATAACCCAATTAAATAAAAAAAAAAAACTAGTTGAGCATCTGCTATGGGATTGAAACTGGACTGGACGCTGTTGGAACGTTTTCGCGGATCGTTATGTACTAAATCCAGAGATGCTATAACTGTGATCATCTTTGCTAAGAACGCGATGCTTAATTATTATCGTTTCGCAGCTAATTCTAATTGCAGAAAATAGAATTTCGATTATTTTCAATAAAAAGATGACAAAAAATATGGAAGGCAAGAATTCCGATTATTCAACGTCGTGTACTGAGGGACTCTCATCTAAAAATAGTTCTTTTTTTATTATTAATGTATGTACGTTATTTATTATACTTTTAATCAAAGCTGCATGTTGAAATTGTAATTAACTGTTTCAATACCCAAATAATTCCCATTCCCTTTCTTTTTGGCGAAAATTTAAATTAAATCTGTACTGTCACTTTTCATCTTTAACCTCAATGATGTGAACAGTCGATCATGTCTTTCTTCAGTATCCAGGACACGTTGGTGAGCTTATGCGCATGCGCGTCTTGCGTACTCTTCCGTACATGCCTCAATCCACGGACTATTTTTGACCGTTCCGAACCCGTGTCAAAAGCTTGTTGGAACGCCCGACTGCAGTACATGTTTCCGGTTCAGGACTGGTTCGGATTGTGTTGGAACGCTTTTTCTGTACTGCGCATGCTCACGATGGTTACGGACGGTTCCTGACTGTTGTTGGAACGAACCTTATATGAGCATGGGCACAACTAAAAGACAAAAGCAAATAACTGTAGTACCGGTAGTATAAGCAGTAATAATAATAATAATAATAATAATAATAATAATAATAATAATAATCATCATCATGTAACAGAAAAGTAATATTCTACTGGTGTTCACATGTCTACTCCCAATCTCTATCTTTTGGAAATCTGAAGAAAGATCTAGCATATTTTGTTAGGCATAGTTTTTACAAAACATAGAACAAACATTTCCACATTTAACTGACATTGTGTAGGCTACAACTATAATGAGAATAATCCTTAGGACATCATGTGTTTGTTGAAGAACAAAGCTCATATTACAGTTCAACGCGCTATTCGTCACGTCAGCCTCGCTGCCTACAATCCCTGCCGCTAGATAGCACTGGCGAGTCATTCGCCACTTTTACCGTGAACTTTCCGGTATTATCATTGTATAATCTTTTCGCTGTAAGAAAAATCCTATTGTAAACAATAGCACGTGACTGAAGCGAGGCTTCATTGGCCACTGGCGCCATAGATTCTCAGTACATGTTCCCGCCTACTGTTGTACATTCTGTTTCATGTTAAACATTTCCCGTTATTCGTCAAGTAGACCTAACCTCACTACTGTGCATCCGTTTGCTCAGGAAACATTTACTTTATAATTATTGTAATTAAAACTCACTTAACTTATTATATACATTTAAGACTATTTGTTTTTCTCCGCTTTTGAGAGGGTTTCCACTCTTATGTTTAATAACCACACACACCGAGGATGCAGAAGCCATACTTCAGTACCACATGCTTACTGAACAACTACGAGCTCAAGTGACGCCAGCTTGTTACAAGAACAGACTACCTCAGTATTACGTTGGTATTCATCCGCGTTCATAGTACATAACAAAATATAAAAGTAGCTTTTCTTTTACATATCGTTTTACATATGAGTGAAGTTATATGTTTCATCGTATTTAACAACTAGAATTCAATTTTTTATTTTCAAATAATGCAATATTATGGTTTCCAAATACGAACTATATTCTCCTGCGTCATGTGTTTCGTCTGGGAGCCAATCACGGGTTTGACAGCCACGTGCTTGTATTTACATTAGGATTTTTCTTACAGCGAAAACAGTGTAGAGTATTTGGTGCACCTCTGCACATAGTGTTGGACATTGTGCCACTGTCACACATCTGTGACACAGTGCATGAGGGTTGACCACTAAAGGGAAACTAAGATGTGGTAGCTTAAACTGAGAGGGTACAATCCGGCATCGGAACTGGAATCCGGCGTGGCTTAGTGGATAAAGCGTCAGCACGTAGAGCTGAAAACCCGGGTTCGAGTCCCGGTGCCGGAGAGAATTTTTCTCCGCTCCACCCATCCTTCATCATTGGTTAACTCAATTTCAACTTTCGTCGCGTCGTGATGTGTGTCGTGATGTCATGAAATTCTGATTTCCTATTGGGCCGTAATTTATATAATGTCGCGTCACTCTGTCGTGTCGCGTCACTGTAAATGATGCATACTCTGTTAAGGTTCGGCTGGGTTCAAATTAAGGTACGGTCATGTTAAAGTTAAGGTGCGGTCAGGAAGTTAGAGGTAAAGGGCAAAGAGAAATAGTAAAGCTGAAAACTTTGGTTAAGGTTTGAGGTTCAAATGAAGTAAGGTAAGGCCATTTTCCGTTACGGCAAGATTAAGTAGGATGATGCAAGTATGATTTGGTTTTAAGATATGGTTAAGGAAAGATAAGATTCTTCGTAAGCTCACAACCACTGATGGAGGATTGTTTCTTTACAGTAGAAATCCTCTACCACCTTTTGATTCTAGTCTAGACACTTTCACTTCTTAGAAGCACGTCATCCAATCCTTCCTCACCTTTCATTCGTCAGTATTCCTCTCAGCACCCCTCCACACACGTTCGTGCTTTGCGTTACAGACAAATAGAGTTGCAAGTATGCCACGTCACATGTTTTAAATTGCATGAAAACTAGAGTGACCTATGTCGCTTGTACAGTAGACATGTTGCCAGCACTATGGAAAATTTCGGAATATTAAATGGAAGTACAAGGGTTTAAAATTAATTTTTAAGCTTAGCTTACTGCACCACATTACATTTAGTACATGAGCTGTTTTACCTTTCTAAAATGTAAAATTTCTCCCGTGTAGAGTAGGTAGCAGAAAGAGAGAGAGAGAGATTTGTATGCTTTACTAATATCAACACTAGAATATAAATAGTTATCATGACGTTCCGACGATGTTGATGTCCGAAAAAAAATACTGATACTCTTTCATTTTAGAATGAGTGAATATCAGTGAGTTTTATAATTTGTCGCTAGTTGATCTTTTCGAACTTTACTGTCAGTGAACTATCAACAGGCATTTCTAGCAGACTTTCTTTCAATTTTAAGGGGAGTTCAAAAGAATTGACGGTGTGTTGGAAAACGGATTTGTAATCCAGTCTTGTGTTATATTCTTTCTCAGTTTCTGGAAAGTATTTAAAAAGCTATATCCTTGAGATTTTCTAAGTGGCATTTGATTATTTCCAAAACTCCGCCAGCAATACTAACTTCATTTTGTCCACTATGTTCAGAGATGAAAAAAACCGTAATATTCCCTTTATTAATGCAGTCAATCCAAAATAAAACTTTCACGAAATATATACTTATTTTAAATTTTACATATCTACAAAGAATTCTTCGCGTATCCCCAGGGGTTCTAGGACGATATTTGTCCGCTGTCAATGAGATATCCCGCCTTTGTTTAGGTGGAAGATCGGGATCATACTGACCTCATGTCACGGGATTCAAGTGTTCTACTCTCAGGAGGAGAAAAATAAATCTAGAGATCAACTTCACGCTTCATCTAAGAGCCACAAGCTTAGTGAAGTAATTATTGCCCCTTTACTCTAACGGTATTTTCTCCAGTATGGCCCTGTTATTTACTAGGTTAGTGGCAGAACATTTTTTAGGATTTATTTTAGGCGCATAACTACTGGGTCTCCGCAGAGCATTTTGCCTGTGGTTCTACTCAAGTACTGATAATGATAATGGCTGAGTTGTGTGGTCGTTTCTGGGAAGAATGTGGAGATTTCTTCGCTTCTGTGGTATCTATCTCCTGGCCGAGTTTGTTTCGTGTTGTTTGGAAAGGTGATCTTGCGCTATGCTGACTCTTACTGCTTGTTCGTTCAAATCGCCATAATAGTGAGGACGAAACAAGCCATAGGACCAAAGTGGTGCTGGTAATATAATTAATGATGATAATATCGCAGATTATTAGTGTAATATGAAAATTTTACAACAAGAAAATTGTTATTTTCATATTAACCTAGAATTCGAGTAGACTCTGGAACACATCATGAAGAGAGTGGTTGTATAATCAGTCTTCAGGATCGAACCCCGTAGACATGTAGAGCTAAATTTCTACGAGCAAACGTACTTTGTTTGTAATAGTTAAAATCAAATATTAATTGCACTGAGAATATATTCTGCAATCTGCAAATGGTAGCAAGAATCATCTCTGTTTCAATGCGAACATTATTATAGAAGTATTTCACTCTTGGCAGCAAGGTGTGAGAACAGCACGGCAAGTCATGTTGTACCAGCAACATTCCTAACCGCCTGGTCATACAATCTGTGGGCAACGCAGCCAAGTCATCGTATTCACTCTCACCACTCCGACTTTGCTCACAGCTTTATATGCATTATTAACCTACTGTGCTTCTTACGGCCTCCACACAATTCACGTTCTCTAGTGTTCTTCTGTCTCAGTAAAATTTAATTTCTCGGAAAGCATTAATAAAAACCGACAGTCGTGGTAAAATGATCTAAGACGCGGGTTACAACAGTCTCCAGAATACTGGAACTTATAATTCGTAATTCTTTAACTTATATTTCAATTTGAAGAATCGATTCAGAAACCATGAGATGATTATAAGCTGAAAAAAAAAAAGCAGCGACAATGAAACGAGTATGCTTGTTCCACAGTCAATATGTCTATCCACTACAAATCTCACAAAACTGTTCAGTATCGACTTCGGTGGTCTTTTGGTTATAAGCCTCAGCTGAGCTATGGATTCATTTCATCATTCATTTAGTGTTCTGCCCAAGGGCAGGTCTTTCACTGCAAACCCAGCTTTCTCCAATCTATTATATTTTCTGTCATCCTCTTTGTCTCCTCATATGATCCATGTATCTTAATGTCGTCTATCATCTGATATCTTCTTCTGCCCCGAACTCTTTTTCCGTTCACCATTCCTTCCAGTGCATCCTTCAGTAGGCAGTTTCTTCTCAGCAGGTGACCCAATCAATTCCTTTTCCTCTTCCTGATCAGTTTCAGCCATTCTTTCTTCACCCACTCTTTCCAACACAGCTTCGTTTCTTATTCTGTTTGTCCACTTCATATGTTCCATTCTTCTCCATTTCCACGTTTCAAATGGCTCTATTCGCTTCTCTTCACTTCGTCATAATGTCCATGTTTCTGTCCCATACAATGTCACACTCTAGCTATGGATTGGCTTTGTAATACAGGAGCTATATGGAGATGAGATAAGGCAGTAAAAATGATTATTACGAAAATTAATATACAGTGCTGAAACTTGGAAGGAATGTGGATAAGAGGGAAATATACCTCTACTCCTATCTTTATGACCAATTCGGCTTTATCTTTACTACAACAGGCGTGCACGATCGGAATCTACATTACAGTAACCTTTTCAGTTGCAGGGACTGATGCTGTTACTGTCATTATCACCAGTACTGCCACTGCCAGATCGCTAGTTAATAATAATTTTACTTGTAACTTTCGGAAGAACTTCTTTATATGTAGCACATGTGCCTTCATTAGTTTTCCCAATCTTGCAACATTTGAGTCAATACATGTCGCGTTAATCAAAATAAGTTTTGAAGATTAAAAATATTCTGTAATGTTTACCTACAATATCGTCTTTACTTTCACCGAAGCAAGTTCAAACAAATTTAAACCATACATATATGGGGAAAGACTAAACTCTTGTGACAACAGTATCATATATATATATATATATATATATATATATATATACCGGGTGTTTCAGACCACCCGTATCAGCCTTTTTTCTCGAAAACTGTATGATACTGGTTGTTCATAAAAATTTTGATAACCAAAATCTATGTAAAGAATCGATTGGTGGTAGTCCCATTTTCCGTAACAAACCGGAAGTAGGATCACCTGTGGTTAATTTCAAAATTTCAAATGAGAACATGGGTCATTGCAGGTACCATTGGGAACTACTTTTATAAAGAAACAACATTTACTGAAACGTTTTTTTCTAACTTTTACTGTTTACTCACAATGCAACAAAAATGATAATATCTTCTGACAAATGTTGTATGTTGTTTATGAACGTACACTCTTCATAGTAAGTGTTCAAAATGTACGCCACCCTGTGCTAAACAATGTTCTTATCACCTCCTAACATCCGTGATTGCACTTCAGTACAGCTGAGAGACCCACAGGTTTCTCTAATTATTTGTTTTTTGTCGTCTCTAGCTGTTGGACGCACCTGATAGACCATATCTTTAATTCTCCCCCACAAGAAGGCTTGCCATTTGACTCAGGATTGCACCATAATATAGTGTTTAGAATTCTGAAAGACAACAAATTTCATTCATACCATATTCATCTCCATCAGCAACTTGGGAGACATGACTTCCAGACTCGTGTTGATTTCTGCAACTGGTTTCTAAACACGGACCATTATTTCGAGCTCAGAATTCTGTGGACTGATGAGGCAATTTTCAAAAGTAAATCATCAACTGAATCTCTACAATGCCCATTACTGGTCTCCGGTTAATCCACACTGGCTACTTGAAGTGGATTACCATCATGTGTGGAGCCTGAACATATGGTGTGGTCTCCTCGGACACCGAGTCATAGAACCATACTTTATTGAACAGAACTTAAATGGTAGAACGCACGCTTCCTCCGAAACATTATGCAGCCATTGTTTCATGATGTTCCCCTTGCGCTTCGGTTAATGATGTGGTTTCAGCAGGACGGCTGTATAGCTCACTTTTCACGTATCGCTCGACGAGTTATTAACCGGTTATTTCCCCTACGGTGGATTGGACGAGGAGGACCAATAGCTTGGCCAGCCCGATCTGCTGACTTCGCTGACTGTTTGCACGGCGAGCGCCTCATACACAGCGGGCTCATACTGACATGACTGGTGTAAAGAGATCTGGGTTGTACTTTTCCTATTGCTGGTAAATTACAGAACCGGCATTTCGAGAGTTGATATAATCTTCATTTCCAGTAAACAAACAGTACCCGACGAGCAGGATATCCCTGTCAAGTCTTTGTTTTAATTCTGAAGATAATGGTAGAACAAACTTTCAAAAAGTTGTGATAACTATAGTCTACCTGGAATGAAGAAATTATACACATAAACCCTCTTGATATCTGAAAGTCTGCTAGGGATTTAACTTCTCTCTTTAGCAGCAGCAGCAGCAGTAATAGTAGGCCTAGTAGTAAAATTTAAAAAAAATATATATGGTTAATTTGACGACGCTCGCAAATGCAGAGGTTATATCAGCGTCGCCGGTGTGCCGGAATTTTGTCCCGCAGGAGTTCTTTTACATGCCAGTAAGTCTACTGACATGAACTTGTGCTTGTCGCATTTAAACACACTTAAATGCCATCGACCTGGGCCGGGATCGAACCCGCAACCTCGAGCATATAAGGCCAGCGCTATACCAAGTACGTTACCGAGGCCGACAGTAGTAGCAGTAGCAGTAGTAGGTGGTGGTGGTGGGGTAGTAGTGTAGTTGGTGGTGGTGGCTGTAGTGGTAGTAATAATAATAATAATAGTAGTAGTAGTAGTAGTAGTAGTAGTAGTAGTAGCAGTAGTGATGGTGGTAGTAATTAATAGTAGTATAATAGTAGCGTTGCTGGTGGTGGTGGTAGTAGTAGTAGTAGTAGTAGTAGTAGTAGTAGTGATGGTGGTAGTAGTAATAGTAGTAGTATAATAGGAGAGTTGCTGGTGGTGGTGGTGGTAGTAGTAGTAATAGTAGTAACAATGATGATAGTAGTAGTAGTAGTAGTAATAGTAGTAGTAGTAGTAGTAGTAGTAGTAGTAGTAGTAGTAGTGGTGGTTGTATAATAATGCTTTTAACTGCATAGGGTATTCAGCGTCGAAATTCAACGTGGGCGAGAAATGACCAACAAATTTTGTTTGGAGCCCTTTAACAAGGACAAAGTTCATAATATGCACCTAGTAGTCACCGGCGTAACTCAGTCGGCTAAGGCCTGCCGATCCGGAGTTGCACTCGGGCGCGGGTTCGATTGCTGCTTGAGCTGATTACTTGCATAAGTTTTTTTTTCCGAGGTTTTCCCCAACCGAAAGGGGAACGTCAGGTAATCTATGACGAATCCTTAGCCTCATCTCGCCAAATACCACCTTGCTATCACTAATCCCATCAACGTTAAATAACCTAGTTGCTGATACAGGGTCATTAAATAAGCAACTAACTAAAAAGATATACATCTAGTATGTACATTTACACGGAACCCACAGCTCTATTTCCCTCTTAGAGAAAGCCATGCTAAGAATTTTATCGCCCCTTAAAATCCATCGACTTCGACCGGGATTGAACCCACAAACCTCGGAATCAAACAATCAGCATGGTAAACCCAAAACCATCGAAGATGGCTTCTTGAGAAGACCTCAACTTATGTGAATATGGGGGAAGGGTTCGTATTATAGTGTTGAATGCTGGGTAGGGATGAAGACACAAACCATGAAATAAATTTATCCTACAGGAAGAAGGAATGGGAAGCTTCCGATTTCCTTGCTTGAGTAACCATGTCCGGTTGGACAGTTATTCAGTGAAACATTTCACAGGGTACTATGAAATCGGTGCGAAACAGTGACCAGGGATTGGTACCAAGAAGATCACGTTCCTGCATTCTTTGGTTACTGGCAATGGATTATAAGAGCCAAGAAGCATTCCGAAGCACATGCACAATGTTTTCTGTATTCAGTGCGAAAGAGTGTGATATGAGTCTTGAGAAGCATGCCACAGTGATGGCACCGACCATTTGTTGTCAGAATATGAAGTATTCTCAAATATTTACCAAAGACTGAATCCACTGCATTATTTTATATTTTATCTTCACAGTGACGTACTGTACAGTACTGAAATGTGCTCATTTACAGAACATGATTCAAACGTCGTAAGCGTGAAAGTTCAGTCGCGCAGTACAAAATAATTACATATTGCTTCTGTAATTTATTTTATTACTTATGCACTAATGGAGAGTATGCATCGTACTGACCCCATGTCAGTGAAATATTCACGTGTTTTCTGTTGAAAATATCCAATTACGGAATTAGAAAACGTTCTCATTAGTTAGATTTTTATACATATCACATTATGATCACTACTATGCAATAGTGGTCAGCATGTCAAACTACGAAACTAATGGGCAAATTTCCTGCTGGGGTTTTTCCCTCAACCAATTCGAAGCAAATGCTAGGTAACTTTCGGCGTTAGATCCCCGGGATCATTTCACCATTATTAATTTCAACTTCATTTATCATTTAACAGTTTCAGGTCAACGAAGGATGAAGCAAGATGAAAGTAACGTTGACTGTCACATAGATCCCGTCGTTTTGAGAAGGTTACCGAAATCTCGAGGATACATAAGGGACTTCATAGAAACTAATTGCTGTATAAACTGCAGTATTAGATGACAATAAATAATGAATCATGATACTCACAAGAATACGATTCTCCGGACTTCAACAATCATCCTTATGATAGCAGTGACAGAAACGAACCTGTAGCTGCAGCACAAGTTTTCGGGCCCCTCCTCCCGGACAAAAAAAAAATCACATATTTACAACAGCATTACGAGTAGGGTATGAGAGTGGCTCATCCCATTCAAACATATAACCAACAAAGCCAAGGACCACGATAAGGATCACAAGGACCACGAAAGCACCAAAATAACGACCACGAAAAAAAACAAGAACCATGTTAAGGACCAAAAGGAGAAAACAAAGACAAGGACAAGGACAACGGCAAAGACCGCGATAAGGTCCACGTTAAAATCACAAGGACCACCATAAAAACAATAACGACCATTATAAGGACCACGACAGGGACACAGGCAAGAAATAAGACAAAGACAAGGACCATGAGAAGGATCACAATAACGAACACGACAATAACCAAGCCAAACGCAACAAGGACTGCGATAAGTATCACGACAAATACAAGAACCACGACAAGGACTACAAGGACAAGTAGAACGATAAGGATTCACGATAGCGACCACGATAAAGAATATAACAAAGACAAGGTCCATGATAAGGACCATGAAAAAGACAAGAGGCGGATCATTACAATAACAAAGACCGCAATAAGGACCGCGATAAAGACAAGAAGGATCTCGTTAAGCACCACGTAACGGTCAACGACAAAGAAGAGCCACGATAAGTACGACAAGAATCACGATATGGACCGAGACAAGGAACACGATAAGCACCACAACAAGGACCACGACAAGCACCACAACAAATATCACAATAAGAATCACATTGACCAAGTCATGCACATTACCGTGATCTTGTCGAGAATCTTATCGTGGTCCTCGTCGAGTTTGTCGTAGTATTTTTCTTTGTTATCGTTCTTGTTGTGACCTTCATCTTTGTTGATACTTTTCGTGGTCCTTGTTGACTTTGCCATGGTCCTTACCGCGTTTCTTGCTTTTGTTGTGGTTCTTATCATAGTTCTTCTTTTCTTTATCATATTTCTTGTTTCTTTGTTTGTCCTTATCATGGGGCTTATCGTTTTACAATCCTTCTTGTCTTTGCCATGTTCCTTATCGTAGTCGCTGTCGTGGGCGTGGTCCTTATAGTAATCCTTATCGTGGTAACTGTCTTCCTTGTCGTAGTCTTTATGAGGTCCTTGTATTTGCTGTGGTACTTATCATGGTCCTGGCTGCTTTATCGTGGTCCATGTCATGGTTCTTACAGTGATCCATGTTGCAGAGCTTGTTGGTGTCCATGTCGTGATCCTTATCGTGGTCATTGTCGTTGTCTTTATTATGATCCTATATTTGTAATTTCAAAATGACATTTCCTCCCCCCATTTGGCAAGTGGTTTCTATATCATTGCTCAGTCTTAAAAAGCAGTACGGAAGTCTGACCGATCACAGAATTATTCAGGACTTCATGCATAAAAGTCATGAATACGCCCCAAAGCCTTTTCTAGCATAAGTCAGCGCTCGCACTCATACGTTTCCCCTATCGGGACGTGTACTTAAATGTAACATTCTTTGTCAGTATTTTGGCACGGCACCTGCCTGCAGTGTGACCAAAAGGCTGATAAATCCTTGCTTCTCTATCTCTTCTCAGTGGCTCGTACGGTTAGTATTGAAATGTAATAATTATGTACGCTACCCAATATGAAATTTACCTTCGTGAAGATAATACAGTACACGTTTTTAGTCCATTTTCACGCGTAGATTCTGAAAATATTGCTTAAAATGTCAAATCACGTCACAAGTTCGAGATATCTTACATCGAGAACGAGTTCGCGTGCCACCTGGTAACACGCAGTGTCATATGTTGGCTACCCCTGTCCTACACGATTACTTACACACTTACAAAATGTATAGATGAAAATGTGTTATGTTTTACCGTCTAATCAAGCCTTTGTCACTTATCAGGATAACGGTAACAAATATGTCTTTTCTTATAGAAGCAGACACTGCAAAGAGATAAACCCAGATAGATACCGTGTCTGGCATTTCTAATGGGATTCTAAAGTAATATTATTTCCTGCATAAAACGTGATGTAATTTATGTGAGAATATGTGTTTCTGTGTAGACGTTAATGGTTTAATGAGTGAACTAGAGGTTGACCATAATCAAGATGATTGGCAATTGTTTATAGATTCATCTAATATTAGCTTAAAAGCAGTGTTACTTCATAATTGTAATGAATTTCCATCTGTTCCAGTTTTCCATTACGTAGGTCTTAAAGAAGATTATGAAAATATGACTAATATTGTGTGTTTTAAAATATCAGACTCATTATTGGAAGATACGTGGTGACCAAGTAATTGGTTTGCTGTTCCGTTTGCAAGGGATTTTACAAAATATTGTTGTTTTTTGTGTTTATGGGACAGCCTTGCTAAAGAAAAGCATTATGTGGTACAACAGTGAGACAAGCGGTAGGAATATGAACCACAGGAAAGTAATGCAAAAGAAACACCATTGGTTCAACCTGATAAGATTCTTCTTCCTCCCTTACACATAAAGCTTGGGCTGATGAATTTTGTTAAGGCACTCAACAAGGACGGTAGTGGATTTGAATATTTACAAGGAAAATTCCGTAGTTAACTTATGCGAAATTGAAAGGAGGGATTTTTATTGGACCTCAAATCAGAAAACTTATGGAGGACGATATATTTTGAGAAAAATTTACAAACGGTTGAATTAGCAGCTTGGCAATCATTTTAAAAGGATTGTACGTGGTTTTCTCGGAAACACAAAAGCTCTGGTGTCAGATATGTTCAAATGTTACAAAAACATCGGTTGTCGAATATCTTTGAAAAATCCACTGCCTTCATTCACATCTAAACTTTTTTCCGGAAAATCTGGGTGATGTTAGTGATGAACAAGGGGAATAGTTTCATCAAGATATTTTCATCATGGAGAAGAGGTACCAAGGTCATAAGGATCCAGTAACGATGGGGAATTACTGTTGGTTTGTTGTGAGGGAGAGCGGGCAGGAATACAAGAGAAAATCACATATTACCAAACATTTTTAAGCAAAGTTACAGGTATGTTCCCTTAAAATATGGCCCAAATATTATTTCATGCATATAAAACACATTTGTGAGTTAATCTTAACTTAGCATGAATACGTCATTATATAATATATCATTAAATCATATGAATTAATCTAATATAATATTTTATCTGAAACCAGGTATTTGAGATTCTAAATGTGTTTATATTTTTTTTATCTAACGTGATAGGAGATTTCTATGGCGATTTTCAAAATAAGCGCAACGTTTTCGTTAAGAATCACCTTTTTATCGCGGAGGTACGATAATTTTTTTGTTGTTGGGTAGTGTTATTATTGCTATTTAAAATCAATTCCTTAATGGTATATGTACGTGAACGACCACAAATAATAACAAAAATGCAGACTCTAAAGTTTTAAAAGTTTACAAGAAAATCAACTCAGAAGTGGACAAAAATTATAGTCTAGCATTCTATAACTATATATTACAACTTAAATAGGTTATAAAAGTATAAAAAAAGCCACTAATAATAATTATTTAAAGCCAGTTTTATCAGAATATATATGCAGTTATATCATTTGGTAACACTAACATTGTTAGGATTTCTGTGGCACCTTTAATTTTTTACTGTATGTAATAAACACTTATTTCTAAAAATTGGACTACTCTCAGACATGCAGAGTTGTTAACTTTAATACAATAACAATTTTTTATATGTACTATATAAAATATATTAAAATTTACATAATGTTTTGTGGCTTAATTTCTTTTATTTACAAAAAATATGGGCATTATTATAGTAAACGTTTTGCATAAATGGATGTGAAATCAGCGTGGAAAATTTCATAATTCTGTCTCTAATGGTTGTGGAGTTACGAAATAATGTGGAAAAATAGCAACTTTTGGTAACTTTAAAGTAAAACGTGAATGTCTTAGCTGATCTGTATTGTGTTAGAACATGTCCATTTAAATATCACAAATAAATACACTATACAAACTAGGAGGGGCGTCCAGAAAGTAAGTTTCCCTAGGTCGGCAACAGAAAGAAAACACAATTCCATGGAAAAACATTATTGTAGCAGATATATCAAGTATTTCACTATTTTTCTACACAATCGCCATCAGAATTGAGACATTTATCATACAGTGGATCAATTTTTGTAACCCTGTGTCGTAGAAGTCTGCCGCTGGGATAGGAACCAGTGTGTCACAGCCGCCTGCAACTCTGCATCGCTGTGATACGCGTGATGCTGACCGGATGGGAATTTCTTGATGCAAGAAAAATGGAAATCGGTGGGGGCGAGATCCGGACTATAGGGTGAATGACAACACCTGCACTGAATTTAATAATAATAATAATAATAATAATAATAATAATAATAATAATAATAATAATTTATTTTAGCTGGCAGAGTTAAGGCCTTCTCTTCCACTCAACCAGCAAAAAGTATATATACATATGCATGAACTTACAAAGAATTCAACAATTTGATTTAGATGAGAGTTACATGTATACAAAAGTTATTTACGAATTAAACAACAAAATACTATGAACTATTAATTAAACACTGAAATAAACTGTGTAGCAGAATTAAGCTAAAATACATAGAATGTTAATATATTTCAAATAATATTAGATAATAGAAAGAGATTATTGAGACAATTTTGAAAATACAGCACTATCAGGATGATGTCTAAAGAAAGAAGTAACAATGTAGTCAGTGATAGTTTAAATCAGTATGATTGGAGTGAAATGCTAATAAGGTTATCTTTTAAGCTGTTTTTAAAGGTGTTTATTGTCTTGCAGCCCCTAATACTTTGTGACAAGGAATTCCATTGACGCGAGGTGGATACTGTAAAAGATGATGAATAACAAGATGTTCTATGAAGAGGTATACTTAGCGTTCCACAGATAAGTGATCTGGTATTTACGTCGTGGTTAGAGTATAGATAAGAGAAACGAGACGAAAGGTAATTTGGTGTTAAGGTGTGCAGAATTCGAAAGAGTAAAGACAAAGAGTGTAAAGTTTTGCGTTCTTTAAGTCGGAGCCACGAAAGACTTGTGAAGGACGGTGATATGTGATCATATCGTCGGATGTTGCACACGTATCTGACGCACATATTCTGAGCTCGCTGTAATTTGACTGACAGTTCAAAACTTAGATCACTTAACAAAACGTCACAATAATCGAAGTGCGGCATTACTAGGGTTTGTACTAAGTTAAGTTTTAGTTGCTGGGGCAAGAAGTTTCTCAAGCGAGTCAAACAGTGAATGGAGGAACAGATTTTTTTTTATCGTTTCTTTAACTTGAAAATTCCAACTTAGATTATTATCAAAAAAGAAGCCAAGATTTTTTACGACAGATGAATAAGGGATTAGCGTGTTGTTAAGGGTAACAACTGAAAGATTACTGTTATTAAGGGAGTTAACTAAACGCTTATGTCCAATAATTATAGCTTGAGTCTTACTTGGATTAAGTGCGAGTCCGAAATTGGCCGCCCAAGTGGAGACAGTGGCTAAGTCACAATTCAACTTGTCAATCAATTCATTGATCGTATTGGGTCTGGAATGTATGTAAAGTTGTAGGTCGTCGGCATAGAGGTGATATCGGCAATACTGTAAGTTCTTTGATACGTCATTGATGTAGACAGAGAAGAGTAGTGGTCCTAATACGGAGACCTGCGGCACTCCCGCCTTTGTGCATCGTCATTGGGAGAGCTGATTATCAAGTGAAACACACTGTTGGCGGTCCCGTAGGTAGGAGTCCATCCAGCTCAAGGTATTGTCTGACAGGTGCAAAGTCTTCATCTTTGCAAGAAGCAAGTCGATATCAACAGAACTAAAGGCATTGCTGAAATCGAGAAGAGTTAGTGCCGTTACTTCACCCCTATCCATAGCTTCACGGATGTCCTCAGTCACTTTAAGTAGGGCTGTAATAGTGCTGTGTCCATGCCTAAAACCCGATTGATAGTAATCAAGGAGTTTGTGTTCGTCGAGATAGTTCGTAAGTTGTCCTTGTACAATATGTTCTAATGCTTTTGAAAGAGTGGGAAGAATTGATATCGGTTTGTATTGGTTTACTGTAGAAGGTGTGTTAGATTTAGGTAAAGGTTTCACTAATGCCATTTTCCAGAGTGAGGGGTAGGACCCAGTCATAATAGATGCATTGAATATATGGGTGACGGTCGACAGGATCACATCTATTATTTTATACAGGAGAGTGGTATTTATATCTATACCTTGGGCTTTAGATTTCATACGTCGCAGCGTCTTCATTACGTCAGTCGAGTTAATGTGTTTAAAGAAGAATTTATCCCACACAGGTTAGGGGTAAGATCTGGGAAATTCAAGACTCTCTTGCTTAGTGTAATGGTTCAGGTGGAGCAGTGATGAAATGTTCATTTGGACTATTGCGTGACAAGTTGATGCTATCTACCCGAGGCTTTGCTTTTGTTAGACCCGGGTTATTAAGGTTACGCCACAATTCTTTCGCACTGACCGAAGGTAGAATAAGGGAATGTGCATGGCGTAATTTAGCATTTCTTACTGCTTGATTACATTTATTTCTTAAAACTTTGTAAGTATTAAAATCTAATTCATCCTTGCTCCGTCTGTATTTACGATAAGCAGTGTCTCTGTCTGTCATGAGTAATTTTATGGCATCGCACATCCAAGGCGCAGGGCGTCTACAAACTCGTCTGGTTTTCAAGAGTGCGTGTTTATCGTATAACTGAATTACTAGGTCGTTAAATTTTTCGATTTTGTCGTCAATGTCTGGTAAATTCCACACTTCAATCCTAGGTAAGTTAAGTGCGTCATTGATTAATTCATCATGCTCAATATGCTTCAAGTCACGATATGATGTGATGTGAGGTTTATATTTTGGACAATACAAGGAATATTCTAGAAAGATTATGTCGTGAGCTGTGATAGCCGGCGCTGGTAGTTGTCCATTCGTTAATACTAGCTGAGGATTAGTCGTGGCAATAATGTCAAGAAGAGCAATAATGGTTCTGGTCGGAGATCCATTGTGACATCAATGCACTGATTGCTGTTTGGTTTCTGGGATAAAGTGTGCAACCCACGTTTCATAGCCTCTGACGATCCGGTCCAGAAACTCGTTGCCGTCATCGTGGTACCGTTCCAGAAATGTCAATGCTGATCCCATGCACTTTGTTTTGTGTTCAGGTGTCAGTTGCTTCGGCACCCACCTGGCACACATTTTCTTAAACAACAGGTGCTTTGTGACAATTTCGTGCAATAAAGAGCGGGAAATCTGAAGAAAATGGCTCCCGAGTTCCGTAATTGTGAAGCTCCAGAAGATAGTCCGTGACGAGGGATGGCCGCCCACTGCGCTCCACACCATGCACATTCTGCCGAACTTCTGAAAATTGCCTGCACCAGCGACGCACCATCTGCTTGCTCATATCGGGTCCATACACATGACACAGTTGACGATGAATTTCGATCGGTGCCATGTTCTGTGCGTTGAATGGAATTAGAGCCGCCGTCTCCATCCGCTATACAGGTGCTACTGAAAGGAATCAGGTAGTATCAGGCACTAGTCTCTCGCGCGCGTGACAGAGTAATGACGTGGCAATGGTATGCGCCAGGTGACACTGCCTGATGAAATGAAATAACTTCATTTAAAGCCTTCTCGAGGAGGAACGTCAGCTCTTTCACGTGCATGTTTCCCCTCTTGGAACGTTTTCATAAATGATCCGAGCTATAATATTCTTTATCAGTATTATGAATGGGAATCTGCCTGCGGTGAGACTAAAAAGCTGGATAAATATCTCTCTCTCTCCATCTTGTCTCGATGGCTGATACGATTGATATTTTAATGTACAGTTATTTAAAATCAATTTCTTAATGCTTGTTGTTAAAGCATTTTCCATTTTTTAATTCAATTGTAATTGTTAGTTTTTAATACATATGAATTTACATATAGTGTATATATATATATATATGTTTATATGTCTAATATATAGGCTAAATGGTATAAATGTATTCATTAGATTAAAGTTTGTAATATTATAATTTGTAATTTTGTATTGTCTGTGATCCTTAACACTTAATCTCAGGACTCTGTAAAATTCTATTTCAACGTTATTCAGCACAAAAAAAAAAAAATCGTTAGTATAAACTAAGATTCGACCCCGTTCTCTTTTGCACAATACACAGAAGTCTTAGCGTCTGAGCTATTGAGACGACATGAAAGCTTTTCTTTTTGCGCGGAGTGTCAATCTAGTTATGAAGGTTAAAATGTGGATTTAACTACACGATTTATGTATATATTTATCTATTATTTACGTCATATTACCATATTTTTTGCAATTGTGAAGTGAATTTCGGAACGGTGCTAGCAACAAACCAAATAGCCTGAATAAAAGTAACTCAGATATTCGTTATCTTGTGTATCAGTGCTCTGGTCTCCGATCATGCGCAGTGTCTTACATCCGAGGTTTAAGAATATTCCACGTCTCATTCCTTTTTGGGGAACTGTACATATACCCTTAATGCTTGTTAGGAACATTTTAAATTTAATTGTAATTGTTAAGAAGAAAAATAAACCCTTTACAATGGCATTGCATTATTATTATTATTATTATTATTATTATTATTATTATTATTATTATCATCATCATTATTATTAGTTAAAATATGTCGCAGAATGACATATTTCTTTTATACAGAATGAAAGGGATATAACTGCATTAATTTGTTCTACTATAGATATCAATAAAACTAGAAGATAAGTTCAAATAACCGTTTCTCTTTCTAATGATTATGGAAAAAATCGAATTTTTATTGACAGATTGGAAATGGATACGTTGCAACAGCGCAATGTTTGATTCTCCATAAATTAAATTATGTACTCACGATTAGTAAATTTTGGCATCCTTAATTGACTTCACCTTTAGAATTCTACGAACAGACTGGCGTAAGACTTGCTACTGCTGAGATACAACGTAAGAACGCACATAAACAGTGTATACTTGCCGAGCAACCCTTAAGTACAGCGATGCCAGATTTCCCTGAAGGTTCCGTCACACTGTAACTGCGTTTTTAATCAGTTAATTTTGTACGTTATTACACAAATGAAGCGTTTTTTCGAAGAAATGACAAAGAAATATTCTTTCGGCTTGTTCTTCGTGTTGATATCTTACTACTCGTACGTCTCAATAGGCTACACAATAGTTTTACCATAAATGGGATTCAAATTTCAGACACAAATTATTTTTTCCGACTAAACCGTTATTCAAATACCAAAATGACATTTGACTTTTTGATTACTTACAACCTAAAGATTCTCTTCTTAAAATTAATGCAGTGATACCCATCAGTCTGTACGTATTTATATTACATCGTTTATAATATTGTATTATAATTTGTATTGTCTGTAATAATCAACACACCGAAAACCTATCTCCTTGCGCTTGCGCTCGCGCTCGGCCGCTTAATCCCAGGCTATAAATTTCATTTTAACGTCATTCAGGGGAAAAAAGAAAAGGAAAAAAAAAAAAAACCTCGCGGATATAGGGCTCAAACTCGCTCCCATCCGCACGACAAGCAGAAGCCCAAGTCGTCTGAGCTATTGAGTAGAGACGGAACACTGCGCTTCTGCCCGGCATGTCGATCTCGTCATGAAAGTCCAAATTTCGATGCACTGCACAATTTTTTTTACACATATTTAAGTATCTATTATCTACAACACATTAACATTGTTTTGTAGTTTTTCGAATGACTTTCGGAACTAGTTCCAACAACAAACCAAATACAATGAATTTAAATAAGTCAATTACGCTTTAACTTGTGTATCTGTGTTCTGTATCTCCGATCATGCGCAGTGTCTCGTAACAGAGAGTATTCCAGTGTTTCATTCTTTTTGGGGAACTGTACACGTCAGAGGACTCTTTGGCGGTTCGTTAACGTTGGCGGACGTTCTTGGAAAGCAATATGTAAGATGGAACTCCATGTTAATTAATTACATACAAGGAATGGGATTATAGTTTTAATTAGTTTATAATTTTATATTCAATGAGAACAATTCAATTTTCAACAACATTGTAAGTTTCCTTGCATACTTCCAAGCGCTTGAAAGCATGTACTCGATTACAAAGACGTATTCATTTTCGAAAACCTCGCCAAGTTGACCGACCCGTTTCCTTCATCATCCAAACTACTTTTTTCAGCTCATAACGGCTTCGCGCCATTGCGGTCTCCATTAAATTGCGGTCCTCTTCCTTAGTTTACTCAACAAAGTAGTTCGGTTCGTATTTCGGAGTGTGATAAAAACGGATATTTTTTGTACCTTTGTAACACTATGACTAGAATATGTATGGAAAAATACCTAAATAGGTACGCAAAAAAATTATTAAACTGTAATAAATATATAATTAATAGACATCATGCCAGTGCTGTTACTATACTGCAAATCATTACACGGACTTCTTTCTGGCGAAACTTCTACATCTGTCTGTAAACAATATAACATGCAGTGTAATATTCTACGCCTAAACACGTTTTCAGTACCACACGTAACAGAATCAAAGAATAGCATAATGGTCCGAAATACGAATCTAGCGGGACTAAATGATTTGCAACTTGAAACTGATAAGAGTTTGTTGAGGCACTGAGAAAAAAATCCAAAATATGGAAAATTCGTGTTAATGTTTTAGGGGATTATAACAACAATATTAAGAATACAATTAAAATTATAATTACAATTAATATTAAATTACAATTACAATAAAAATCAAGTACTAAAACATTACTTGATTAATAAAGGTTAGGCTATTTATTATAGAAGTTAAGAACTAAGAAAGATTTATTTTATTTTTTACTGAAGTACAAATTAAACGTAGAATAATTATGCAGGGTGTTTAAGAATTCAACCAAAAAATTTAAATTGTTGCAGAGGGGTCCCAGTAAATATTTTGGGTTAGAGAACTAGGGGTTTCCGATTTTAAACTTGCACACAATGGCGTGGAATATTTTTTTGGGCCAATACGCCACTGACTGAACCTGCACGTGGCACAGCGGCAGGGTGTGAATTAAGATTTCTAATGAGGGTGGGGACAGAATCCTAGATAGAGAATACCATACATGAAATTATTATTATTATCCTCATTCGATACGATTCAACGCTTGGTCGCACTGAGTTCCTTGTCTTGCATTTTGATGATGATAATGATAATATTAATAATGATGACAATAATAATAATAATAATAATAATAATAACAATAATAATAATAATAATAATAATAATAATAATCATGAACAGGCTTAAAATAAGATGTGTAATTCCTAAGTTACTGACTGTTGTCAGCTTGCCGGTGATGATAATACATCAATATTATTTTCTTTGCTTACTTTATACTTGTATTAAAGTGAGGGGGAATAGAAGTTATCCCTAGCAGGGATGTTATTATGAATTTATGAGAGGGGGATAAGTTTCGAACAGGGGGGGGGAATCCCCCCCCCCATAACCCCGTTAATTCGCACTCTGCATAGAGTTATATTTGTAAATGTGTCGGATACAATATTGCTAAGTCTCTGTGGCACAATCCATAAACATTGTAGGTGGTTTCTGTCAGAGGATGAGGTCAAAAAGTTCAAAGTTCAGCAGGTACTTTTTTTAACTAAAGGAATGTAACTTAAACTAGCAGCCTATTATAACAATAAAAATCCAGATCTAGTTCTTTTATAATATAGTACCGGTACGTAATGACAATAATTGTTTACAAGGGTGAAGAAAGAATGTAATTTGATAAATGCATATCCATTACTCTGGACAAGTCACTGTATGTTTATCAATTAACTTCAAGTGTACATAAATTGTGCATATCAGTATTCTGTTTAATAGAAAAATATCTTAACAAAATGGATAAATGCGAAAAGAAAAAAATTCCCTTTGCTTGTTCCTTAGAGAAGGAATTACTGTACTGTACTGCAGTACAGTACAATACGTACGCATAGCCTACAGTTAGTTTGAAAACAAGTTACCGGTACAGGGATATTGTTCAAAGTAACGACCTCCTATGCAAATACAGTACTTTTCTGCAACAAATCAAGTATGTTTTCTGAAGTTCATTAATTGTTCTGGATTAACCACTAGAAACTATGTATAACGAATTTCATACAGCTTAAAACATTAAATATGAGACAAAAATGCATGAAAATAATAATACAGAACACGCGTCATCTTTATACTAAAGGCCAGCGCGTTTCTAACAAATGTCTGAGCTCCAAAGGAGTCCAATACGACTGACTTGATCTCAAGTGAACTGTAGTGAATCAATGACTAGTACTGTACAATACTCTTTGCCGAAAGCATAATGAATAAATACTACAATAACTATTTCGGTGGTTCAGAAAAGAAATAATTCAGTTATCTCATCAATAATAAAATTATAATCATGTAAATTCTTATTCTTTATTTATTTTATTTTATCACTTTAACAATGTTGTATTCTTAACATAGTATGTTTATGTGTAGGCGATGGTACAGTTTGTTTTTTTTTTTCTCTTATTTTTTTTTTAACTTTATGTGTAATTACATTTAACAGTTTAATCACAGTTGTGATTATTATTTTTTTTTCTATCCAGTTTTATTATTGGTCACATCCGACCTCAAGCATCTTGCTTTTTCGGGTGTGGCCCAGTTACATTGTATTTATACATTAATTTGTAATATGTAGGCTATTTGACTATGAGATTGGTAATCAATTTCGAATTTTGAAGAATATTCATATACGAGTATTACAATAGTATTGTAAAATCTTTGTTATTGTATGTAATTTCTGCTAACAATAAAAATCTTTGTTGTTGTAAAAAAAATAAAATAAATTAAGAGGTACTGAGATTTAAAAAAAAACTACCACGGTCAGACTTGTTGTTCGTTATACCAGAGGCTCATGTCGAGAATTCCATTTTAAAACAGCTACAATAACTAAACAAATGAAGGTAAAACTAACAGTGCAGTAGCGTGCTGTCTCATTATTTGCCGGCAATTTTACAGATTCTGTGAAGGCTGAATTTTGAAAACGCGGTTGATTAATTCTTAACAGTTGGGCTTCATCCAATTCCTAATAAGGTCCATTTAATTTTAATACTGGACTATGAGCATTAAATGTAAACAACTTTAACAACTGATAACTCAGATTTTTTTCATCGGAGAATCTGGGTTCCCGATCTCAAATGTGTTGTCTGCAACCGTTCTATAACGAGATGAATTTCTTCGGTTGAATTCTGAACACTCTGTATAGGGATGAAATTACCGCAGATTGATATATTTTAAGTTAGAATAAGATAACTATTTACAAGAAGCCATGTCTGAACGAGTCTCGGTTACTGACCAAGTGCTAGTAAGATTGCGTTTGAATTTAATTTTATATTTACATTCCCTGATGCCAACAGATAGTGAATTCCAGAGTCTTGGGAGGGCTATTGTGAAAGAGGATGAGTATGAGGAGATGTGATGAGATGGTATTGTAAGTATTGTTTCATAGCGAGAACGTGTGTTCAGATTATGATGGGAAGAAAGGTAAGAGAAGGAGACAGGTACGAAGAAAAGGAGAAGTGAATCTAAATTTCTTCTTTTTCTAAATTATAGTTTCATCCAACCTATTGCTTCCAGGGATGGGTTAATGTGATCATATTTGCGAACGTTACTTATAAAACGTAAAAATTATGAGCACGTTGAAATTGCATTTTGTTGTCGCTGGAAAGGTTAGTCAGTAAAATGTCGGCATAGTCAAAATAGGGCAATACAAGCGTCTGAACAAGAAACTTTTTTAAATAAGAGGGAAAATGAACATTTATCATTCATAGCATACAGATAATAGAGTATACTTTTCTGCAAGTTTATCTGATTTGCATGTTCCAGTTGAGATTATTATCCATGTGAATGTCAAGATTTTTACGGAAGAACTGAAAGGAATAAGCACTGTAGGCCTACTTACCTTAACGAGGAGATGCCAAGTTGTTTTACAGCGTCGATTTGACGTTTGTGTCCTAATATAATTGTCTATGTCTTTTCAGGATTGAATTTAAGTAGAATTTCTTTATCCATGTCACAATCGAGTTAATGTCTTCGTTCAGTGTATCTATAGAGTCGTTTATTTAGTCTAAGGGGAAAGAGATGTAGCACTGAAAATCAATAGCATGCAAGTGATAATTATAATGATGTATCATTGACATAGCCTAGGTTGTGGACAACAATGGTCCTCTGCGGCACGCCAGATGTTACATTAAGCCAAAAGGATCTTCAGATTTAGATTCTGCCTACTGGACATACAGAAGCTGATTACTACCTATACTTCGTTCCATAATGTCTGACAGGAGAAATAAACATTGTCAGCTGGGGAGAAGAGGAGTAAAGGGTCCGGCAGAATGATCTTTCCGATTAGGAACATAAATAACAACAGCAACATAGATCCTATTAAAAATTTTATTTTACCATCCTACAGAAGAATGTCTGCCATTTTGACATCACTTTGTTTTGCTTCCCTCACGAGCTATACACTCCTTCAACAGTGACTGTACGTCTTTCTTCCTAAAAAAAAAAAGTATGTCTCTACTATTCCAAACTGTGCAACAACACACCAAACGTAACACGCTAGTTGTGAAGAGGTCGCTGATGCATTTCTTGAAGGTTTTCTGCGGACCAATATGGAATGTTTTGTTTATTGACGCAGCCCGACAAATGAAAATCAGCTTAGTCATTACTGAGCACAACAGCATCGCTTGGAACATTTTCAATATGATCTGCAAGCATCTTGGCGGTTGAACCAGTCAACCACCATAACTTGTAGGGATGGAACTTGAGGTCTATGTGTAAGATTCGTCTGACACTCCATCAGATATTCTCAATACCACAGCATGTTTAATGGGCGAACGTAACAGCAGGCCTCATTGCTGCAATATTCTTGGGAGTCCGAACGTTACGACATGTACCGGACGACTTCTGTTTTAAAGTTGAATATTTTGTCTGACATTTCTCACTCATATCAGTAGGGTTTTCTTATCAGGAATTCTTTCGTGTCGATCTACTCTAAATTGTCACAACGTTGAAATCACAGTCACCATTTTTAAAAACTCAATAACAAAATGCACAATGTTCACCTGTCCATACCAACTCAAGCGCAACTATCAAGAAACCTATATGACGGTCAATTTAAATCGGGAAGATCATTCTGTCGGACCGTGTATATTTGCTATTCAATCAATGGCAGAGGTCTCATTCCACGCTTGCCTTGAAGTTGGGCGGGGGTAGAAGGCTTCAGACTGCCCAACTTAGAGTCAAGCGTAAAATGAGACCTCTGCCACTGGTTCATTAGCAATTATACTTCTCTCCTCCTCTGCCGGCAATGCTTACATCTCCTGTCAGATATTACGAAACGAAGTACAGCTCCCTCAGTAAATGTCGAATGATATTGCAATTTAAAAGTAAATTATTCAAACACGTGCCCAATAATAAGCCACAGAACTCCTAGCTTCAGATTTAATTTTCCCGTAACCTTATTTTATCTTATCATGATTGTTTTATATACTTTTAACATTGAAATTATAAACCTTCATTTTAATCCTACAAATTGTTAGTACATATTTTATTCACTATTTCTGAAACCATGTTTTGTTTTTCCCTCATTCATTTTTAATTCTCCCTTGTGTGTATAGGTAATATTCCTCAGTGTTGTATAGTTATAATTTACATCTGAATTTGTAATAATGGTTCACTCACCACTTGCATATTCAGTGCAACTTCTAAGCCTTATATTATTTTGTAATCATTATTTAGTATGTTTGCATTAGTTTACTCAACTTGTGCTTGTATGACTACATCAATCTTTGAGTGTTCTTTAAACATTAGTTTTTATTATTAATTTGCATCATTGCAAATTGTATCAGCTTCTTTTGTTTCTGGCTAAGTGGAAGAAAAGGCCTGATAGCCTTAACTTCGCCAGAATAAGTGATAAATAAATAAAAATAATTACATCAATATATATTTTCACCAATATTCACTTGATTTACATATTTAACTCAATTTGGGGGGGGGGCACAAAGAGAGAAGCGTTTAGCTGGAATAGTAACTGTTAGACATATTGTATAAATTACCTTCTTTTACATTATTTTTAATCTAAGACAGACCATAACACCATTGTTGCACACGTTTCTTTTCCCGTTTCTAATTACAAGAAATACACCAGCAGTCACTGAAAATGTTAAATAGGAATTTTTTCTGCGACTTTCACATTGCCAGTCCGTAAGTGGGAAACATTTTGAACATTTTTAATCAACTGAACATTTTACATCTGTAACACATTTATTTTAACTATTTATTTTGTTACCATTGCAACGTTTGTTGTACAAAACAATTGATAGCTGTATTATAATGCTGAATTCCTTTAAGGATTTTAATCGCTAGTAGCTCCTCCTCTTGACGTCATATTGGATAAAACCATTTCTCACGAAAATGAGCAGTGGCAGCAAAATCTGTAATTACATCCAACTGCAGAGACAGAAAATACATTTCTATAGACTTTCCTGCAATTGTTTTTCCAAATTCTTACTCATTATTTCCAATCCCCTTATCACCATGTTTCGTGACAGAGAAATATATTCAAACGGTATGTGGTGTCTCCGATTTGATTAAATTTACTGAAAAGTAAATCTCCCGGTTTACAAAAACTTATTTTAACTAGTTCTTCGTCTTGAAATGTTTATTTATCTTTTTAGTTTCGCAAAAACTCCGGCGATCTTGAAATATGCCACGGTTGCCGTTTTTAATCTACTGTTAACTTCCGTAAAAATTGAGTTTTGGATGGCCAATATCGATTTCAAATTAAGCACTTCGACCTTGCGAATTTCACTACCCACAGGAATCATATGAACTATTCAGAAATGGCTATGTCGACTTTCTTATGTAATGCAACACCTGAGTATAAATAAAGCAAACACACTTATCTTACACCAATTTTTATTTATTTGTTTGTAAATAATTTACTGATCGATCAGCGCATCCAGCGCTATACACACCAGTTCTAAATTAAAATCTTACACCATCTTAATATATAAAAGTGAATTTTTGTATGTATGTATGTATGTATGTATGTATGTATGTATGTATGTTCTCTATACAAATTTATACTCTTTGACCGATATGTGCCAAAGTTTGCACACTTAAGCTTCACAACCAGGAGAAAAACACAGCCTACATTAAAATTGTGCAAATGGACGTTACATTAATTAAAAATATAAAAAATAAAAATAGATCAAATATTCATGTATAATATTAAAATGCAAAATCTTCTACAGTCAATTCTTCTTTATTATTGCCTGTTGTATTCAACATCGACTTTCACGAGGCCATGGAAATTATAACACGAAATTAAATAACATTGTTGATACACATCATGAAGGCTGAAACTAGATAATTCGTGCAATAAGTATCTTTACGCAGAACAGAACCGTATTACGAATTTCTTCATGCAATTGTAGATAGTTGTGTTTTATCCAACTGAATTCTAGAATTCTTTCAAACTACAAGGATTGCTACCACATAATTTACTTAATACTGAATAACCAGAAGTATTATTGCGAAATATTGACCCATCAAAATTATGCACCAACAAGAATTGGTGTGAAGAACTCATGCGAAACGTAATATAAGTGGCAATATTGAATGGAAAAACGAAAGGAGAAGATGTTTTTATCTCACGTATTGCTGTAGTTAGGTTTCAGAGATTTCCGAAAATGTAATAACCAGTTTAATTAAAAATAGAAGCAGAAAGGAAAACCCGTCCAACGCCGGATGCTTTCAGCTAGTAATAAATAAGATCACTAATGAACGTTATTGAACAATAATAAACAACTATTTTACTGCACTAATATTATAATTTTGATTGTAAATCATGTAATTTACCATCAAAATTATAATATTAACACAGTGAAATAGTTATTACTTCTTCAATAAGGTTCATCAGCGAATATATGTTAAAAGAGCGTATCCAAGAATGAAAAATGAGAATTCCTCTTCCTATTCACTATGATAATCTTCTTATTGCTTGGCTAACTTATTTCGACTGAAACGTCGAAAATTGATAGAAATATAATCTACTAATAAAATATAACGGAGCACCCCAGTAACAAATAGCTCGCTTGTGACACAATCAACCGACTAAGATATTTATAACGGAAGCAACAGTAAAAAACGTGTAATCCAGAAGATGTTTAAGGGGAGAGGTACACCATTGGCTTACAAAAATTTAGTGATTAATTTTTTTATAGCTAAGCTACAATAAAAAGGTAAATGAACAAAACTTTTCATACTTAATATACATACATTACACTTCATAAAACACTAATAAGAATATTAAAATAGCTAACAATTACCATTAAAAATATCAAATTTGCATAATTAATTTTACAACCGTGAAGCATTTACACAACAAAATCTACAATTAATTAAATATCTGTACGATTCTTTTACAGAAGTATTCAACAGCAAAATCTAAGGTCTTTTACTTATTCCTTCAGCAAATCTTTTTTTCTTAAGGATATATGTACGTGAACGACCACAAATATCATCAGAAAATACAGGCTCTAAATTTCTAAAATTTTAAAAGAAAATGAACTCACAACTGGACAAAGATTACAAGGAACCACAACAAGATTTATTAGAACTTAAATATCTAATAAAAGTATAAAAAAAGTTACTAATAATATTTTTCAAACCAATTTTATCAAAGTTGAAAAAAAAAATCTGCAGTTACATCATTTGGTAACCATAACATTGTTATGGCCTCTCTGACAGCTTTAATATTTTTCCTGCATGTAATAAACACTTATTTCCGAAAAGTAGACTACTCTCAGACATGTAGAGTTGTTTACTTTAATACAATTAATTTTTTATTTGTCCTATATAAAATATATTACAATTTGCATAATGTTTTGTGACCTAATTTTTCTATTTTCAAAGAAAAGGGCATTATTGTAGTCTACTTTTTGCATAAATGCATGTCAAATCAGTGTACAAAATTTCAGAATTCTATCTCTAATGGGTGTGGCGTTATGAATTAATGTGTGAAAATTGTCAAATTTTGGAAAATTTAATTTAAAGTAAAAAGTGAATTCTGATACGTTTATCGGATATTTAAGTTCTAATAATTCTTGTTGTGTTACCTTGTAATTTTTGTCTAATTGTGAGTACATTTCCTTATAAAATTATAGAAATCTAGAACCTGCATTTTCTGATAATTATTGTGGTCCTTCATGTACATATACACTACCGGTCAAACGTTTTCGATCAGCTATGAAAACAACTATATACTTTATTTCAATGTACAAACATATCGAAAAAACTAAATAGACCAACAAAATAAATATTTTCTCTCTCTAGCATTATGATATAATAGAATATTCAAAACGAAATTCCTGGTTTAACCACAAATCTATAGTTGTGATAGGTGATCGAAAACTTTTGACCGGTAGTGCACCCTTAATACATTATTTTAGAAAATTTAATATTGAAGGTAACGGTTAAGAAAAAATATTTGTTGAAGGAATAGGTAAAAGATCCTAGACTATATTGTTGAAGTAGATCTTTAAAATATTCCAGTACAAGAATCTTGCAGATATTTCATTAATTGTATATTTTATTATGTAAATGCTTTACGGTAGTAAAAAAATGCAAATTTGCTATTATTTTTACAGGTAATTATTAGCTATTTTAATTTGTGAAGTGTGTTTTGTAAAGTCTAATGTATATACAGTATATTAGGCACGAAAAATTTTGTTCATTTAGTTTTTATAGCAGCTAAGATAGAAAAAATAAATTTCACTCAATTTTTTGCAGGCCAAGGGTGTACTTTCCCCCTTACGCACTAACCGGTATCAGCGCAACTAACTATGACTTTAGTGTCGGACTTCCTCACTATAGACCAAAGGCTCTTTACTGTAGAGTACCGCTTTTCCTTTCCTTTATATACTTTTTGATATAAAAATTAGACTAGACTTATAAATCATCGCGGGTACCATATTTGGTTCTGTCATGTCTTGGCACTATTAATGTACACTACCTGCCAAGGGTAAGTGCAGTATCTACAAAAAGCAAAGTATCGAGAAAAATGAGTTTAAAGTTTTCTGTACAGCCCCTTTCGATTTTTACGTATTATTACATAATTTATGTCGTTTCCAGCTATGGTTAATTATATGACGTTACAAAATTACTGAAACAAACAAATATATTAATTTAGAAACTGCAGATACCGCTCTTTAGCATAGCATGGCTTAATATATCAATATCTGCCTTAACTTTACAAAATGCCGTATGTTGCAGCTCTGCTAAGGAGAAGTGCGGCATCTGCATAAAATTAAGAAATGAAAGACAGAACCATAAGGACCCAAAGTACAGAATCGATGTTCTAAGAAAAATTCACATTAATTTATGATATTCAAATTATTATTCAGATTTCTAATATGCGAGGTTTGATTTGTTCATGATACAATCTTATACATCCCACAATATCTATTAAAATATATCAGAACATGCATATATGCTAAAATATACAAATTCACGAAAGTATGCTTTAAGCCCTCATGGTTCTAGGCGCCTCTTATTTTGAAGTTCTGAAGTTGACGATTCTCTATTTTAATTAATTATGCTACATGAATAATATGCAATAACAAATGCAGAAACCCATTAGTAACAAAAATTGAATACTTGTGATAAATCCTTTCTAATACCTTGGCATTACGAGAGACAAAGAAAATCACAATTTATGTAAGTCATGAACAAAATTATAGTATTAACATTGTAATATTAATAATAATAATCAGTCTTTAAACATAAGTATGCACAAAATATTTACTGTATTGCTAAATCTCGCCAGAATTTAATTCTATTTTCTGGAATGACTTCTTTCAAGGTGCTCATAATTCTATCCCTCTTCTCAAGATCAAATCCACAGGACTCTTCCAGATGTTCAGGGAATACCATGCCATGTCCTTTCTGTGCTTTCTTTTGCAGGAAATCTAAAGTTCTGTACCTTTCAATTTCATTGTATGTTGTTTTGTACTTCAATACATAGCTACCTCTCACTGATTTCGCATGAACGATATCCTTGAGGTAAGGTAGTTGTTTTGCACTTTTTTTCTGATGGGTAGTGTAATCTTTCCATTTGTAGAAGTTTGCGTGATCCATATTTATTACTTCAATTTTTTCATCACTTGCATTTTGACAAGCGTGTACGAAATCTTCAAAGTCGTATGTTCTTTTCTGCTTTTGAGAGACATTTCAACTTGGTGATGAATACTGTCAGCAGACATAAATGTGTGTCCTGGTTCAAAATAGAAAAAGTTGATTTCTTAGGCAGCTATTTCCTTGCAAGTCACCATGAAAACCAAGAAAAATACAGACACCAGTTTTTGTTCTGGCTTGAATAATTATCTACCCAAATTACTATAGTTGACATATCTCTCTGTATTTTCAGAAACATGTAAAATGTACTTATAAGATCTTCGTAATTTCGTCCTGTAATAGCTTCATTCCAAACAAATGCAAAAGGTTTCAATTTAGATTTCTGGAGCGAATTTTTCATGATAAGCTATTAATCTTGGAACAAATAAAACTTTTTTGAACGTGTCCACTCTTGGTAGCAGGACGATCTTCTGTAAATCAGGAGAGAAGCACACGGTATCATCAGCAAGATTATTCCTTTTACTGTGAGTTCTGTAAAACTCTCTGGATGTTGATGCCCTCTCAATGTGATTTTGCCAACTTTTACATACGTCACAGTCTTCATTCATACTTGACTGAGGATAGAGATGAAGTTTGAATCCCTCACACTGTTCGCATTCTTCATGTCCAAGCTTAATAAAATAAATATTTTTCTTCTAAACTGAAGTTCGATATAGATCATAAGAAACTTTTAGATCTGGTGTTTCTCAGGAAGATTCTTATACATCATGTTAATTTTTAAGTCACTGGGAAGATACCTTACATTTGGTGCATGTTCCCTGCGGTAATGTGAAATATATGAATTAAAGGACTCAATGTGCCCACTGATTTCAATGTGTGGATCTTTATTTACTGCAGAGGATTTACCACGTTTATCTTCGAGTGGCTGAATATTTCCCTTTGAAGTTTTACTGAGAATATCATGTAAAACCCTATCATTAGTTTTTTTTTTGTAGCTTAAAGTTATTAAGAAAAAAAACCTTACATACCTCGTGACGTACCTCACCATCATTCAAGACATATTTACAAGGTATTTTGTTTCCGTTACTCTCTGTAGTTCGCCTTTTAACGTTCAAGCGTTCACAAGAGGTTAATATAAAACTTCGTCTTGCAAACCAGGAATAATGCCAAAATTGTTTATTAATGTGCAGCCTATGAGCTTCACTAATCTCTGTCACGCAAGCTTTCTTACACTGCATATATAGGGCCAGAACTTGGTGGTCTGCTTTAAGCTTCTTTAGCTTTTGAGCTTCTTTTCCTGTTAAATTTACTGGTTGCTCTCTGGGTTTAATTAAATTACAGTTTTGAACATTTATTTCGTCATCAACATTATCCTCAATAATAGTATTGTTTTAATTTACTTCGGCATCAACGCTTTCAACATTTTGACAGGCATTGGGAGGTGGAAATATATTATATACTTCCCTATGATCAAATTCAGTGTCTGCATTTTCACAATTGTCAAAAGTAGGGATTATCATATTATAATTATCAGGTGTGCAAAATGAATCATCTGTGTTAATATGATCTTTCTTATCTTTCGGTAATAAAAATAAGTTCCCATCAGTAACGAGTTGCGCTATTTGCATGTTTACTTGTGCACCATCATTACTTAAATCAATAATTTCAATGTTAGCGTACATAACGTCCTGCTGCAGCGGTTGGAATGAAAATTGAGATGAATCTAGTAATTGTAATTCTTCAGCACGTACCTCATTGTCAGCTGCAGCTGTTACAAGCAGATCACTCCAGTCTGGGAAATCGTAAGTTGAATTGCAACACTTAAATTAACATTTTCATTTTCTATCATGTTGGATGAAGAACATTTTTCCGAAGCTAATTTCACTAATCGTTTAGATCTCGAAGAAGTAAACATAATTATAATCGTTTTTATCTGCAATTCACATACCGCACTTTTGCGTAGCATGAGAGACATACTACAGTCTTGCTTAGTTTAAGAGTATCTAGCAATTTTGTGCATATGCGGCAAAATAAAAAGCTTATATTTCACTTGTCATTGCAGATACCGCATTTTTATTTAGTCCAATGAATTGCTGACAGTACAAAACCCTATAAAGTGCGAAAACCTCATTTTTCAATTTTCCTACAGATACGCCACCTTTGCTTAGCAGGGCAGTACAATGACATGGCAAATAAAACTTTCTGGTCCGTTTCAATTAAAATATAGTTAAGATAAATACATTATTATTTATGTCTTACTGACCGAAAGGAAGAAGGAATCCGGGACGTCCGAAGAAATGCTGGTGTGACCAAATGCCTCAGCAGAGATTAACGAGTATGAAGGTATCGTGTAGTCAAGCACGATTATCCCCCAGCTGTTATAACTAGTGTTTGAAACCGAAGCTCCTCAAATTCATCACGATGCTGGGTGGGCACTGGTTTCATATTATATTGGCTTCATCTTCCTCATGACGATTCGAATCAGCACTCATTCTGAAACGCTAGTCTTAGATACTTATAATATACAGCACAATTTTAAGTGAACTGTCCTTGTCTTAGTTTTGAGATTAAAAAGTTTATCGTATTATATGGATGCATAGTATGTATATGATTTTTATTATGAGCATCTATTAGTTTAATAAAATAAACTTATACGGACAGCATTATATGCAACATTATAAAATAATTTAATCATTACAAAATGCATGAAACATATATATTATGTACAATCTTCGTATCGCTTTTTTTAGATACATATTTAACACACAAACTCGAAATATTTCTGTAACAAAAACGTTCTTTATAATAGCAGCAAGAAAAAGGAGACAAAAGAACGCTGAAGTTGTAAATTAAAACTGCCTGGACAAGTCCGCCCAATTAAATTCGTGCAGCCACATTCGCAAACAGAAGCAGAGCATTCAGCGCGATGTATTATCATTAACGTCAGCATCGTGTAACGAAGACTTAACGGTATGCTACTACTAAACCGAAGAAAGAAAAAAAGAACCAACTGGAAGGATTTTAGCAGTCCCGTTACTTTATTCGGATCAGTTTCATTTTCATGGTCAACGGAATGCTGTTACACAGTTTAATGTTGCTCATTCAGCAAGACTTGAGTTTATTCGTGTGAAGGCCAAAGTCAATACGGAAGTTTTACAAACAGACACTATAGTATAGAGAAGAAACATTTCTACCATGTCTTTACTGACCTTCCACCAATATACCCAGCGGTATCACACAATGACAAGGGTCCTTTGGATTTAAACAATGTTTATACATTCCTGTTTTATAAATGTCTTACGAAGAATACAGTAGACCTTTGACTGTCGTTAATTTATCCCACAAAACTGCGACGTTCATCGAAGCGACAGTCAAATTGTTCGAATCCATGACTATAGCGAAAATTTACAGCATATAAACAACTTTCTTCTAGGTTATACCGTTGAATAAAATCGTGTAATAAAAGAAATATCATCTCTTTAAGCGTAATAAATTCTAGCCGTTAGGGCGTATTGAAAGAGGCAGAACAAATTTTTAGCCGAAATAAAAAAAATTAACGGTTTCCAAAGTTGCATAATGGTGCTAACATTTCACATAAAAATTTTTATCACCTACAAGCGCTTTTAATCGAGCCGCAGAAGAGTTATTTTTGATTAAGTTATCTTATTATTGTTTTTTCTAACATAAGCATGTTTGCAGGTCTTCGCTTGGTATAGACTGCTATGAGTCGTCATTGAGAGATAAAAGAAAATAAGTATTTTTTTAAGTCCCAAGAGATGGAAGGATTGCAAAGTTTCAAGAGATGGCAGGATTGCAAAATAAAAGGTATAAACACATTACAGGCCAGAACTCACCACGGAAAGATGGCTGCTAATGAATTCCTTCCACCCACTTATCTATTAAGTACTATTTGTTTTTATTCTTTGTTTAAGCCTATTCTATTTTTATTTTCATTTTCCTCTCCGTAAAAAATAATCTGTCCTCTTTTCATAGGATGAGTTGCGTTCTTGTATCCAGTATGAAATCTGATAAAACCATCTTTCTTTTCAATATAAACTGTAGCTGAAGAAGCAATGTTATGTTCACCAGTCTCTCGACCAATTGTGTGTGGCATTATAAGCAAGGAATGCCCCCCCCCCCCGCAACCTCCAGCAAATTCCTGATCAACACCATATTCTGCAGGTCTTCAGTACTTAAATAACAGAGGTTCTAACAATGAATTTCATAAGAAGGGAAAAACAAAATATGTGTTCTTAATTCATTTAATTCTTCCTCACTCTTCTTATGTTTCCATGTCCGTCGCTGGGGGGGGGGGAATGTTTCTGTAGTGCTTGGTCTTTTATTCTGAATGACATGTCTAACAAATGTCTCGTGTTTATCCACTGAGCTGAGAAAACAGACCATTGATCTCAAAACAGTAATCTTTTGTAACATTTCCTTTACTTTTCAAAGTCATTTTCCTTTCTATGTCTGATGCTTTTTACTTCTTTACTGGTGTCATGTTTTACGTTAAATTTCTCTTTTTATCCTGAGTATCAAGCCCCCAGTTTTATATATATGAAAAACATTTTTCCTAATATCATTTTCAGGAACAGAATGAATTTTTAAAGTAGTTTCATTTTCCTCGTATGTACACCAACATTGACGTTAGATTGTCCAGAATATGAAAGAAGTGTTCGTTCTATGAGCACTGCTCTTGCCCAAGGACGTTGTGAAGAACTGGCTTCAGCATTGCCATTGCTCGTAAAAGAAAATCCAACTTCATCTTTCAAAGGAGATGAGTTCACTATAGTTTTTGGGGGAACAGTTTTCAAAATGTGCTCTTGTTGCACATCTGAAACATCATGGGAGACTTTAGTAATCCCTAGTTTTTTTTTCCTTGACTTACAATTCCTTCAGACTGCTTTCACTTTTGATCCTGGGGTATATGTTTCGTCTCGATCCATAAGATCTAACAGTAAAGATCTTGGGCTGTTTTCTGTTCTTTTACCACATATACGTTTTCCTCCAATAATATATTATCTGGCAATTTCCTCTAGTTCGACTAGCGGCGGCGACAATACTAAATTATCACAGCATTCATCTATAACAGATTTAAGTTTCTTAGGATTTCAGTGAATTCAATATTCTTCATGCATGTATTTTTATTATAATTGCTGTGAGAAGTCAAAGTCGAAGAAAACTACATTGTAATAGACAAAAAATAACCATACAGAACCAATTGCATGTAGTAAATAAATATCAGTCAGTAAAGTCACAGTTTAATTTGATTCTAATTTATAAAGCGAGTCAATATGCCTATTTTATATATAAAATTTGAACTGGTAATGGAAATTACGGGAAAACAGCTGAATGGATTTTAATGAATGACCCTCATTTTGAAGCTTGGCATCCAAGGATTAAAAAAAAAAATAGTAACTTTCAGTGAAGCGTTAGTTTTCCTTTTTACAAAATCCATCTTTCGTCAGTTTTGAGAACTAATGGCATTTCAGAATAAAACAAAACACACACTACAATAAACAATATTACACAAAGGATTGCACAATTACTGACATATTTAGAGTTCAAATGGCTCAGATTCTCTGACATCATAGTGCTAATATGTCGATCTTCATCTGTGAATTTTTTGATAACGTATAAAAACTTCAAGAATCACACGTCTGATTCTCTGGTGTGTAGTTTTCTGAGTACAGCTGTGTATTGGATATTAAGAACTACAAAACTTAAGCATGTTTGATGACATTATTACGATTAAAAACGAAATATTATTATAGTTAATGCAATTATGTATTTGTCACTAATTATACTAATGCTATATTGATGATGTGAAAGTGAAACCTTTTGGGGTTTTATGTAAGTAGACGCAGAGAAAGAATATTTTAAATTATATCTTCATTTGTATAATTTACTGAATAACGGCTATATATATATATATATATATATATATATATATATATATATATATATATATACATACATACATACATACATACATTACACAGTTACTGAAAACTGTAAAACTTACGTAAAGTAACAATTACTAGGTTTTCATGGAGTATTCAGATCGATCTGAATACACTTACCGTATTAAAATCTTCATGAAAACGGGGATTCAATTCGATCCGAGTCTCAAGGTAGATACATCTAAAAAGTGGGATCGGATCGTATTCAATTCGAATTGAGTTCCATGAAAACGGGTATTGTATTCAATACGATCTCAATACGCTAAGCGCGTGATCGATCGTCATTTGTTTGATGTCTCAGCTGTTTTACCAACAGCGAGAGCAATATGTATATTGAAAAAGAGTGTTGTAAAACATAATATTTCGTGTTTTCCTAAAAGTCAGTATTACCATTATTCATTAACAGCCAGAATATTAAGTTTTCATGCGCCTCATTGGAATTCCTCAAGGATCAATATTAGGTTCCCTACTTTTTCTAGTGTTTATAAATGATCTTGCCCCCACTAATGAAAGATGTAGGTCATCCCATATTATTTGCAGATGACACAAGTATAGTAATTACAGCCAATAACTCCAACACATTCCAATCTTCAACAGAGGAAATTCTCTTCAAAATATGTGACTGGTTCTCAGTCAATAAATTGGTATTAAATTGTAACAAAACTAACGTAATTCAATTTAAATCCTGTCCAAATTCAACGTCGCAAATTTCTAGCGCAATAATTAATAATAGATCCCTATTAGAAACAACAACAACCAAATTTCTTGGCTTAAAAATCAATAATGTGTTAAATTGGAAAAATCATATTAAAGAAATTACCCCCAAACTAAATTCAGCTTGTTTTGCTATTAGATCTATGCAAAAGATAGTAAATATCAAGACCTTAAAAACATTATACTTTGCATATTTCCACTCGGTAATGAGTTTTGGAATAATATTCTGGGGAAATTCCACAGATAGTAACAATATATTTCTATTACAAAAAAAGAGTAATTAGAATAATAGTAGGTGCCAAATCTAGGGAATCGTGTAGGACTATTAAAAAAAAAAAAACTACAAATAATGGCCATAGCTTGTCAGTATATCTTTTCATTAATAATCTTCCTCGTATGTAATCGTGAAAACTTTGTAACTAATTCAACAGTTCATAGCATAAATACACGTCAAAAAATGACTTTCATACTCCATCGGCAAGTCTATCGTGCTATCAAAAAGGAGTGCTTTATATGGCAGTAAAAATTTTTAACAGCCTCCCTATCGACATAAAAAAATGAAACTCAAAACATAAAATTATTTCGAGCCAAATTGAAGAAGTACCTAATTTCTCACGCCTTCTATTCTGTAGGTGAATTCATGACATTCAATAAACTTCATGAAAATGATACTAAAACTTTGTGTTGTAATAGTAGACTATATTGTAAATCTCATCTGTATATATTTCATCTAGACTGTGACTATGAATTAAGATTTTATAATAGTATTAAGTTTTTTGACTTGTTCCATATTCTAGCTGTAAGCAATGTATGAATACCATGGAATTTTAATAAATACAATACAATACAACGCAACATTGGTTATAGCTAATCCCTACAGAGTCACCAACATGCTAATATGTCGGTGATATGTTAACCAACATAACTACTTTCGAAACTACAGCTTCCGTACTCAGATCGTTTTCATTACGTATCGAAAATTCATGAAAACAGAGATCGTATTCAGATCGATTGGAATACTCCATGAAAACGTAGTAAATGTTGTTATTAAGAGGGAAATATTTTTATAGTTATTAATCAAGTGGTGTGGGTCTTTTTCATATATACTCGTATAATGGCTGTGTGATGCAGATATTTATATGTGTGATTCTCTAATTTTCCTAGGTAGTAATTGAGTCATGCTTCCTCTTTAGCTGAGTCTTTAAACTACATCAAAATGAATTTCACATTTCTTTGCTTTAATCGATTAGATTTGTGAATCGCTGCCAAGCATATTTTGTTGTAGGGACAATAACAGGCCATTTCACTTCTTGCTAACGTGATGAGTAAGTTTATTTCCCGCAACCAGCAACGAATGAAACACTGAAACTGCTAACGATTTACGATGAACAATTTTATTTAGGGCGCATATAAGATTCTACAACTCTGTTATAGCATTCGCCTCATTTTCCGCATGTCAGCAATAGATTCCTCACAACAGCCTATACTGCGAAAAATATATGGGATAATAGGCCTACATACATAACTTACGTCTCTGATCTTCCGCCATTTACAATTCATTACTAGCTTATGGAAAATTATGTCATTAATTCAACATATGCTAACGTTTTGCATGGTCAAAATTATGTCCAGCATTCACAGGTACCTAATACACTCCAAATATTGTTGTTAGTAATCTTTACGCTATTTCCTACAAAAATGCAGGACAAATATTGACAAATGAAGAAAACGTATCATCTGCAGATTTAAGTTTTGTTGATCATATTGGGTTAGATCAACGGCGATACAATAAACTTACTGCAGAGGACATTGCGGGTGTTTTTGTCTCCATAGATGGTGAGGCACCAGCAAAACAAGCCCACTAGAAAGACTTTACTTCAGTCTGTACCATTTTAGATCGCTGTTCGTAACCATTTCTCACACAAATTAATCCAGCAATATTTGGTAGATCAGTATTGTCTGGAGGAAGCGCAAAAATCACAATTCCTAAGAAAAGACCAAAATATATTACTTACTGATAAAATAAGAGGCCTAGAAGATTTTGTAGTCTGTCCTCTACATTTCAAGGTAATTCACGAAACATGCAACAGCTATACCAAGATCCTATGTCTTTTGTTCAAAGCATCACAAACTTGACATTTTCTTAACTCTCACCTACAATCCGCAATGATCCGAAATAGCTACTGCATTACTCCCATATGAAAAACTCGTTGATCGTCCTGACATTGTTTCTTGCGTTTTCGCACTGAAACTCAAGAACTGAAGATGGATCATTGAAAATAAATCTGAACAATTTTATTTGAACTTCTTATGGACTTAGTTTGCAGCATTTGCTGCACAAGCCACTAGTTAAAATTAGTGTTGTGGGATTTAATTGATTAATCTAATCGATTTATCGATCAATTTCTGTTGTAAGATTAATCGATCAAAAATATTTAATCGAATAATCCAGTCGATTAAAATTAATCGGTTGTAGTTGATATTAATTATTATTTTGTTAATACAATCTCATACTAAAAATTCCGACAATATTTCTCCCTCAGAAATTGCTTACTGAAAAGCACAATAGTATTTTCTAACTGTAAACCAGGTAGCGTAGAGAAAATCTTTGCACAAACACTTCAGAAAGAGATGGAGATATGAGGGCAGTGACCTAGTCTACCTCTATTGAAAGCTGAAACACAATGCGAAACCCTTATTAAGTTTTATGGTTTTCCAAGAAAACTTCCACCTTGTTGTCAGCTCATTTTCCTAGCATATGAAATACATGCTTTTCTGGGACTCGTCCCCCTCATCCCTTATAAAATAGCCATGTCTACACTGTGTGCAAGTGAGAGCGTAACTACCGTCTTCTCTTTCTAAAATCTGGTATTTCGATTACAATAGGGGCCAGTCTTCTGTTTCCACTGCAGTTGCAGTTTCTGTGCTGAGCTTGTATATGAAGGTTGTGTGTTTAGTTTGATTAAAAAAAAATCAGTTTTCTGTGGTTTATGAAAAGTGTAACCTCTATTATGTCATATGAGAATTTGAGAGGCGAACTCGGTGAAACGTTTGGATTGAAATTGAACGATCGTGGACAAGTGCTTGAGAGAAAAGAAGGTTTTTTCGTGTTTAGTGATGCAGGAAACATTGTTACCAAACGCAGAGCGGGACTTAATGCGGAACATGTGAATGCACTCACATGTTTAAAATCATGGATGGAGCAGTATTAACTAGGTGAGTCTTCATACTTTGTTATTTATGTTTGTCTAAAAAATTCCGGGAGAAATTGACACAATAAAACATAAGCCTCATAATAAATGTGTTAATGACTAATTAAAATAGTTGTTTTGTAATATAACGATACAATATATACACATATACAACATTTAATACATATGCTTAACACCGAACACAAGTTAAATTTAACAATAATTGTGGATTCCCATAACTGTGTATATTAAAACATTTTTTTCAACTCGATCCAAACTCGATTAATCGATATCGATCAACAGTACTAGTTAAAATATGTATCTCAACGTCAGCTTGTTCTTTTACTAGAAGAACCATTTTCTTTCTACAAGAAAACATGTTACAGCACTTTCAATAATCCTTTAATACTATTCTTTCATATTCCAGAATGTAACAGTGTAAATATATATTTTACAAGCTTCCTCATTAATACAGAATTGGCACCTGTTGATTTAAGTACAGGAGTACAAATATCTTAAGTGGTCAACATAACATTTCTTCAGTACATAATATAGTGATGATACTAAGAGCGTATATCGACATAAACCGTTAATACCGACAAAATGTTAGAAAATAAGACTTAAGGCAAATTGATCATTTTACTTTATTATGACTTTGATTCCAACCAAGCACAGGCCCAGAATACCAAATGAAAACTGAAGTTTTTCTTTTTAATAGCTTATAAGAAACTAAAAATTGTTAAAAGAAAAAGTAACTTACGCTCTATGGCCATGGACCAAATAATTATGAAAATCAAAATATAAATGTTGCTTTATACGTCAACCTTCTACGGCTCGGTAAAAAAACATAATTAGAGACCTTGTTCTTTTACAGTGAATAGTAGGTACAAGACAACTTTTGTACACTCTTACGTTTTGAATTTCGGAGATTTCTTTTACGATATGCCCTACTATCCATATAGTGTAACGCATGTTTAGATAGAACACCAAATTTGTTAACTGGCTTCGACATTGAAGGCTGACACGCTCTTATGTCTAGTTATCAGGATAAGGGCTTACACAATGCTATTGAATGCCATTATGTACAAAAACAGAAACCTCGTAACTAAACAAAACGATTACATTGCAAGCAATAAAACGAACGCATTATACAGAGTGGCGCAAAAGTAACTACACACTTAGGGAATATATGCTTCTAGGTTGGTATGACGTACTACGTATGTTGATATGGATGGTAAGAAACAGAAAATGACGCGTAGTGTTAACAAATGAATCATTTATTTATTAACCATAGCCTAGTAACTTAGTCCTGACAACACAAGTAACAGTTTTCACAAAATGTTAACGAAAGAACAAAGAATTTTCGCTTTGAAGACCGCTTACCAAGGCGGTGTAAGTGCTGTACTGAGGGAATGGAGAGAACATTTCGAGTCAAATCCACCAACACGTAAGGCTGTTAACAATTTACTTCATAAATTTTAAACTGAAGATTGTTTTGAATGCACCTGGCAGTGGGCGACCTAGAACAGCACGAACTGAGGAAAATGAACTCAATATCTGTCTGGCTGTTATGACTAGTCCAAAAAAGTCCACAAGACGATTAGCGGTAGAGTTTCCAGAAATGTCACGTCGGTCAATCCAAAGGATATTGCATCAGCAGAACTTCAAAGTGTACATTCCACGCCTGATACATGGCTTGCTGAAAGATGATTCAGACAGGCGGCTACAATTTTGTGAAATTATGCTCGATCGGTATCGATTTGACCAGAATTTCTTTCTTAACATTTTGTGGTCTGATGAAGCCACATTCAAGTTATCGGGACATGTAAACCAAAATAACTGTAGTTATTGGTATACTAAAAACCAATAATCTGAAAAAAAAAAAAAAAAAAAAAAAATCAACTGTATTTGCATGGGTGTCAGAGTATTCCAGGTAGACCTCAACGGTGTATTGATAAAGAAATGATGTATGCTGTAATTTGTTGGTAGGGCCTGTATCATGTTCAAATTATTCAAAATTAACACAAGTGAAATAAATGTGTACCTACAGTCGCACTCAAACCTCCCGACGTTTCGCGAACGCCAGTAATATCCGAGCGTGACGTTTTCACATCTACTCTCTCCGTCTCTCTCTCTTAACGGCAGTAGTTTTAAAATTGTGGAGCGCGACCCTTTTACCAGAGATTGGTTTGATAGGGAGATACAGAAGGCATCTTAATAATAATAATAATAATAATAATAATAATAATAATAATAATAAATATCATCAGATTGCATCGAATGAAATTAAAAGTCATAAAATGTAGAAAAATTAGTTGAGTCAGACGTAAATAATCATACTCGCTGAGTTTATCATGTAGGGTCTCTACAACATACCAATTTTCCGAGCGCACTTATTTGATTTTGAGACTTTCTAAGCTGCGAGTCTGCGTGCCCATATGTTGCAACGTAGCACTGTTGCTAATGGCTATCGCCGATAAGCGGACATACCTGCAAACGTCAGGAGGTTTGAGCGCGACTGTAGTTACTTTTGCGCCACTCTGTATAAACAAGACTGAAAGTTCAGTTTTATCAATTGATGTAGTCATTTTGCTTATGATTCGGAACACATGCACATTTTATGAATATAAATTTTATTTAACGTGTAAAATAGCAATTACCAATTTAGATTCAGGAGCAATAAAATTGTTTCCTTTTTTCACTGGTAACGGTAACTTCCTCAGTATGAATGCTGAAATTTTTAATGTGGTTAAAAGTTTTTGAATATAGGTTATATCCAGTGGCGGCTCCTGCATATTTCTTAAGGGGAGGAAAGAAGTTAACAGCGCAAAATGACACCTTCTTGAGAGAAACAAGCTACAAATTAGCCCATGCATACATGCAAGACCAGGCAGTGTTAGGGTTGGCCTTCCTTTTGTATAACAATAATCTGTTTTTGTAAACAGAGTTTCCTAAATTGTCCAAAATATAATATGCTTTCACTTCCATTCATTGTTGAATAATTGCACAAATTAACAATTACAAGGAAATTCACAACCTTGCAGCATTTTTCACGTATACTACAGCATCACACGAGTTGGAAGAGACCAGTTACTAACACGTAACCGGAACCGTTTTACGGAAATGGGAATGAGAAATAATCTGTTAGGAAAGCGAGAACACTGCACCCACCCACGTGGGTACATTTTACAAGTTCAGTATCACATGCTTTTGAAGAATATTAGTTCTTGTAAAGTCATACTACCATTATTGTTCAAAGCTGCCGGTGGCCGATTAATTTTTTTATGTTAAAAATAATGTAGTTTGCAGTACCTCCAATTTCGAATATATTTGTACAAAACTGACAACTTGGCTGTTGTCCTGTCTAGAAGACAATGAATGGAAGTGAATTTCAGAGGCCAAAAAGATCTGCGATACTAACTTAGAACTACTTCCTCTTTGTTTTATATAAATCCAACTTCAACTTTTCAGATATCCTCGAAAATTTCAAACCATGAATATAGCTTATATAAAGTGCAATGAATATATTTTGATTTATAATTTTAAAAAAAGTTATTATATGGTGTCTTTCATAGCTTTGCGTTAAAACTGTTTTTATTGTGTCTCTTCCTATAGATGACATGTTATAGTCTGGCTGAATGCAGCATCGTTAGATGGCAACGGTAGCGAGCTTGCTGCAAGACCAGTCGGTTTCTATTTCCCGCCCATGCGCTGATTCAGAGGAGGATCTCCTCCCTATCCGTTCATTTACTTGCTTTAAAACTCTGCTTCTTTCTCTGGCCGCTAACGCGCTGTTGTCTATGTGTGTTAACTGCAGTAAAGGAGGAATGGATTGACTTTCCTTCACACAAACAATCTCGCATCCTTCCCACAGTTTTCTAGCAGCACATGAATGCGCGTGGTTTAAAACTCGATCAACCGAGGTTTTCTTATAGCTGTGAACTTAAAAATTATCGAATCTTCCTCGAATTTAAAAGCATATATTTCATTTGGTATTTACTTTCAAAAGAAGAAAAATGTGAGGACGTTCCTCCCTTCCCTCCCCCGAGGAACCGCCACTGGTTATATCTGAATAATTGTCTTTAATCTTAAATCTGCTGTTGTACTCAAGCAGTTTCTTTTCAGATTTCTGATGTCAGAAAGAGCGAAGAGATAACTCAACAAGCTGATATTTCGTCTTTCAGTGAAATTTAGTCTATTACTAACCTCCCTCCATATTGATGAAGATATTCAATATAGTGTCAGAATCGGGAACAGGAAAGAAGTCTCCAGATGCTGTAGGAAACCTTTCAAATACTATGGAAATGTCTTTCAGTTTATTAGGGAGGTTTTCTTTAGAGGAAAAAATAAACTTTTGAAGAATTGATAGTGAAAATAGGTTAGTTCAGAACTGCAATTTCTTGGTTGTTACTTCAATGTCATTCTCAGCGTGGAAAATATCAACGACTTTTACTTTGGAGATACAAATTAAGTTCGCAAAAGGAGAAAATGCTCGCTAAGTATGCTATTTTGCACAAACAGTAGAAATCACACTGTCATTTAGCTTAGCATGTTCATAGCTTTTGTTTACATTTAAAATAAACACATTTTATATCCAAAAAATTTGAGAGAACTTTGTCTCTAGGGGACCATGCACGAAAGAGACGGGCTACATTGCGCACATGGTCATTTTGTAGATTACGGTCCCATAGACACATAGCGCACAAGATCATTTTAAAAATTGCACTGAGCACCACTAATTGGCGTAACGATTCGTACTCTTAAGTCAACGCTCCAGTAGAGTTTAATAAAGGAGCAGCAGTAGTGGACGTGGTATTCGTCACTGGTCACATAAACATCGTTATGTTTAATGTTAAGTAGGAGAAGTCATAAGTTATAGCTACGCAAAAGTTTTAAATTTAAATATACAACATTAATTAGAAAACAATGGAGATATGCTACAGAGAATTATATTGCACTTAATGTTTACTGACAAACATGATCAGCAGGCTTGTAATGTTGGGGACCGATAGGATGCGTTACGGTGGCTTCAAGTTTACTATCCGTTCACCAGTCAATACTCTAGCATGCATAAACAGTGTACTTGCTGAATACTCCGTTCTCCAGTCACTACCGTAGGGTGCGTGAACAGTGTACCTGCTGAATAATAATGCCGGAGGTTAAAGGTTCTCAGGCGCATATTTCTGCAGCGGAATTTGGAGAGTGTTTTGAAGTGAATGACAGAAACATTGCATGTAAATATGTAATACAAACACATGAGGTGACAAGCGATATTACACTGTAGCACAAGAAAATAAAAGAGAGCCTACGAATAATTCTATGATAATTCTTCTGCACATAGCGAAAGGTACGTAAAAATATATCTTTGTAATGCTGTGGAGCGTATATTTACTTTTAGAGCTGTCCGGAATTGTTATGTGCGCCTTGTTATTCGAGTAATCAATCGCAGAACCAAGTCAATGTTTTCGTACTAGCTCACGTCCCCGGCCTATGTACCATGCTGAAGTCAACTTCTGTAATCGGTTCCCAACATTAAAAGCCTAATGATAAGTAAAAGAATCTGTGGAGCAACATAATCATGAAAATTGTGAACATTTGCTTATAAAATGTTTACCCAATAGTGTTAAAGGCAAGGCCATGCATGGTATCTTTGCAATTACCTTCAAAGTTGGTACGAAATGAAACTTCTGGCCAACTGACAAAAAATGATGTGCTTAATGCATGAAAAGCAGTGGGTAGAGCTAGGAGAAGAGCTCTTTCACCGTCATCTAAACTAGAAATGAAGTCCATGCCGCAGTCAATAGTGTGAGAAATAAATCTAAGCACTTCTTATTGGAGAATGATTGCGCTAATAATATTATATGCCTATTTGGCTGTGAAGCTAACCTAGTGCGTTCTTTTAGTCCTGAAAGTAGGCCTACATATTTTTAGAAAGTGTAAAGATAATTTGCTTTTCGTTATTGTACTGACCGCAAATATAAAAGTTTCAAATTTGCGCAATGTTGACAGTGACAGCAGGAACAAACACACGTCATGTGTGCAATATGGCTATATCCTTTTAACAATCTTTTCCCTTATCTTAACTTTGTGCGCAATTTTAAGAAAAGCCTAGTGTGTTCGCTACCAATAGCATCACATAAAAAGTGAGAAACAAGTGAGTTTTAAGGTCAAGCTTTAATGAGATTCACCATTTTAATACTTAGCTTATTTAAAATTTTCTGATATTGTTTTTACTGCTAAAGTCTCTGTATGAATAAAGCAATGACTTCATTTAACTTTAGTTGCTACATCTCTAACAATAGATAATATCACTTTACTTTCCAAAAACACAAGTTTTGTGCAAAAATTATTTTAAAAATAAAAGTTCCTCACCAACTGTACCTCCGTATCCATATGTTTCACTCGTGCAAAATTTGGGCTTTCATCAAGCTGCAATAAAAAGAAGTTTGTTGCATTCCAGAATTGAACTGCTTTTCAACATTGCTAGACATATAATTAATATTCTTCTTTATCACAATCGTATTTTGAAACTGATAGCGTCTATTATGTTGATTTCTTTAAACGCTGATTCAACTACCATTATATTACACATTTTATAGCACTGACAAACGTAATTCCTCTCCTCTTGTAAGAGGCTTACCAGATTTGACAATGAGGTATGAAAATTCATATGACCCAAGTTTTGTTTCTCATTACTAATTAATGATGAAATGCTTTTCAATGACACTTTTTTTTTCTGTTCCTTTCGGTGCTCTAGATTTAATACTTGCAGGAATGTTCTGAATGTTCTGTTTCGAGATATCTTCGAAGTTTAGCAGGTTTCATGCTTTCACCTGAGAGAAGGTCAAATACCGAACGCCATGAAATTTCTTTTCGCTATTTCTCACCGAATTCATAAATTCATATTAAATATATTAATTTGAATACTTAAACTTTTTTTTCCTACTTCTTCCCGAAAATTGCTTGAACTGAAGACACCCATTCTTAATTATATTTTTGTAGAAGAGTAACGTAGTTTTGTCACTCGAAAATAATACGTTTTAGCATCTTTTAGGCCTATACCGAATAAAGTGACTTTCGGCATGAAATCTATCTGTGAAGAGCAATTTCTTCTCTCAGGCGATATTCTTTGTATTAAAAATGTAAGCAGTAAGCGAGTGAGTTTATCAGGATTGATATATTGCATATAATTAATAGAATTTTGTTTCAAATAATAATAATAATAAATCTCGAGATACATATACCATGCATACAATTTACAATTTGACACACATAACATCAGACTAACTCCATGCTACTTGATTCATATATCTGTCAACGAAATACATCGTAACTACCCACATAAATGACAGCAAGGCAGTTAAACCACAGTAGCCTACTACACGACTACAAATAATTTTTTTACGTTTCTTCATATGGTTCGACACACAATTTACATTTATGTTGTTCATTTATTGTGGTTGATATCCACACATTCTTCTTATATAATAATATTGTGAAATAAACATGTCAGCTATTATATATATGGACATCATTTTATTTTTACAAACATTTCTAATATTAACCTGGCTATACCTTTGGATCAACGGTTAAGAACCGTAAACACCGGAGTTAGATGATACTGGCGTAATATACAAACAAATCACTTTACTAGGTATAGGAGGGAAGAAGAGTAGTTCATCCATTTACGTAAACTAGGAAATATCGCGATTTTGAATTTGATAATTTTCATTAGGTTTTTGTTTAATCAAAATACAGTACAGTATTAATAATGAGTGTTTTTACTCACGAACTGAGCGTCCATGCGGACGTATTCAATATGCAGTGTATATTATACTGTCTATAGGACATTAGCGTACACTATAGAGAATGAAGTTAAATTGAAAAATAATCAAATGTGGATATTTAAACACATTTTTGAAAATGGTGGCCGTTCATTTCGATACAGGCTTCAGTTCTAATATGCATATTATTGCACTATAGACTACTGCGCCTAATTCCAATTATCAGTTTCGTCCTTCGTACTAGTAACTCATGTTGAAATACTAATGAAACTACTCACATCAATGTAATAGGCAAGGCGAAAAAAAAGTTATATTAGTAACAATACGGGTATGGAAATTAAAGGATGCCTACTAATACATTACTTTCATAAAGCAACTCTAAGCACAACAGCAATGAACAGAAACTGCATATTTTTTGTTACGATAATGAATAGCATCGTTATCGCGTCACATAATGTAAACATTCGTATCACTAACGTAATTCTCTCTGCCGTTTCATCCCGCGCTCTTCATTTCGTAAAAAACAAAGCACTACTTTTTATGTATTACGATTAATGCTATTGGCACAGTTCATTTATACTAGGTAGCAATTAAATCACCACAGTTTTAAGTAAAGATCTGCCAGTAAGTTATTCATTTGCACAGACCCTTGTTAATGAATTGATCTGGCGTAAAGATTTCACGCAGGTAGTAAATGGTCCGACGCGTGACAATGCCCTCTTAGATGTTTACCTACTAAGACCTGTCTCTCTCTTTGTCAACTCTGAAAGTCTTCATAAAATAAGTGATCACAATAGCGTCTTATTACAAATCTTCTGGGAAAACACAGTAAATCCGAGGTCAAGTCCAGAGTCTGTCTGGAACTTCAACAAAACCGATGTCCATGAATTACAAACGTTTCTACGACAAAAGCATGATGACTTTCTAAGGACTGAAGGAAATATGGAAAATGTGTGGCATAAATTTAAGTGTATAATTTTCGAGGCATTAGTAAAATGTGTACCTTCTAAAATAATTAAGAAAAATCCGGACCCAGAATATTACACTAATTATATTCGCTACTTAAAGAAAAAGACAAGGCGCGCATTTAGCAAACGTAAACGGAGCCATGAGCACTGGGAAAAATATATCGAATTAATTAAGAAACTTGAGTGTGAAAAAAGGTTAGCTCAGGAAAATTTTCTAAAAACTATTTTAAAAGAAGATGAAAGTAACAATTGGAGACAGTTTTATAATTATGTACGCAGGAGAAAAGGGAAAAATGAAGGAGTAGTGCTTTTACGAAATCAGAACGGAGAAAGTATAACTGATGACAAAGAAAAGGCTGACTTATTAAATTCCTATTTCATTTCGGTTTTCAATAATAATAATAATAATAATAATAATAATAATAATAATAATAATCCCGCTGATAGGAGTGGTTGTGTCACAGACCGTGAATGTGAACCAAATTCGACTTTCAAAATAACTTCCAAAGGGGTTAGAGAGAGAATAACGAAATTAAAAAATCGGAAGTCTCGAGGACCAGATAGTATTGCTACAGAGATTCTTAAATTAGGTTCCGAGGCCATAATTCCATACTTAATGCGTATATTTCATGTTTCCATAAACAATGCAGCTATTCCATGTGACTGGAAATCAGCTATAGTGGTACCCATACATAAAGGTGGAAATAAATTAGATGTCGGAAACTACAGACCGATTAGCCTTACATCTGTCGTATGTAAAGTCATGGAGCATTTGATATCGGATTATATTCGTCATTTTCTAAATGCGAAAGACTGGTTTTACAACTGCCAGCATGGTTTTAGGGAAGGCTTCTCATGTGATAGTCAAATTACGTCGCTGGTTCAGGATCTAGCTGAAGAGGTAGATAGAGGCGGAAGAATCGATGCAGTTGTGATTGACTTTTCGAAAGCATTTGATTTGGTGCCACATGACATATTAATAGATAAGTTAAGTAGGCTAGGAATAGATAAAAGAGTGGTGCTATGGATCCAAGAATTCTTAAAAGGTAGAACCCAGAGAGTTAGAGTAGGTAATGAAATATCGGAAATTGGAAATATAAGTTCAGGGGTGCCACAGGGCAGCGTTCTGGGTCCATTACTCTTTGTAATATACGTAAATGACCTATGCCAGGATGTTACATCAAATGTGAGGCTATTTGCAGACGACTGCATTATCTATAGAAAGATTAGAAATAATTCAGATGCAGATGCTATTCAAACAGACTTGAATAACATTTACAACTGGGCGTTAAAGCATAGGATGAAAATAAATGGTTCTAAAAGTAAATCTATAACATTTTGTAAAACCCGAGAGGAAACTAGTCTTAATTACGAATTCAGTGGTGTTGTAATTCCGCAAGAACAATGTTGTAAATACCTAGGAGTGTATTTAAACTCCAAACTTTCTTGGGGAGAGCATGTTGATAATGTTACAGGCAAAGCATGGAGGGCACTTCACTTTATTATGAGAATCTTGAGAAAGGCTAGCCCCAAATCGAGGGAAATAGCATATTTAACATTAGTGCGACCGTTAATGGAATACGGAACTACGTGTTGGGATCCCTATAGAATATATCAGATAAATTCCTTAGAAAGAATCCAGTATAGGGCAGCTAAATTTGTAAAAGAGAAGATGGGAACGATACGATAAAAGAACTTAAATGGGAAACTTTGGAAAACAGACGTAGGAAAACTAGAATAACATCACTGTATAGAGCACATCTAGGTCAGAAAGCATGGGTAGACATAACGGCTCGGTTAGAAAAGCCAACGTACTATGGTAGGAACGATCATGATTTTAAAATCAAATGTAGGAAACAGAAAACGGATGTAGGTAAATTCTCATTTTTAAACAGAACTATAAATGATTGGAATGACCTACCTGCAGCGGTCTTTGAGGGCTGTCCTTCCTTAAGGAGATTCAAGAATAATTTAAAGAGTTGTGTATAAAGTGAAAATTAAAATTAAGGTGACATTCAACATTTAATTTTTTAAGGTGACATGTATTTATCTAGCCTTACGAGTTTACTTCCTTGGTTTGAATTGTAAATTATTTAAAAATAGCGTGTAAGAGGGCCTTAGACTAGAAATGTTTAGTTTAAATGTAGTTCTGTTTATAAGTATGCATAAGAATGCAATTATTTGACTTATTTGAACTGTTGTATCAGTGAAGCGAGGTGAGTCAGTGAAGTTATGGTTTTACAGTGCAGGGAACAGTTCCGATCAGTGATAACTTATAGCGTCAATGAAATGTGTTCTATAGTGTCAGTGAAATGTGTTACAGAGTGTCAGTGAAATGTGTGCTAAAGTGTCAGTGAAATGCGTCATAGTGCCACTACAGGGAATGAGATGAGAGTAAAGTGAAAGACTATTGAAACTTATGTATGACCTATACATAATTATGTAGGTTGTGTTGTAAAAGTAAGTGTTTTATTTTATGTTTTATTATTATTGTGTTAAATTGTATTGTGTATTCTTATTGTATTGTGTATAAAATTGTATATGTGTTGTAAATTGTATTATGTATTGTAAATTTTATTGTGTATTGCTTATCATTTTAACTGTGTATTGTTAATATTGTATATACCACTGCCACTGGGTGCTTGCCCACTTGCAGTGTAAATAAATACATACATACATACAAACATACATACATACATACATACATACATACATACATGTCGAGATCTGTTTCCTGAAGACTGTTCATCCTCAACAGCCGACATGCTTCGAACCTCATCTACACGTTTGCTGTGTCGGCCTGAGACTTGGAAAACATAGTCTAACTGATCGTGTTAGCGAGGAAAGTGATTTGTGATTAACTGAACCATAGGTACATATTTTGGGGGACATTGATCCATATTTGATTTGAAACTATTATGTAAAATCGACTTTCAATAAAATGTGTTATGTTTAATTAATCATAATGATTTCAAATAAACTCTTGTTATTGGAGCGATTTATTTTTAATTTCATGTGCATACTTTCTTGTGTATATTAAATCATTGCGATAGTTTACGGAAGAATAATGTATATGGGCTTGTCCATGAGAAAGTATCCAAAATATTTACACGTTAGCTAAAAATGCTTGTCTAATCAAACTTTAACTTGAATTAGAATATATTTGCGGTGGTATGTATTCATTAACTGCATTGAATTTTCAAGAATTTTGAATTTATTTGTAAAGTTTGTAACGACAATGTGAAAAGAAATTAACAACGTCACACAACTGACATCACAGCGCTGACACTTTTGGTAGGTAATTCTATTCTAATTCTTGTGTATTTTCAAAAAAATAATTATTCAGTGAAGGATAAGGAATAACGTTTTTTTCTATATTAATATAGTTTACTATAATCTTATAAAAATATAAACACTTTCTTAAAATGAAAACTTTCAGTGCTTAAAATATAAAAAGGTAATATAGCTTACTGACAGACGGTACCATTTCGGTGTAGTGTCATCAACAGGCTTAGGATCCGGGACACTTTAGCAACCAATCTACACACAACCTGGCTATAGAATTCCTTGAACATAGTAGCCAGACATACTGTGAATGTAAACAACGACGTCAATGTGCTTCGTTATGTTCTACTGTTATTAGTACAGTACAATCTAGTCACAGTGGAAAATGAAGTAGGATACATACCTCACAAGTTTTCATGTCCGTTGAAGGCGTTAGGGTTACAATAAACAACCATGTAACCTACATACTTGCAACTAGTTCGAAAAAACTGTTCACTATGAATTGAAAATGCACTGTGATGGCCAGAGTTTGTTTCGTAGGAAGAGACGGAAGAATACTGTACTTCTGATTACGAACCGGATTGTACACCAAGGCACAGGTAAACAAAACTCAACGCGCCGCACCACTCAATCTGTATATACTACGTTGCACTGTTAACTTCACTTCATTCTTAAGTTGTCTCGGGTCCTAAGCCTGGTCATCATCAATGTCTCTCGAACTACCAATTTTTTTTTCTTTTACTTTAAGAGAACAATAAAATACAAGCATACTGTATGTCTGAATGTTTCAGATGTTGTTACACCATTGACATGTAGTTAGGTTAGGCCTATAATTAATTATGATACTTAATCACTCTCAACGTGTGTATATTTTTGTGTGGCTTTATTTTGTTTATAATGTGATTTTTCCTTTTATTTCTATTATTGTATTTGTATTTCTGGTGGTGTAGAAGAGAAGGCCTGATGACTTTAACTACACCAGAATGAATGAATGAATGAATGAATGAATGAATGAATGAATGAATGAATGAATGTATACGAACTCATATTTAAAGCATAAAATGTATAACCCTAATTGTGCAGAACATAAATATTATGTAGACTACGGCATAATGACTACTGTAGCATAATTAATAATAGGAAACATAGCT